>NW_005187502.1:1543284-1587537 GCF_000239375.1 Pundamilia nyererei
TCAGGAGAACAACTGAGATAATCCATCCACAATACGAGGTTAGTCATTAATATACTGCAACAACATGGGAATAGAGCAGCTGTGATAGAAAACCGCATTAATGAATCAATGGTACAGAAGTGGACGAAGCAAGAAGAATGAGTTCAGTAAAGTTTGATTTATCTGACTGCTTTGTTTTGCTTAATGTGTCTTATAATCCCGTGCACCTTATAGTCCGAAAAATATGTATTTGACTTTTTTATTTGGCACACTGCAGTTTAATGTTGCAGAGCACCGCTTTTTAACTTCAGTGGGTATTACACATGTTATGCTCAGGGTATGTCAGCCCATTTCTACTGGAAATGCCTTTTGGTTAAACTTTCAGCAGGGAATTTTCCTTTGTACTGTTAATTTTTACATAGCTCTAATGCACATAAAAAAAACAGCTGCTTGTTTAAGTGAAAATAAATGGATGGGGTTTTTTTGTTTTGTTTTTTGCGCTAGTAAAGTTGTGGAGTTGTATTTTGTCTCGCATCAATTATATCGTCAGTTATATTGTTATCGCAAATTTTCAAATATATATCGTGATAAATATTTTTGGCTATATCGCCCTGCTCTAGGGTCGGGCATTGAGACCGGATCCCAGTATCTGTTTAATATGTCTGTTTTGGATATTCAGCCTTCGCTTGCATCCACATTGCATTGGACCTGAGAGGTCCAGTGAAATGATACAAACTGCTTTTCAGTCAGTTGTCCAGTTGCTTTTGAGCAATGTAAATAAGAGACTATGGGTGTAATTTCTAAATGGATAGTGTTAGTATGGGATGGGACTGATCTGTCTAACCGGCCGTATGTCACAAAAATTATCATGGAATTATGCTCAAATTATTTCTTGGGTTGTAAACCTAAGATGCTAGTCAGGTTTTTTTAATAAAAATTATTAAATGAGATGATTTACAAGCTAGTAAAGTTTATAAGCTGAAACTTTCATTTTGCACCAGTAGCATATTGTAGTGATGCCTGTGTGTCCACCGCTAGAGAATCTAGTCTATACAGAGTGATGCTCACTGAGTCATTCATCTCCTTATGCTGCATGTGCAGAAACAATGATCACCAGAGGCCTTTCTGTCACGTGTACCTTGCCTGCTGTTCTGCCTCACTGACATATAGTTATATCACCAAAGCAGTTTAAAAATGTTATGGCATGTTATCTCAAAATGCACACTCTTGTAGCATCTCGGTAAAGATGAGAGAGTTCATATCCAAAACAGGTTCACTGTTTCCATCGGATTGTTGTACTTGTTCTGTTACCTGTTGAAGTGCTGGCAGTCTTCAAATGTATCAAGTAGGCAGCTTAATTCTCAGATTTTTAAGTTTCTAATTATTTGATAGGCCACATAGCTGACACATTATAAGACACATTAAGCAAAACATACTGTTACATTAATGGAGCTTACTTGTTAAAGTACAACCTGGAAGTTAAGTTGGCCGAGAGAACATTGATGCTTGCCGCAGTCTGCTTCATCCAAACACTCGGTGATGCCAGTGAACTTTGTTTGTGTTTTTGTGTGTTACTCATGGATCTCTCCCTCTGCTGTGCTGTGTTTCATTGCAGGGACCAGTTATTCTCCACAGGAAAATTCTCACAATCACAGTTCCCTTCATAGCTCCAACTCGCATTCTAACCCCAGCAAGACCTCAGACACAGTAAGTATCGCCTCTTCCTTAACACAGGAAGCTATAACGGCCCGAAGTCTTGTCTATCCTGTGCAATAGACTGAATTGTTTCCTGGCAGCAGCACCTGCTGATGTGTCATTTCTAGGGATGGGTACCGGTGTCCGGTGCCATGATGGCACCGGTTCTGACATAAACGGTAGTAACCAGACCGAAAAGCAGCGCACATTTCGGTGCTTTATTTCGGTGCTTTTTTTTCCTGAGCTGTGATACACTTCTAGCCAATCATTTTACGTTTCCGAGAATAGTAGGCGGGCCCAGGTACGTACGTTCTTTTAGAGCAAACTCAGCAGCCTGCAACAAGTACTTTAAGCTGATACTGTGATACTGTCAAAGGAGGTAACACCTCAAATCCGACGAAACACCTGGCAACGCATAGCGTTTTTTTTAAAAGCCCAGAAATGCGCCGTATTTGATAGCTTGCTGCGAGACCTCACACCGAGCGCATCTACTGCGGGTGGGTTGCCTGTTATGCAACATCCCCCAAAAACACGAAGAGGAGAGTCCTGGCCCCTAGCCCTGCCAGTGTAGCAGAAATGATGAGGATGATGATGCAGCAGCAGCCGTTCTTCTCTGCGTGAGTAGCTAAATGTTGTTCGTGTGTAATTTACGTTGAGTAGGCTAACCACGTTATTACATTAATGCATGTAAGGTGAACTAGCAAACATCATCATAGCTACATGCGGCTGTCTTCTTGTTTGATGGCAGATACTCCCTTCACCCTGGCCAAAAAGGCTAAAATGACCTAAGAAAAAGTGGAAAACAGTTAAACATGAGAGGTTTTTGGCCAAAGTTTGTGTTTTTTCCATTGTTTAAGCACTGCTTCCAGCCAAGAATCATACCATATATGCCCCATAGCTGCAGAAAAGGCTAACATTGTTATCTTTTTACAAAAAACCAGCTGAGCATGAGAGGTTTTTTGGACCAATTTTGTGTTCTCTATTCTTTAAGCACCGGTTTGAGCACCGTTTGAGCACCGGCACCGTTTCAAAAGTACCGATTTGGCACCGGTATCGGATAAAACCTAAACAATACCCATCCCTAGTCATTTCACAGGTGTAAAAAAATAGTGTTGTTTTTTGGTACTTGCATTTCATCTAAGTTCCCTTACATGTCACACATAAATCAATCAATCCTCCTCTTACACTCATAAACTTGTGCTTTTATTTGAAGTTATTTCTACTTTGCTTTTCTCTCAGTGATATGTAAGCTTCAAGTTTCTGCTCTTTTCTATCTGTTTACCTCATAATATTGGATTCAATTTGTTAGGTTATTTCTAAATGATGGAAATGAAGAAGAAGAAAAAACTTCAGTGACAATACAGCAATGTTTTAAAAAGCAACCCTTTTCAATCTGATGCCTTAACAGCCAAACCCGTCTCTAGAATGAGTCTTCCTCCTTCTTACAAAGCTGCTCTGCAAACAGCCTTCCTAGGCTTTCTGCTTTCACCCCAATATCTATTGTACATTTCAGATTGTATTACAAGTTCTTGCATCAGAACCTGCCCACACACACACACACACACACACACACTCTTTCATTCTGTCTCATTGGCTTCATGTTCCTAAATGTATATTTCTTTTCAGCCTTATGAACCTGGTGATGACTGGTCAGAGCACATCAGTTCCTCTGGAAAGAAATACTATTACAACTGCAGGACAGAAGTGTCCCAGTGGGAGAAGCCCAAAGAATGGCTGGAGAGGTAGCTAAAAGTATTTCATTATATAAGCTTTGACTTTGTCCCAGTGTTGTCACATAAAGAATGCATGCATGGTTAATTTGTATTGTATGCGTTTCATAGAGAACAGAGGCAAAAAGAGGCAACAAAGACTGCTGTTGTCAACAGTTTCCCAAAGGACAGGGACTACAGAAGGGAGGCTATGCAAGCATCGGCAGCCCCTGGCTTTACTGGACCTAGTAAGTGTTCCACACACTATTAAACCATGCACTGTTCTAGTCGGGTCTGCTATTTATGATCATACTATGTCAAAACTGCTTTGTTTACTTTTTGTGTGTGTGTTTGTTTCTTTGCTAGGCATGGCAGATGTTTATCAGTAACGGTCCTTCTACACAGCTAAATAAAATACATTTAAAGATTATTACTGGTTCATTAGTAATGATAGTGTTGAGGTGCTCTCTGGTGGATCAATGCTAAGGAACTCTTTACCAAGCTACTGAGGCTCCAAATGACTGAACAGTGTTGCTGAGGTTTTACGTTGTGTACTGTGGCAGTGAGCTGAAGCTAATTGAGTTCAAAGCTATTAATTTCTGCTGTGAAGTTAAGGGAACACATCTCAGTTTATCTAATTATAGCTGTTATTTTGACATTCTGTCTGTTCAACCAAGTTGGGTCGAGTCTGCAGTCACTTTGAGTTTAGTAATTTATCTGCAAAATCGCTGCATTGTTTTCCTACTGGATAATATGAGATGCATTTTTTACAAGATTTGGGACTACTTTCTGAGCGGAATTCTCGAGGGAGCCGAAGAACTCCCATTGCAATCCTGTACAATCCTTCTATTTTATTTGGATGGCAAAAGTTGCCAAAGCACTTGGCGTTTAATACCACTTGGTAAATATTAATGGTCTTTATGTCAACCAATTTACTAGTGGATGAAATGGGAGATAAAAATCAGTCTAATCACCAAATTTTATGAGTAGTAAATTGAGCACAGTGAGATGGAGTGTCCATTAGAACCACGTTCTAATAATCACATTTTTCAGCAACAGATGCATATTTTAAATGCTATTGTGCGTACGGCTGTGCGATATAATGAAATATATCGGCTGACGATATGAAAACATCTGTTGTTTCATATTATACACTATCGTTTGTTTCATGGTGTTGCAAAATACACTGTTAACGGCAATTTTTTTTTTTCTCTACCACCCACGCAAGAATCATGTGAGAGAGTATGGAGAGAGTTTACGGATGAGAAGCAAAAAAGAGCCGTCAGGTGCTCAAAATAAACCTTTGACTCAAACTTTAGAACAGGGTTTTCCTGGCAGCACGCCATGTAATAAATACTCACAAAGAAAATGGCAGCTGTTACAACTTATATCTAAAATATATAGTTTCATGCATCGGTCACAAAACATGACTCCAGGTACACAACGCCCAGCAGAAAACACTTCACACAAGTCGAGTTGCCTGAGATTAACTGAATTTACAGAAAAATCAATATTGTGATATATATAGTTATTGGGATATGAGATTTTGGTCATATCGGACAGCCCTAATTGTGCGTGTAAAATATTATGCACTCTATGCTGTGCGCACATGCAGTATCAGTTGGCAGTATGGCTGTAGGGTCTCTAGCTGTGCTAATTCTAGCAGCCTTCTTTTGTTTCAGGTTAGCGTCCACATGTTTGTGCTGAATGTGTGCATGTGTTGCTTTGTTTGAATGGAGACTGTCAGAATATTCTGTTTCCCTCTGGTCCATCTGACTTTTTAGCTTCTAAATGATCTTTTATGCTCACAAGTTTCCATCATAGCTACACCGGTGCTGCCATCTGCTGGGCCTGCAGCTGCAGCTAGTCGCTGTATAACGTCTTGGATCCAAAGATCAGTCATTAATAAAATGTATTTAGGTTAACAGACTGCAGTTTCTCTTGCCAAGTATCAGGGGCAACAGTATTAAATCGAGTAGTCAGTTACTCACACACATCCCTAATAAATATGTATTTGAGCCCTGGAAAAACAGGGACTGTGAAGAGATCTTACGCTAGAGATGCTGGAACTACAGCCACATCTATAAACTACAGTTGTGTTACAGAGTGAAGCATCAAACAGTCTTTGGCTGATTACACTGCCTCACAGAGAGACCCAAACCCAACATCAGGGAAGGTTTTTATTTTGTATGAAGCTGTTTTGCACAACTAGAGCTGCTCGTGAACCCAAATAATTTCATCTTTGCACACTAATCATCGATCCATTTTCTTTACTGCTTATTCGGTTCAGTTTCGTGTGAGGGCTGGAGCCTATCACAACAGTTCTGGCGCAAAAGGCAGGGTACAGGAAAGCTCACTGGTCTCTTACAGGTCTAACGCAGAGGCAGAGACAACCATTAGTGCTCACATTCATACCTACAGCTAGTTTCAAATCAGCAGTTGCCTCCTGTGGGTGAGACCCCACGCAGTCATAGGGAGAACACACAAACACCAGGACGTCCTTCTGTGAGGCCAAAGTCGTGACCACTGCATGACTGTTTGTGCACACTTTAAATTTGAAATGCAGATATGAATAAGATGCGCAAAGTTTTAAAGAGGTTTTTTTAAATACTTGTTCACCATCATGTGAGATTTTGTGTTATTTAAAAATCACAATCACACAATCTGTTGCCGAGTCTGCCTATTGTCCCCGTGTTATTGGCTTATTTCTCAATGACACAGAAAACTTGTCTGCGTGTAGATGGAAATAGTTATTTGAGTGGGCCGGTCCTGATGCTGTGTGTTTGAACAATCTGGTAAATGATTTCCTGGAGCGTGGTTGTCTTCTATTATTGTGATAGGAATTTAAGCAAGGCTGCTACAAGCTAGTTCCAGGCAAAATGTTGCTGAGCGTTTGTCAGTAGTAATCTTCTGAAAAGTAAACAAACATGTAATGAAGTGGTGTACTGAGAAAAGGATGTCATTTATCATGAATAACCTGTTTCTGAATATCTAATAACCGCTCCTTATACTGCTTCCTGCTTAACAGAGGAGTACATGACATACCTGACAGATATGTTCATTAAATCTTTCTGATTTACAGAAACACAGTTATGTTGTGTAATATGTTAACATTTTCTAACCGTCCAGACACCCAGCAGGTGGTAATTGCTGCTATATTTAAAGCGTGGTGATCACACACTTGCTCAGTGCAAAAATTTACCTCCTGGAAGTTTTTGTCTTTACCTGGACAAAAACTAACAGGCTGTAATGAAGCAATTATATGAAGGATGCTTACAGCTTGTAAAAAAAATGAACAAACAAGCATTCATAACACATGCTTAAACGATCAAAGTGAACAACAGTGACGTTAGGCTTGCCTGTCATTGCTTCTGGATGGGTTGTGAGCTGATAATTGTCAGACAAAAACAGAGGTTTCCACATTGGTGCTTATCAGCTGCAGGTCTCCACAGCACTACGCTCGCTAATCACAAGCTTTCAGTCTATGAACATCTGTATATCACTCTCACCACTTTTATAAAACTGTAAAAATGAAAGCGGAGTCTCCTTTTAGTGCTTCACAAGTTAGTTATAGTTGAAGCGTGTTGAACCTGTTTATAAGGATGCAGACTAAATTGGCCAAATGACAAAAATGAACCTACTCAAGCCCTAATACAGTCCTGATCAAAACTTAAAGACAACTTGAAAAATGGCAAAAAAATCATATTTGCATGGTTGGATCTTAACAAGGTTCCAAGTAGAGCTTCAACATGCAACAAGAAGAAATGAGAGTGAGACAAAACATCTTTTTGAGCATCCAATTTATTGAAAACAACACTTAAACTGAAACGGGCTGTTTTACAGCTGATCAAAAGTTTAGGACCCCATGCCTTTAAAAGGCCAAATCTGTGCAGAAATGTGCATTTCATTGTCATTTTCGGTCATGACGTTCTGATGGCAAAGGGAAAAACTTTCCCTTTTTCAATGTTTTCGGGTTTTTGAACTGCCTAAGTAGGGTCTCTCGCAGTGCGCCATCACTGTTGAGGTGGGGTGCAGTAGACAGTCATGTGGAATTTCTTAAATGATCCTGAGGGTTATGGAACAGGACTGTATGAACACATGAAATCATCATATAGTGGCATGCTTCACTACAGCAGTCCATGTTACTAGTATTGTGTATTAGTGTTGGGCGATATGTAAAACTTTTCCAACCAATAATCGACGACGGGCGATACATTTGCGCATGCGCTGACTTTTTGATAGGCGGAGCAATGTAATCATGCACGGACTGATTTGTGCGTTTACAACACGGGAGTCCAAACATGGACAACTAATTTCTCCAAAAAATGAGGGCTGTTAGCGTTAACGCTGTAATCACCATTAAAAATTTTAACGCGCTCAACCCATCTGGAGCGCAGAATGAACAAACTTTGGACAAACTGCCCGAAATGCGTTGCGTTTCAGGGACTTTGACTCAGCCTGCTCTCCAGATGGGTTAATTGTTAATCGCGTTAGTCATGATGACGGCACGTTAACGCTGACATCACTGAAATAAATATCAAGTTGCCCATTTGGGATGAAAGAGGTAAACTTAAGGATGTAACCAAAGTGGTGTGCCGCTTGTGCAGATGTATAGTGCGAGCAAAGTATTCAAACACAACTTGCATGAGCACGTACGTGTCCACTATCCGCCTGAGTATGCTAGGCTATCACCAGCTTCTGCAGCTCCATCAACTCCATCAACAAGCATTTGGGTGCACTCTGAGGAGGGTGAATTTGCTCGCAGATAAAAGAGGGTGCTGTTAAAACAGCGCTTTTGGTTTTTCGGGGTTTTTTGTTTTTTTTGCTGTTGACTTCTTCTATTAACGCCATCATTATTAGCAAACTTACTCATGGGCAAATAAATAAATAAATCACTCTTGTAAAAACGATTGCCGATGGGCTCAGCCTATCGTTGATAGTCGATATATTCGTCCAATCACCCAACCCTATTGTATATTAGTAATGCAAATATACAATAGCCCCATTCAGGGCTGACATTGGTCACAGTTCTTCTTCTCCTTCGTAGTCTTTAAAAAGACAGCTATTAAAATTATTATTGTGATCATTTTTACTACGTTTGCAACCATACAGGAAGTTAACATCTCACTTTGTGAAACGTTTAATATAAACAACTAAATGACAAAAATTAGATTCTGAATTCTGGTTTTCAGACCACCAAAAAAATAAGCTGAATCATAAGGGTTCAGTTTTGTTTAGATTGTTTATGGGCAGTCATACTGTAACCAGTCATGCACAGGCCTCTGAAGGTGTTGGCGTCGTGCTTGTTCTTCCATTGAAACACAATCTATAAAATCCAGCTGGAACAGCAGAAAGTCTTGTAAAGCCTGATCAAATGCCACAACACTGATTTAAAGTACTAAGACCAGAAACAAAACCACATGCAGCATTCACATGCTGACTGTTTGACCAGGTGTCTCACTTGCAGGGATGTGTTAAATGTTGAAGCAATCACAGTGGCTTGTTTGCACTTATTGGCATATCACCCTGTGCTGGAAAGTGAACGATAGTTCCTGGACAGGTCTTTTTCAGATGAATGTTGTTGTTTTTTTTTTTTTCTTTTAAGGTTTTGTGTTTTATGTTGGACCATAAATTATTAGAGGAAATGGATTTCAGACTTCCACCTTTGACACTGCATCTTTATCTTTTTGCTCCACAGAGTCTGCCCAGGTGGAAAAGCCTGCAGCAGCACTTGCCACCCAGTCTCAGTCGTCATCTGGCTCTGGGAGCTTGAATCCGTCATCAGGCCCACCTGGGTCGTCGGCGTCTACAGTACCCGTGTCTCCAGTCCTTCAATCCCCAGCTCCTCCGCTCCTCCAGGACCCCACCCTGCTTCGACAGCTTCTCCCAGCACTTCAGACTGCCCTGCAGCTCAACAATGCCAGTGTGGACATGGCAAAAATCAACGAAGGTAAGAAGAAATAGATTTAAGAGCCGCTTGACATATTCAACTTGTCTACATTCAACTTGCAGCAGAGACGGTGATTGATAGCCACTGGTTACAAGAAGGCACTGAAATCATTAACTACTGTTATCAGCTTTTGTTCTGTCACCGTTGTTAGAAGCTTTGTCATAATCTGTCCTATCAGTCTGAGCACAGTAGAGTCCTAACTCGACATCGTCAGTGTGGTGCTGTTTGCATAGCTGATGTCTGGATGAAGAATGCCTCACGGCAAGAGTTTGCTAGATGAGAACATGGTATCTGACCATGTGACACTGAAAGGAAAGATTCAGCTGTCAGAGTGGTATGAGATGCATTAATTGTAAAATGGGAACGACAGCACAGACTTTTCTAAGTCTAGAATGTGTTGTAATGTACCAGATGCTGGCTGCTAGATGTCCTTAGAAGTCATCCTGCTTCAGTTTGATAGACTCTGTCAAGTCCAAGGTTCCAGGGTCGGGATGAAGATAATGGTGTTTCAATGTTTACAAGTGTGAGTCACTGTGGTACCAGCTCATGGTGTAAACCATGGCATAGTAGTGGGAACTTGAATTTAAAAAAAAATTCCCCTCTCACCCCTGCGGGCGGTCTTTATCCTTCAAGCTCGGGTCCTCTACCAGATGCCTGGGAGCTTGAGGGTCCTTTGCTGTTCCTAGGACCGCGCGCTTCTGAACAGAGATCTCAGATGTTGTTCCTGGGATCTTCTGGAGCTACTTGCCTCGCTTTGGGGGTCACTGCACTGAGTGCTCAGATTACCACTGGGACCACTGTTACCTTCACCCTTCACATCCTCTCAAGCTCTTCTCTGAGCCCTTGGTACTTCTCCAGCTTCTTGCGTTTCTTCTTCCTGATGTTGCTGTCATTCAGTATCGCTATGTCTATCACCATGGACATCTCTGCTTGACTACCACTACTACGTCTGGTTTGTTAGCCATCAGTATTTCGTCCGTCTGTATCTGGAAGTTCCACAGGATCTTAGCTTAGCTCATTTTCAACCACCCTAAGGGGTGGTCTTCCATTTTGACCTCCAGACTTCCAGGCCATACTCTGCACAGATGTTTCTATATTCTATGCCATCCACTTGGTTATGGCGTACCATGTTGTTATGTGCTGGATTGTGTCAGGGGCACCTTGGGTCTTGCCTGTTGTGGTAGACCCCAACCTCTATGGATCTTGTGCTCTGAGCTTGTTCCTATGCTGCCATGATTATTGTCTCTGTGCTGTCTTTCAGTCCAGCTTTGTCCAGGCATTGGTAGGATTTCTGGATGTCAGCCACTTCCTCTATTTGCTGGTAATACATACCATGCAGGGGCATGTCCTTCCATGATGGTTCTCCTATTGCCCCTCTCTCGGGTTTCTGCTGCCTGAGGTATTCACTAAGCAGTTAGGGCCATCTTCCTGATGTATTCGTAGGTGTTCGTTATCTCATCCTGGACTGTGGTACTGACACTCACGAGTCTTCCTTAAGCTTAGCATACAGCCTCAGGGTGCTGAAGTTAGGGTGAAACCCTCCATGCATGGTCAGAAACTTCCTGGTCTTGATGTCAGTGGCTTGTGAGGTTGTGTAGAGAATTTTTGATCAATAATTCAAATGTCTGTGGTAGCAGGTTATGCGTGGGGTGTATTTGTAGCAGCATAATAACTTGGGCTAAGGTACTTTATATGTATGTATATCAAATTTCCCTGTTACCTTCTGTTACAAATATATGTGAATGAGCTATATATGATGAGAGAGCAGTGTGGGTCTGAAGTTTTAAGATTTTTCCCTCTCCTTATGTGTGACATCTCATTTACAAACATACAGGAGAAAAATATTTTTATATATATATTTTAAGACAAAAAATGGGTAAATGAGGGCCTGTTATGTCCTCGCATTTATATTCTCACAGGTGGGTTTCACTATTCAGAGATGCCGTTGACAATCAAAGCAGCAGACATGGACGTGCATACTGTGTCATATTGCACAGCATAGAGTTGATCTCGGTTAATGAACAGGATCACTTGTGCTGAATAACACTGATCACCACCATATTCCCACCAGAAACATCTCTGTAAACACACAACTGATAGGCTCTGCTTTTATTTCTAATTTCTAAACCAGCTTATAGGAGACATCTGAGTTTTGACTGTCAGACTTACTGCAGTGCAGTATCTAAACTATTCTTGTAGCAGGACTCGTGTCATCAGTTCTAACTGCGTGTCCATTTTCTTTTCTCTGTAGTTCTCACAGCTGCCGTCACACAAGCTTCATTACAGTCTATGCTTCATAAGATCCTCACTGCTGGACCGTCAGCTTTCAATATCACTACTATCCTCTCTCAAGCTGCTCAACTATCCAACCAAGGTAAATGAAGCTCATACACAAGTGTTTCTATACCACCACTGTATTCTTATGTGTGCTGTGAAATGACTGCGTCGGCTTCCTGTGTGTTTCCTGTGAGGTACTTAGAAGTTGTATTTGAAGTTGTTTTGATTCCCTAGAGTGACTTTGTTGTTTTGTTTATGTCTAGCAGCTCAGCAGTCGAACCAGTCACCAATGTCATTAACATCAGACGCCTCATCGCCAAGGTCCTATGTGTCTCCGAGGATCAGCACACCACAGACCAACGCTGGTCCTCTAAAGCCCCTCCTCAGCACACAGCCTGTCATCACACAGCCAAAAGTAAGTTAGTAGGATAGTAGGCAGGTACTGAAAACTCCCAGCTTAGTGAATATTGAATATTTCCCAAGGGGGGAAAAAAGGTCAGAGGAGGGGAAAAAAATCAATAGTTTGCAATTATGAACGTGAAATGCTTTCCAAAGAATGTTAACAGGTGTGAAAAGTCTTTTGAATTTATTAAATATCCACCTACAGTCACGATTGACACTGTCAGTCTGTTTCATGTATTGTTTGTGAGATAGACGGACATGCTTCAGATTAAGCCATTGTGTATATCAGTAGTCTGTTTCAGTGAAATGACGTGTTGTTTGTCTTGTTGTTTTAGGTAAGCACGCCATCAGCAAAGCAGGCATCTCACCCCCAGCCCACATCCCAGCAGCCCCTCTCCAGCGATAAGCAGCACAGTTATGATGCAACCACATCTTCCCCACGCACCCTCCAGCGCCAAGGGTGAGTGTCTGAACAACAGTTCATTTTATAAATCCCACTTTTTGGGGGGTTGCTTGAAATTATGACATGGATGACGAGTAGGTGAAACAAGGGATGTTTTTTTGGGTTTAGGTGTAAATATGCGTGAGTTCATGAAGCTTGGGTTGTCCCTTCTTGAGGGCAGAATTGGTTACAAGTAATTAAGACATATCTTGTTAGTTATATTAATCTCTGGGCACTGATTTCATCTACATCTGCTATCAGAGAGTGGAAATTCTGCATTAGCGAAAATACACTCACTCTCAAAAGCTGTTTTCAGTTTTCATTTTGTGGTGTTGTTGCTCCCTCTGCTGGCTGTTGATGGAACAGTGAGTTGCTCTTTGATTCATTTCTAGGTCTTGATTTACTTTGTGCAACAGTCATTTGATTGGAGGTGTTCATTACTGCGTGAAGTGTATTTAGTGTTAGTGTGAACAGGTTTGAACATGACTTTCCTCTGAGCTTAACTCTTATACATGCAGACTCTCGCAGATATTATTCAAAATCCAATTCCAAAAGTCAGAATATGAGATCAGAGTTGGTGCTAATGGAAAAGGGGCTTAAGCTTAATCCAAAACCTTCTGTTATATCTGACATTGTTATAAATTAACGCTGACGTATATCCATGGTAACATACTGAGTTTAGAGTGCAGCACAGCAAAGTAAATATAGTTCAGCATTTATCCCATTTTTGTGCAGAATATGTATCTCAGGGGTCTTGAAACCATATTTTCATTTCAGTCTCGCATGAATCAGGCAATCGAGTGGACGAAGTCAGTTTTTTGGGAGGGGGGAGACCATCACTCACTCCATCAGAAGTACTGCTTCACATCACTCTAGACAGCTATTTTTGTACAAATTACCCAAAGTAAATTGCAGTGGCTTTAAATGCCTATTTGGGTGGAGTTACTATTATGCCATGTCAAGCTGCTTCATTTCCTTAAAACAACAACAGAGTTGGCCAATCTGTCAGACTGAATTCAGGCTGTACTTCTGTTTTTTATCACGGCCCACCAAGGAGGCCCCAACCCACACTTTGGGAACTACTGTACTAGCATTATGAGTTAGCAAGTTCAAATTACAGGCTGTTGACAGTGTTTCTTGCTCGAGTCAGTGTGCTTTGTGTTTATTGTGTTGCGTATTTAAAGTGCACATTAACACAAAGCAGAACAATTACATTTGTTGTACTTGGACCCTTGCAAACACTTGATCACATTCCAGGACAGCTGACCATCAGGCTGTTGCAAATCAGCACAGAACCAGATAGATCTGGCCTGACATCAGTCAGCTGCCTGCATGCTGCTCACAAGTGTCAAACAAAGGCCTGAAAATCTCACACTGCACACACAAACAGTATATTGTTCCATTAATGTGCCAGCTTTCTTCTAGATCACCGTACTATGTTGATCTATCGATTGTAACTATAATACTGAGACATCTTGTGAAACTCACGTTATCATGTTCAGCATTCTACCTCAGAGGGCTGCTGTGTGATTGTCACAGGCCAGTTTGTTCATGCACATCGCTCACATTCTCCCCAACACTGTGCTCACTTCAGCAGTCAGAGGAGTCCCTCCCCAGGTCCCAACCACGTCGCCTCCAGCAGCAGCAACGCCTCCAACTCGGCCTCCGCTCCCCCTGCCCCCTCAGCAGCCCGACCCTCCTGCTCCTTCACCCCCACCTTGGCTGCCCACTTCAACGAGAACCTTATCAAACACGTGCAGGGATGGCCCGCCGAACACGCAGAGAAGCAGGTCTGTACCACTAACATTTCCACAGGTTTTGGCTACATCTTCATGAAAGCATCGTTCAAATGATTTTCATCTTAACCCTCACAGGCATCAAGACTACGCGAAGAAGCTCACACCATGGGCAGCATCTGCATGTCCGAGAACTGCACCGAGCTCAAAAACCTGCGGTCTTTGGTCAGAGTCTGTGAAATACAAGCAACATTGCGTGAGCAGAGGTGAGGGTCTGTGTTTTAGAAGAGTCCCTGTTAATGATGTCAAACACACCTGCACATAACTCATTGTTCTCTGCCTTTTCCCCACAGGATACTGTTTCTGAGACAGCAAATCAAAGAACTTGAAAAGCTGAAGAATCAGAATTCTTTTATGGTCTGAGAACTTCTGATTTGCAAGTCGGAGCAGGTGTCGGAGAAGAGTGGGGACGGGTGGGGGTGGGGAGACCCATTGCACATAGTCGGAAGCTGGAGGGAGAACAGGTTGTTCAATTTCAATTCCTCTTGAGCCCAGTCTAAACACACACACACACACACACACACACACACACACACACACACACACACACACACACACACACACACACACACACAGGAGCTGTAGTCAGGTTTGCTTTGGACCGTTGGGCTGGGAATCCAAGAGGGAGAAATGAAGAGCTGTTGTGGGAGGATGAGGGGAAGGGGGGAGGGCAATTTACAAGACTTTGTTTTGTAAAAACCCGTGGCTGGCGGGTGGACGGGGAGGGGGTGTAGATTTCTTGTAGATGTTATTATCTATGTTGTAAATATGTTTTGTAGATTGAAGCCATGGAAAGCCATGCCTATCAAAGCTTTTGACATCCAGACTAATCAACGCCTAGGCGGCTACATTCATTAGCTAGCCTTTTCCTTCATGTTAACTGGTCAGCAGACTTTACAGCTTCATTTTGTCAGTTCATAGATCGCTGAACCACTGAGCATGTGTGACCTGCGTGGAAACAGAGGAGGATGTTTGAAGGCATTTATTTACACAGAAGCCTAGCATAAAGCATAACACACTGTCGTCGATGTAGTTTGGGTTTTATTTTAATTTTTAATTTTTATTTTTTTTCTTCAAATCTACTCTGTCTAGATTCTCTTCCTTCCACCCTCTCGTGGTGAACTGTAACATGTACTTAGGCGTGGCAGACATCCCCTCTGTGTGGGTCTGTGCTTCCAGTGGTTCACTGATTCGTTTTGCAGCTTTCTGGTGGCCCTGCATTTCCCAGTCTGAAAATAAACAGTGCCTGATGGTGTGATGAGTGAGTGATGGGGGGGGAAGACATGATGGCGTGCTGCTTTGGACCATTCCCGCTCCACTCCCCTGGCCTCTGCCCTGCCTCACCTCCTTTTGAGACATCACACCCCTCCGTTTTTTTTCTCCCGCACCCTCCCACTGTTTCTGTTCCTGTTTTTTTACATTCAGGTGTCATCACTGGTTCATTCCTTTGTACAGTTGCTAATAGCAGTGCAGTTTTAAGTAAACATAAGAAAAGGGTTTATTTATAAAGAGTTGTTGTGATGAGAGCTAAATCATGACAATATCCACACTTGTTTTGGTTTTTTTTTGTTTGGGTTTTTTCTCTTTTCCCAAAAGCACCCAAGGTTAGGAGATGTATCACAACTGCGAGCGGGTCAGAGGCAGGCGGGTGGGTGTGTATGTGGAGCACCTCTTGAGTTAGTGCAGGGTAACAAGAGGTCAAATGTGAAATGTATGTATTGTAATAAACATGTTAAACTAAAGCGAGCACTGGTTATTTCCTTGGAGTGTTAGGTTTGGTTCATTTGCTAGTGCCTTGTTGAAAGTCTTAAGCCTCATTCACCTGTTGAACCCACTTTCTGTTTTTTAATCCCAACAAGATTATCTTCAACAAGCATGTGACACACACACACTCGATTTTCTGGCACGTCCCCGTCCTCCCCTGCCCTGCTCCCCTCTCGTTTGTTTGCTTCCCACTGTTGAAGAGCAGGGTCCTCAGTTGCAAAGGCCTGTTTATTTCTCCCACCATAACTATCTATTGATAAGTGAACTGCACCACACATTCAGTAAAAGGTGACCACATCATTGCTTTGTATATTGTTTCCTGAAGTATATTGACAAATGAAATAAAATATGCCTTTCCAGGGCCATGTTGTTCTTGGGTTTTTGATGGTGCTGCAAGCTTAATTTTCCTCCTTTCATTTAACTCTGACGTGAAACGCCTGATGGTTAAGTAAACATGTAAACTGGGACGAGCTGTGCCTGTCTCATTTTGTTCAGTGATTGAGCCGAATTAACAACCCGCTGTGGCTCACAGTAGATGCTCTTAAATGCATCTGCAATCAAACACCAGTCAATTGCAAACTGGAGCTCAGCAATAAGATTACCAGTCAGCTGTGTAGACTCTGATCCCATCTTGTGCTTTTATTTCTTTCGTTCTTGCAGTCATTGCCCAACACATGAAAGCTTGTTGATCAAATATGTGACATAAAGTCAAACACATCAACAGGATTTTTTATTTTTTTATTTTTTTAGCCGTCTATTGTAACTGTGTAAAATGTTGAAGGTTGGTAATCTGTTTGGGATACGACAATATTGATAATTTTTTTTTAAAAACCCAAAAAAACCCTGAAAATGTGAGACCAGTCCAAGAACAGGATTTTAACTCTTCAGTAAATATTGGACTTGCTGTGGAGGATAATGCCCGAACCACCTCAGCTGGCTACTTTTGATGTGGAGGAGCAGCTCTCCTCTGTGCCCCTCCTGGATGGTCCAACATCTCACCCTATGAGACGTGAGAGGCTATCCATGGAAAAAGATCATTTCCGCCGTATGTATCCGTGGTGTCGTTCTTGCAGTCATTGCCCAAAGCTCACGACCACAGGGTGAGGGTAAGGACATACCTCAACTGGACCATTGGATACCATGAGGACCATGGCCTCAGACTTGGAGGTGCTGAGTCTCATTCCTGCCGCTTCTCACTCGGCTGGGAACAGTGCGAGCTGGAGGTGACCACCTGATGAAGTCAACAGAACCACATCAAAAGCAGAGGAGACTCTTAGGCCATCCAAGTGGAAGCCTTGCACCAAATCTTATTGTTGGCTATGCGGACCAAGCTCTTGCAATAGTTTTATTAGAATAACACCCCTTACTCCCGAGGAAGCAAGCACAGGACACTCCAAGAGACCACAAAACGTGTGTAGACTTGTTGGCCATACTCTCAAGTATCCTCCAGAGGGTAAAGAGCTGGTCTGGTGTTCTGTGGCTGGGACAAACCCCCCATTATTCCTTCTGTATCGCAGGTTTGACTAGCAGACGACTCTAGCACCCTGGCATAGATATTCCAGAAGTGGCTTAGGCGTGTGATTCCCCTATAGATGATGATGTTCTCCTCGTGCCCAGACTCTGCTTCCTCTATGGTAGATCTGCCAGTGTGATTAAGGAGGTCCTCGAGGTATTCCTTTCACCGCCTGACAATATCCTCAGTCGAAGTCAGCAGCGCTCCACCCGCACAGTCCAGAAAGAGGACAGGTTTTCCCACCGGAGTCACCTGAGGGTTTGCCAGAATTTCGTCGAGGCAGTCCCAAAGTCTTTCTACATGGCCTCTCCATCCATAACCTGCTGGGAGGCTGCCAAGGTACGAGACCCTGGTGGTTCAATCTCCAACTACCAAAACTAGTTACTGGGACACGGAACATCACAGAAGTCTTTCCTGTAATCTTTTAATGTGCTTAGCAATAGCAGGCTTTCTGAGGATCTTTCATCATTTTCCATTCATTTTCAGTTCTGTTCTTGGTGGTTTTTAGAGGATTTTTTAAAAGTCCCTTTAACACTCACTTCAGAATCATTCAAGCAATAAATACCAACAATAACCAAAGTCTAACAGTCATAAAACAATCTTTTTACACCAACAAAGCAATTCCCAAAGAGCTATTAGCTGAACACTTAGCATGTTTCACCATGGTGTGTAGTGTGTTGTTAAAATGTGAGGAAACTGGACAAATGCAAGATGAGAAGAAGTGGCCGGCCTGAAAACACTAACAACAAAAGATGAACAGTACCTGAAAGTCATGGCCTTAAGAAAGAGGAAAATATCCGGCAAGAACCTGACACAGGAACTTCAATTCTTTCATCTACTGTTCACTGAAGCCTCATCAGTAATGGTCTCAGTGGAAGAGTGGCTGCCAAGAAGCAGTTTTAAGGAAGGAAAGGCCAAGGTATGCCATCTTGCACATCAGTTCTTTGGGAGTAACTGACGTTTGTGACTAAAATTGTCATGAATATGTATGGAGGGGGTCAGGAAACAACAATCAAGGGTGGAGGCTCTTCCATGGCCTCTGGCTAAATTACAGCCAGTGGCGTTGGGGATCCTGATGAACGCAGAAAAATCTGATTTTGATCCACCATTTAATACCATGTGGAAAACATCTGATTGGCAACGGCTTCATTTTTCAGCATGACAATGATCCCTAACACTGCCAATACAGTTAAACCATACCTGGACACAAACGCACAATAGAACACTATCAGTCATGGACTGGCTTCCCTGGATATCAACACTGTTGAAGCGGTGCTGGATCATCTTGGCAGAGAAAAGAACAAAAGGCAAAGAAGAGCTTTGCATGTCCTTTGAGAAGGCTGGAGAACTCTTCATGAGGACCACACAAAAACATGCTAACCTGCCCAAAGGGCTTCAGGGTGTTCTGAAGAATAAACAGGTCAACAGCCAAATACTGGCTTTGAATTCATTCAGATTCAGAACTAAAAACAAGTTGTTGTTTTTGCTTTCTTTTGGGTTTTTTGTGCTATTTGTTCCAATATATGTTTTACAATGTTTAATGCACCTATTTCCTATTTTTCTATGAAAACAAAGAAATGAAGAATGGCTCCAGACTTTGTGCCTTGCTTAGTTTGAACTTACTGCTGAAGCTCTAAGCTGCCTGCAGAGGGCAGCATCTGCTTTCTCATCTCGTTATTATAAACAGTGTGACGGCTCAGAGCTCTTATTTTGTCATAACAATACATATTTTTATGCATCTAATAATATTCTTGTTTTATTGACAGGGAGACAACTCTATTTCAGCATCAAAGAAAGCTATTTTCCACCCTGTAAATTTCCTGCATTTTATTCCTTATTTGTTTTCATAAAATCTAAAGTAATTATTTGCCAGTCTTGTACTGTTCTGTAATTTTTTGATCTGCCTTTTTTATCTAAAGGATATATACATGTGACTTGGATTACTTTTTTAAAAAAAAACTCTATATACTTTTTATTTTATCGATTTGTTTTTCGTCTGAATTTTATCCTGTAGCATTTCTGGCCTCTCAGCTCTGCACATCTGTATTAAAGATCTACGGTTTACTGCTACACATCATTTAAAAGGGGGGAAATGCACACAAACCTTACCCCCCTCTCTACTCTACATTGCTGTACGCTAAAAGTAAGAGCAGCATGAGGAAGCAAGTGGAAGATGCGATTAAACAGGTAAAAATCAAAGGTGAATGTCATCAGCTTGCTGTCTCAAACAGTCTGGATAAACAGGGGCAGATCTACAGGGGTGGCTTGTGCCACCCTAAAATGCTCTCTTGCAACCCCAGTTTTGCATATTACAGTGCCGTTTATTAAAATAAGCTAGCATTAACACTTTGAGCCCAGCTACAATAAACATTGCCTATAAATTCTTAAACTAAATATATTACATAGTATCACATGGAGACTTAGCCAGGCCGATTTGTGTGGCATCTTATTGTTCTCTAATTTTAGTTTTAGTAGAATTTTTAAATGGTTGTACAACAACGCCAGATGCAGTAGCTGAATTTATTTTAGGTAATATTTGTATATAACTTTATTGTTTACAAAATTAGTGCATGCGTTTTTAAAATTTACAATCTATATTTGCATTTCAAGTTAAGAAAATCATTCACTAAACATGTTTGTGGTTTTTACAATAAAAACTATAACTTTTTCCTACTCAGTTTTGTATGGTTTTCAGAAAAAATAACTGTAAATTCAGACATGTGTGATAGTGCTGAAGAGTATGATACCAAACAAAGGTAAAATAAAAAGTAGTCAAAAATGACCAATGTATCCTGGACCCAGAGGGTTAACCCAATAAATCATGGAAAGCTAAGTTTACATTTTTGGTGGAAAAAGGGTAACAGTGCAGTTCAGACAGTTCAGAGTCTGAGACTGAAGTCAGACTTGGGTTTGTGTAGCTCTCTAGATTTTACACTTATTGGACTACATACGTATTTATTATATAGGCTATACAGTACATCAAATCAAAATCCACGTTTTATGTAACTGAAATGTTTAATTATGTAGGTTAAAGAAAATAAAGTTACAGGCTATATTTATATGAAATGTGTATTCCTACTGTATTTGATGCTTTTTTTTGTTTTTTTTTACCATATATAATTCATATTACAGAATGTAACACCTGCATGTGTGTGAAAAAATGGCTTTGATTTTGCCACTCTGTTTGATTTCCATGCTATCCTAAGAAAATTTCTCTAGATCCGCCCCTGTGGATAAAACAAGCCCACCCAGAGTGCTGGGGAGTGTAGCCCCTTGGACCCAACCCAGAACAACAAAGCTTCTGTGAGCAGTCTCCCCGTGCCTCTCTTTCCTCTCTTTCCACAGAAGGCTCTCAGGAGCAGACAATATTATGTTGAGGAGAGTAAACTAGATCACGAAAGAAAGAGACAGTCTGCCTGTCTGTGACTCTTCACAGACGTCGATATGGCTCACTTCAAAGTGAGAAGAGGAAGCACCAGAGGAGGTGTTAGAGGAAGGCTGTCTATCCAGACGGAAGTGTTCACTGAGCTGTTCATGAAATCAGTGATATTTGAGTGAAATCACTTGGGCCTCCTTAGGGAGCTCGGCTTAAAATGTACTTTTTAAGAGTGAAATTAGACCCCAGTTAGCCCTCTGCTCCCTCTGCCTCAGCAGCAATGGGGCTTTTATTAAGCAAAGCCGTCCTTTCTGCAGCAGGTCACACCTACAAGTCTCTCCTAATGTGTGAAAGCAGACGCTACCTGTGGGGCACGATCACACCCTTAAAAGAGCACTTACATGAAATGCCCCTCTCCCCTCTATGCCTAAATCCCTTTGACGCGCACCTTCTCTGCAGGAGAAGACACACAGTTTTGTTTTCTTACTGCTACTGTGTGGGGGGCTGGGGACAAGCTCACAACAGCACCTCTCACAGCTCACTTCTGACACCCCCACATCCATGTATAAAGCATATAACCAATTATGAAATGCCTAGCTGTTGCTATAGTGATCTCATTAGGATTATCTTGGCCTAGGTCTGGATCATAGACTGTATATGAACAGCTATGAACAACCAAAGCTGCCACACTATTTACAATGTATAACATATACGTCTTGATAAATTTTTAAAGTTTATCAAGACCTACTGAAACGTAAACCAATTATAGTTACATAATGGACATGGATATAATGTGTAGACTCTCAGCTTTCACTTGATGCTATCCAAATTCAAATTGGATGTAGAGTTTAGGAGTTTCTGCTCCTTAACATGTGCAGCTTCTTTTTTAAAGGGACCAAAGGTAATTGGACAAGTGACTCATAAGCTATTTCATGGACATGTGTGGGTAATTCCTTGGTTGTGTCAATATCAATTAAGTAAATCAAAGGCCTGGAGTTGATTTGAGGTATGATGCTTGCACTTGGAAGAATTTGCTGTAAACAGACAACATGCGGTCAAACCTGCTCTCCATGCAGGTGAAACAAGCCATCCTTGAGCTTCAAAGACAGCTCCGAGAAATTGCTGCAATATTAGGAGTGGCAAAACCTACAGTTTGGTACATCCTGAGAAAGAAAGACTGGTGTGCTCACCAACACAAAAAGACCTGGATGACCACAGAAGACAACAGTGGCGGATGATCACAGAATCATTTCCAAGGTGAAGAGACACCCCTTCACAATGGCCGACCAAGTGAACTACACTCTCTAGAAGGTATCATTATCCAAGTATACCATAAAGAGAAGACTGCATGAAAGTAAATACAGACAGTTCACTGCAAGGTGCAAGCAACTCATATGCCTCAAGAATAGAAAGACTAGATTGGACTTTGCTAAAATACATCTCAAAAAGCCACCAAATTCTTTGGACAGATGGAAAAAGTATGGAGAAGCCATGGAACAGCTCACGATCCAAAGAGTAGCACATCATCTGTAAAACACGACGGAGGCAGTGTGATGGCTTGGTTGTGCATGGCTACCAGTGGCACTGGGACACTAGTGTTTACTGATGATGTGACACAGGACAGAAGCAGCTGATTGAATTGTGTGGTTTTCAGAGACATACTGCTCGAATCCAGCTAAATGCAGTCAAACTGATTGGGTGGTGTTTAATTATATGGATGGACAATGACCCAAAACATACAGCCAAAGCAACCGAGGAGTTTATTAAAGCAAAGAAGTGGATTACTCTTGAATGATCACATCAGTCACCTGATCTTAACCCAGATGAGCGTGTATTTTACTTGTTGAAGACTAAACTTCAGATAGAAAGGCCCACAAACAAACAGCAACTTAAAGCCACTGGAGTAAAGGCTTAGCAGAGCATTTAAAAGTTGGAAACCCAGCATCTGGTGATGTCCATGAGTTCAACACTGCAGTCTGTCAGTGCCGGCAAGGGGTTTTCAACCAAAGTATTATAAGTTGACATTACATAATTTCATTTATTTCATTTGTCCAATTACTTTTGAGCCCCTAAAATGAAGGGGGGGGGGGGGGGGTGTTAAAAATGATTTAGTACCTCTCAATTTCATGCAGTCTTTTTGTTTAGTCCTGAAAATCTGAGTTGTTTCATTTAAAATTCATTGTGGTAATTTACAGAACCAAAATTAGAAAAAACAAAAATGATTCTGTCTAAATATTTATGGACGTAACTATAGCTGTGTGTGCATGGTTTTTTTCTGGGTACTCCATCTTCCTCCCACAGTCCAAAGACATGCAATTCATTGGTAATTGCCCATAGGTATGAATGTGAGTGCAAATAGTCTCTCTGTGTTATCCCTGCATCAAACTGACACCTGTCCAAGGTTTACCCTGCCTCTCACTCTATGGTAGCTGGGACAGGCTCCAGACCCCCTGAGACCCTTATAAACAGAGCAGGATGGGTGCTATGCAGAGCTTTGCAGACATCATGTTTACATGTTGTAGCTGTGTACTGTCAGCATGGGGCTGTGTCAAAAATATGTGGAACATCTGGTGATGTGGCCTGCTCTTTCTGTGTGTTTGTGCTATTTGACTTAGCCACTAAATGTGAATGTTTTCCTGTACTAGAGGGAAATTGAAACAAGATTTATGCTTTTGTGTTAAATACCATAGCTACTCCAAACCCTTCTGAAACCCTGCTGTACACCTCCCTGGTTATGTATGAGGCAGCTTATGCTACTAAATAGACTCTCACAGGTTATACATAGACAATTAAAACTCTCCGTTTCACACTCTTTCTACTTGTAAGTGCTTCACTCCCTTTCCTCTTAAACTTCCAAACCAATCAGCATTTGTTCTTTACATGGTAATGATGACCAGTGATTCCTTGTTTCTCCCTTTTCTCCCCCCCCCCCCTCCCCATCAGATGTCGTTGTAGTCTCTGCATTGGTATAATCCAACTTGCTATATGCAAACAGACACAACTCCATCTGTCTTCTATGGAAATGTAGAATTCAGAGCTTGTTGAATAGGTTTAATTAAGACTAACCCTTAAAGGTACTTACTGGAAACTAATTTTTTTTACATTTTTAAAACCTTTCAAAATTAACAAAAGCCATAAACAGAATGTGAAGAACATGTGCAAGTGAGTCAGTATATTTTTTTATTTTACCAGCCAAGCCATTAAGAGCAGATTATTATTATTATTATTATTATTATTATTATTATTATTATTATTATTATTATTATTATTGTTGTTGTTGTTCTTCTTCTTCTTCTTATTATTGTTGTTGTTGTTGTTGTTGTTTTTGTTGTTGTTGTTGTTGTTGTTAGAAATCCAAAAAGAAGTAGTAAAAGTTAAAAGAATAGCAACAAACATCCAAAAACATTTCAGCCCTCAGGGTAAATTACTACAGCTGATGGTAGAAGTTTTATTTAAATTGTCTGAAGGTAATTACAAAAAGTACCTTTAATATCTCGAAATTCGACCTTCGGCTTTTGAAGCAAATGTGTGAACCACTAAACTGCCTACGTTGTTTAGGGCACTGTCACTTTGTTACGTAAAATTGTCCTTAACAGCTTCGACCACCAGGGGATGATAGTTATCCATCAAGCACAAGTACAGACAGACTTTAAGTAGGGGGAAATAATGCAGCTGGGATATTAAAGGTGAATTTTCCTTCATATTTGACTGAAAACGAAAATTTCTCATGTTTCTTGTTAGCAGGAGTTAAGGTCAGAGAAACAGCACTTCATGGGGAGAAGAGGTGCCTTAGCATTTCTGCCCAGCATCACAAACTTTACGAGGACTTCAGATGAATAAAGCTTCCAGAATTCTGAACTACTACCTTTGTCCCGTTGCACCCATTTCACGCACTCCACAGTTACAGATAAATGATGTAACGCCAGCCGTGGACTGGCGCCTCTGTGGAATTGCAGATAATTACTTTAATAGCAGTGTGTGTGTGTGTGTGTGTGTGTGTGTGTGTGTGTGTGTGTGTGTGTGTGTGTGTGTGTGTGATCTCCTGTGTTGCCTGAGGCAGTATCCTCCTGTTGTCTGTTGGCCGCAAACCGCCTGCGGATGTTTTATTTCTGCGCTTAATGAGTCATTACATGAATGAAAGCATGCTTAACAAATGCGTGAGATTATTAACACGCATCATCTGTTTGTTTGTTTCTTCTTCTTTTTCTTCTTCTTTTTTTAATACAGACACCATCTGCGGATGAAGCTTGCGCGCACACCTATGTTTTGCATTGTCGGTTGTTAATGGGTAAATGTGTACTGTGTGCGTGCGTCCAGGGTGTGTGTGTGTGCGCAAGCCGTCTCGGTGGCGCCATGTGCTTTTTTGGATTGCTAATTTCTCTGACTGTCCGCTCTTTCCTGCAGCAGCAGCAGTGTGATGGCCTGAAGGGGAGAGGCTCATCGTGGCGTCAACCTGGCTGCCATCGGGATCACCCTGCAGGTATCTGCGACTGTCCACACTGCACACACGGCTGTTTTACAATGCACTTACTTGTGCTCAATGAAGAATCTGTCAGTACTCTTGGGTAAGTTTTGGGTAATTTATATCATCCAAATTTGGAAAAAAGTGGGGAGGATTACATCACATATCGGCTGCACCCATAACGTTGAAAACACAGATAATAGTCCAAGACCTGCATTATCATCAGGCGACAGTATGACTGTGTGCGGGACAGCTGTTAACCTGCTGGAGTGACTGCTGCCCGGACCAATGGCATCCACTACTGATAAATGGGATACTTTATTATGGAAATAAAGAACGATGAATGAAAGCTTCAGAGTGATCAAGCTACAGAAGAATAAGCAGTGTGAGACCGGAAACAAGTTGATTATGTCTAGAGAATAAATCTTCAGGGGCTACCTGATTGGAACATTAGGAGAAAATAAATCATATAATAATAATTCCTCAAGATGACTGTGCAAAACCTAAAAAAAATCTAAAAGAATGCTATGGGTTTTTTTTAAGTATAGTGTTTAAGTTTTAACATATTAATGGCACGATGCGTAACATTAAAATTTTCTGTTAACATTATCCTTCCATTACCAGTGTAACTGCATCTGCTTATTTATTTAGTAATGCACTAATAATAGGAGATCCCATTTGTTTTACATAGATCGATAATAAAACATGCCTTATGTTTAGTGTCCATTTCATGTAATTTATACATAGAATTTATTCATATAATTTATCTTAATATCTTAATTTTTCTCATTCTCTTCTTTTTTTAATAGTACTTTCCTTTTTAAAATACTTTATATTTTTTGCCTTATTTTGAAAAGAGCCACCGGATGCTTTGTTGTACGTCCTATCACTAACTTCTTTCTCGGTAGGCTGGCCAATCAGATTAGAGGAGGCGGAGCTCTGACTGACCACAGCTATTTCTGCTCGATCGTGCCTGTCCCTTGTAGTCTTTGGCACAGCGGAGTTGTCCGTGTTTAGTGTTTGTTTCTCAGTCGTGGAATACAAAAGTGATGCTTCGACGTGACCGGCTGCAGAGCGAGACAGATGAAGACCAGCACTGACAACTTTATGACTCGGTTTCACTCTGTTCAACGGAGTATATATCTTTTCTTTTGTTTCTGGGCTTGAAGAAGAGGCTGCTGTATTTTGTGCGCTCCGGTAACAAATTCGCGAGGGTCTCGGTGGCTCCATGCGGGAGAGGAGACATTTTGGGGTGTTTTTTTCCCCCTTTTTCTTTGGTGTTCCAGTCAGGATCGTGAGCTACCGCGTTCCGACCCCACGAAGGCTTCATTTTTCGCCATAGCTTCATGTAAATCTTTTTTTTCTCGCGCTGCTTTCTGCCCAGCGGACTCTTCTGCTGCTGCTACTGGATATATGAGGACTCTTCTTGTGCAGTAATTTGGTGTAAATGGATCGCCAGTCCAGTTTCATTTCCATTTGGCTACAATTGGAACTCTGTGCCATGGCCGTTCTTCTGACCAAAGGTACGTGTGGACTTTGATGCGTGTTTGTTGGCTTCTTCAAAAGAGGATATACAGTGTTTTGAAGCGATAAAAACGAGGCTGAACTTAACCCTCAGTCGACGGCTCCAGGCTTCTGCGGGGCAGCTTACGCTCGCGCCAGTGTTTGCGGGGAAAACCCGTCATAATTAGCAAGAAAATGATTTAACATTTGGTCATAAAGTCGTACTTTACCAATGAGGGGAACCATAAACGCGTTTGTTTATTACTGGGTTTTTTTTCGTAATAAACATATTATTCTTCCAGTCGTCTTCAGATTTCAGTTAATTTTATTCAGTCATACCTCCCCTTTAAAAAAAACCCAGCGGAAACAACAATAACTACCTCTGCCCTCATTATTATTCTTTTTTTTCCTGAAGGCATGACATACCTTTTTTCAGTTAAAACCTAATTTTTAATAAGACCTAACCTCTATGCACTCTTATTAATATAATAGTAATACACTGTGATTAATCCTCAAGTGTGTAATACAGTTCTTAGCTGCTAGGCTACACTTAATAACTCCACTAATGTTGTAGCTGCCATTCATACGAGACTTAGCAGGGCTAGAAAAGCTTCAGTACTCCCCCCGCCACCACCCCCTCAGTCCACAAAGGGCCTCTCCTTTCTAATGAAATATTCTCCAAATGACCTGCCTGGGCCCCACCGCTCCAATCATTCACAGGGAAAACACTGATCTGATGAATGTGTTCCTGCGCTGCTAAGTTGGTGCAGTCACCGACTTTCGGGCTTTTTAGCTCTCTCATTCCAGGTTTTGTTCCTGAGTCCAGCACATAAAAGCTTAAGGGAAGTCTTTATATGTGGAGCTCTGATAATTTTCCTCAAAATAAAGCAGTCACGGAGTATGTGAAATGACATTTACATTGGTCGTCCTGCAGTGGTCCTTATACTTATAATAATAACAGTAACAGAGGGCATCAAAGGCAAACTAAGTTGATAAATATGTGTTTCAGTGGTTCTGTTTTGTTCGGGCAGATCCTTGGCCCAGATTTCTGTTTTGAGAAAGGAGCCCTGGATGAAGTAATGAGTGGGCCCGTGTAAGAGCAGGTTGCCTTAATGATAAGGTTGCTGGAGGCTCCTTAGATGGGACCTCAGAGCTCCCGCACCCAACCACCACACCCATACCAATACCCCCAGGCAATTTTGCATGCAAACTTTGGATGGGGGAGAAAGTTTGCAGGTAAAAAAGAAAAAGAACCATTTAAACGGGATGCTCTTAAATGAAGGTGTGACAGGTGAACAGGTAAAAAAAAATCCCGTGATCTCTTCAAAAGTTACCAGGTTGTTTAATGCAGGGCTTAACAGATACTTTTAGAGCAGTACTTCAAAATAAAAGCAGGGTATACCACTATGGGAAAAGTTGAACTACAGTTGGTGTAAAATAGAAGCCAGCATGAGTTTGATAAAAACACGGAGAAAATCAGCTGCAAACTATACGAGTTTTATATTCACATGGTTGGACGTTAAAGACAAAATAGCCATGGTGACTCTGAAACCTTGAGCGGATTAATGTCAGCACAGGTTCCCCTAACGCTGCCTTTTTCCCCACTTTTAGGAGAAATTAGGTGCTACTGTGATGCGCCGCACTGTGTGGCCACCGGATACATGTGCAAATCAGAGCTGAACGCCTGCTTCACCAAGGTGCTGGACCCGCTCAACGCCAACTCTCCACTCACCCATGGGTGTTTAGACCCCATTGCCAATGCTGCGGACGTCTGCAGCAGCCAAAGGGCCTTGGATGCTCTCAGCAGGGCGGCAACACTGGAGTGCTGCCATGATGACATGTGCAACTACAGGGGCCTACATGACCTGGCGCACACCAGAGACTCGACAGGTAAGTAAAACAGGGTAGCGGAGCTGAGCTACTGGCTGTCGGGATGTTTGTTTTTAGACTGTAGCTACGTTTTTAGAAACGATGGCACTCTGTGGAGGGATTTTACGAGTCCTCTTCAGCAAATACTCCCATGTTTTCCTCCATCTAGTTCCAGGAGCAATACATTGAGCTTTAATGTTCTTTAAACACTTGATGTTTATGGATATTCAGACCACCCTTGCCCCCTTCTGCCCCCCCACCCCAAGCTTAATAGAACTTTGGTTTGACTTTTAATGGGTTCCAGCTCTGTGCCTGGGAAGGCAGGGAGCAGCCCGTTTACCTTTAAGCACTTGGAAAGAGATCAGATATAATCTTTTTCTTTTTTTTCTTTTTTTATTATGTGTGCACCATGTAATTTTCCCACTGAGCTGGAATGTGCCTCATAGAATGAATATGCATGTTGGGCAGAAACATCAGCTTATAGAGTCATGAAAAGGTGCACGAAAAGTCAGAGAGGAAGGACGGCAGCTCTCCTGTGTGAACCCGAGCACAGCAGACTATAGTTTATTAGCTCAAATTAATTTCTGGCTCTCAGTTCGGGACAAGGTGACTCATTTGTTTTTGCCCCTGCTGGCCTTTCTGACTTGTGCGTTCGCGTCTGTCTGTCTGTCTGTCTTATTTTCCCTCTTTGCGGTTACTTTACTGGCATGACTGGCGAGTAGAGCAGCTCCTTCTCATTAAGCTCCAAACAGCAGTTCAAACATAATCACTTGCTTTAAGACCAGGCTCTATGGAGCAGTGGAAACCATATGAGCATGCATTTAACCAGATTTTTTATTTTAATTTTTTTCCATGCGTGTGTGCAGATGGCCGCTACCAGCCAGACAGCAACAACAGGAACCTGGTGACCCGGGTTCAGGAGCTGACCTCAGCCAAAGAAGTGTGGTTCCGTGCGGCTGTGATCGCTGTGCCGATCGCTGGCGGCCTCATCCTGGTCCTGCTCATCATGCTGGCGTTACGGATGCTGCGCAGCGAGAACAAGCGGCTGCAGGACCAGCGGCAGCAGATGCTGTCGCGGCTCCATTACAGCTTCCACGGCCACCACACCAAGAAGGGACACGTGGCCAAGCTGGACCTGGAGTGCATGGTACCTGTGACGGGCCACGAGAACTGCTGTCTGACCTGCGACAAGATGAGGCAGGCTGACCTAGGCAACGACAAGATCCTGTCTCTGGTGCACTGGGGGATGTACAGTGGCCACGGCAAGCTGGAGTTTGTATGACCAGTTCCTGCTGGGAACTGAATGACTGACACCTCCAAGAAACAGCCAGGACTGCCTCTCAATTGTTGGCTTTGGCTCTTTTGTACTTTAAAAAGACATTCCCACATTTTTTGTCCTTTGGGTTGTTTTTCAATTAGTTTTTTTTTTAAACATCAGCGAAAAAATACGAGACTGATCTCATGCCTTGTGGTTTTTGCTAGAGGAGCACTTTACTTGAAAATGAAAGGCGAAGCAACGAGGAGCTGTATTTAAACTTGAGAGGGCAGGGCTGAGGTAGAGTGAGAGCTCTGTCACCGCTCCCGAGGATCCTGGACTGTTTTATTTTTACACTGAGCGCTGAAGGATTCCAAATCTGTCTTATTTGCACATTTGTAAAAAACAACAACAACAGCAACAAAACAAACATCATTGCTTAAGACAACAACTCAACACTGACACCAGGGTACAAAATAAAATGACTTGTGTGAGGAGTAAAAAAAAAATAAAATAAAAAAAATCAGTGTTTGGCTGTAGGTGTGCGCACTCCTCTGTGTATGTTTCATGATTCAAGCTTAATGTAAAGATTCTAAATATATATATTTTTGTCTGATAAAACTGACCGGCGTGTGTCTTATTCTGGGTGAATGTCCAACATCTCTCTCTGTGATCAGACTATAAGCTTGATTGAGTGTGAAAGAAGAACTTCCATTAAAAGTGACTTTTTATTTATTTGCCGATTCACGCTTCTGTTTTTGCTACAGCTTTGAAATGTACCATCCGTGAACTTACAGACACACTGCTGGGGCTGTTGTGAAGTTTTTAGTGACTATCAGATCTTGTTAAAAGCACGCGCTAGGGTGGCCTTTATGCTGTGTGTGTGTGCGTGTGTGTATCTAATGGAGCTAACAGTAAAGTCTTGTTTTACCATAGAGATGCTATCTATCTCAGTTATTCCTGAACCCTCAGCAGAGGTCAGGTTTTCAGCTTCATATAACTCCCTCCTCATGGGCTACACTTCACACAGGAAGTAGTAAAGCTGTTTCTTTTCTATACTCCACTCTAAATGCCAGTAAGAGTCACCCAAGTTCCCCCGTCTGTGTTCAGCAGAGTATCAGTGAGGAGGGATTGCAATATTGAAGCACAAACTCACTCCTACACGTTTAGTCCTGCTGCTGCAAATGCTCACCAGAGCACCAAAGGTGTATCAGTTCACTGCTGAAGATGGGTTAGCCTAACCCTAACAAAAATCTTTTCTCTTCTTTGTGATATTTATTGAAACTACAGAGTGCAGCTGTTCTGAAACAAAAATGTCAAAACGTATGTCTTTAGTAGGAAACAACAGACAAGCAGTGGATGGAAACTCATCTTTGGCTTTGCAGGATTATTATAAAAAAAAACCCAAAACAATAATAGTTATTCCTTGTTGTTAAAAGGTTGGTTCACCCAAATTACAACGTGCCGTTCAGCAAAGCTCTTAGTTTGGAACAGAAACATTATAGGAGAGAAAGAAAGAGGCAGCACTTAAAGAAGCCCGATCTATGGGAGATGTCCACAATAACAAAGATTTTGGGAGAAGTATAATTCTAGAGGTGAAACGGCTTTTGAAAACATTTGTGCTGCAGTGATCAGACTTGTTTTTAAGTGGTTGCCAGATTTGACTTGTACATATTTTTATCTCCCAATGGCCAGTGAAATTAAAAGTTTCAAGTTAAAATAACTTTCCTAATTAGTTCCCGTAGGAGCAGAGGAGAGTGCCAAGGAGAGTAACTTAATTTTAGGGATCCCGTCCAGGCTTCAGTCTCTACCAAGGACCTCGATACAACAAAAAAGCCACTTCAGCTGTGACAGTATGCTATAAGCATTATATAGCAACTACATGAGAAATGTGATTTTTCTTTTCATTTTACTAATTGAAGTAACCTGACTCTCAACTAGTGGAAGGAAAGTGATTTAGATGTGTTACATACAAATGAGAGGGGGAAAATATCAGACTTTAAAAAGTTGATTTTAATGCTCAGAAAACAGGATGTAGCAGAACATAATGGAAGAGGTCAACCACTGGCAATGCAAATACAGCATGTGTATTTAAGATTTTACATGTTTTAAATGTTACTGAAATGTGACATTTGCGTGCACATACAGTTTCTTATAAATTTGCTGACTGTGCCAGGAGTTAGCACAGGCTGCCACAAATGTCTTTGTAGATCGCTTTTAATGTCTTTGTGAAGCACTGGATAGCGTAAAATGGAAATCCAGTAATTTACAATACTTGAATAAGTATATTTAATTCATTTCAATTTCAATTTTATTTATATAGCACCAAATCACAACAACAGTCGCCTCAAGGTGCTTTATATTGTACAGTAGATCGTACAGTAATACATACAGAGAAAAACCCAACAATCATATGACTCCCTATGAGCAAGCACTTTGGCGACAGTGGGAAGGAAAAACTCCCTTTTAACAGGAAGAAACATCCGGCAGAACCAGGCTCGGGGAGGGGCGGGGCCATCTGCTGTGACCGGTTGGGGTGAGAGAAGGAAGACATGCTGTGGAAGAAGATATGATTCAATGCAGAGAGGTCTATTAACACATAGTGAATGAGAAAGGTGACTGGAAAGGAAAAACTCAATGCATCATGGGAATCCCCGACAGCCTACGTCTATTGCAGCATAACTAAGGGAGGATTCGGGGTCACCTGGTCCAGCCCTAACTATATGCTTTAGCAAAAAGGAAAGTTTTAAGCCTAATCTTAAAAGTAGAGATAGTGTCTGTCTCCTGAATCCAAACTGGATTCCACCCCTGCCCTTTCAGAATAAAAGCCCTTTTGAAGGGACTGCGATGACACTGTCACAAAGTATTCGGGCTGCTGTAGAAGGGCATTGCTTTTCTGCTCAATTCTTGCAGAACGTGAATACAAACTGAAAAAAAGGTAAAAGCTGGATTCTGACAGCTTGTTTGAAGTCTGAGGTCAGGTTTCTCTCAGGCTCGCTTGCTGGTCAGCACTTTCTAAACTCCCGCCGAATATTTACATTTCTAAAAAGTCCAAATGTGGCAGTGATCGCTACGGGAACTTGCAACAGGCTGGGTATTATGCGCCACGTGCGTCATGCTGGAGGATGACAGGAGAAGCTTGGGTTGAAAAGTTCACACCCTTGTGATTGCTCTCGTGTTACCACGGCAATGCAATTAAGACATCCTGTAAGTATTTTGAAAGTGGAGGTCCGCTTGGCTAAAAAGTGTGTGAGTGTGTGTTGAGCACTGACCCTTGTTTCTTTCCATTAGGAGGACAGGAAAACACTATTAGCAGCTAACCACTTAACGGCAGCTTGCATTAGCGAGGCTCAGCCCACGCTCAGGGCCTCCCCCAGGACTATTACCCTTGTAATAATAACAATGTCCTTTGCCTGGCCTGCCTAATGTGACTGCTGTTTTCTTTAGCTTGATCCCACTTTGCTGTCTCACCCATGGGTGTCAGGTAGCCACAGGAAGGTTAGGGAATCACCTCAGGTAAGCCTTAAAGGAGGATAAGCAAGTGGACTCCCCTTTTGTGCATCTGGCAGCATTGGGAATTAATTACATGCACACACACAGCTCCAGCTTCCACAGTACGAGGCGTACGAGGTCATTAGCATCGGCCTTTTTGTGCAGCGCTAGGCGGTCAAGCTGTCTGCATTCACATGCAAATTTAATGAGGTGGCCAACTGGCCCGCATCAAAAGAGCCCCAATTTGTTTGGAAACGACTTCAAGCCGGCCCCCAGCGCCGCCACCAGTACAACCACCACCATGACATTGTTGCCAGCTTCCAGCGGAAAATCTCACCGTCCTTCCCTTTTTATCTTAAATGCCGCCTCCTGAATGTTCTCCATCCTCAGGTGGGCAGCCTTCCTGCTGCAAGGTTAACAATCTGAAATGTGTGAACCACCGCCTCTGCGTCCCGGAAAGCCGTATGCCCACTGTGGCGGCAGCGACGTGTGGAACAATATATGAAGTGTAAACACACGTGGAACCTGTTAACACCTGTGCGTGGCGATGGCTGCGTGCCTCCTGGGGTTCGTAACAAGCCCTGTTTTAAACCCTTGTTTTAGAAGGATCCTCTGTTTTTTTCCTTGGTTTTCTTCACTCTATATCCTCAGATCACCGTATTTTCTGCTGCCTACCTGATCCACAGGTGGAACACACGCAATTGGTAGTTCAGCTGATGTCATGTGTATTCAGCAGCAGCTGTGGTAATCAAAGGATGTTTTAAGGTAATCATGCCAAACAAATTGCTGGCCATAGCTGATAGTTAAAACTGTGGAGGTGCCTTAAACTTGTCTTCTCTCAATCCTAGCAAGGGAACGAATCCTGTAGTTGCAAAACAATGACCCTACTGTTCCTTTAATTAATGTGTGACCTTGCTAAAGATTTCGACAGTACGTTTATGGTCTCGTTAACTAGGTTTATGTCATGTATTAGCCAATATGTTCACTATTTATGTAATGGTCCCATATAGAGTAAAGTGGCTACTTTGGGATTGCCATACGAGTACAAATTGTCATGCGGCCCTCGCACAAGATGAACATTCTTGAAAAAGCAGCAGCACCTGAAGCTTTAAAACAATGAGTCAGCAAACCATCTGCTTGCCGAGTGATGACACAGTGATTACTTCTAGGTCCAAGGGTCTACCTCGCTCGATGAGGCTCTCGCGTTTTCTCATGTGAGCTCATGTCTGAGTTTTGTCCGTTTTCTGCATTTGCTTCTGCTCACTGGAAGTCCTGAACATTTACTTTTACAGAGAACAATTTAACCCTGATCCTACAGACAGGATAGTGAAATTCCCACGATTCCTCCAGATGTCCTGCAAGGGTTAAGATCTGGTCCACTGTTTAACGGCCAAGACACAATCCTCATTGCTCCACCCAAATCCAAGGTTCAAGGATCGGCCAAAGCCCCCTATTCTGGGGCTGAACAGTGCAATACACCAGAGCACACCCTCTGGTCCCCATTTTTAAAAATGGAAACCACCACCACCACCACCACAGTGTGCCACTCCACAGACGCTATCTTATACGGCCAAGTGACATTAAAGAGGTGTGTCAGCCAAGACACTGGTAGTATCTCAGGATGAATCTCGCCCAAACCTGGCACCTTGCCTTCATTAATCTTCTCAACTACCCTAGCTGATGCTTTCCCCCTGGGACTTCAGGGTCTGCCTCTGTCATATAGGATAACAACATCCCCAGTCCAAGTCTGGAGCTTTTTATACAGTCTACAGATAATTTAAAGATTTCCAAAAAACGTTCCCATAGAGTTTTTATGTACACGATGAAGTCTAAATCAAAACCCTGCATTTAAGATAAATCAAGCTTCAGCTTTTTTGATTAATTAATGATCTAAGCATCTGATTCTGCTGATGTTCAGGACATGAAAACAAGCAGGTGCTTCAGCCCTTACGTACCATCATATAACAGGTTCTTCATACTCAACAGAAGCAACAATAAAGCTTCTATAAGATACCGAAGCAGCCTCTGCAAAGGCTCTACTGCAAAGTGGCTGCAGTCTAAATCATATCACTGATACTTGAAGGCTGTTTACCATTTCCCAACCACAAACAAATAGAGACATTCCGGAAAATAAACACAACTTGCAATTCCATAAGACAAATTTAACAAAAAATAAAAATGTAATTTTTAATTGAAAAATGTGCATGACCACAGAGACAAATCATCGTCTGTGGTGACAGACATCCGCTGGAATAAGATGTGATCTAAATATTTAGCCAATTCATTTCCTTCCAGTGGATAAAGCTACAGCTTTAGAGCTCCTCCGCCCCATCTAAACATTTACCCCAGTGTGTTGTTAACATTTAGATATAAATCTGCCCCAAAAGGAAAATAATAATGTTGGGAATGTTTACAGGACAGAGTGGGCTTCTTGAAGTTAAATGTCGCACTCTGCAAATAGCAAAAAAACAAGAAAAAAAAGAAAAAAAAAAGGTTTATGTTCCTAAAAGAAGGATCTCCAGCCAAGACTAAGAAGAAACCACAAACAAAATGGCTAATGAGCACACACTCAAAGGCATATCTGCAAACATTGGTCCTTGAATGGTCAGCTACTCGTGCGCTCCTTTAGAAACTCGACATTAATTTGCCTTCTTGTTCAGCTGAGGTGTCTCACTGGGCCCCGTCTGTCAGCTGAGGGCCCCTGAAGACAGATGGCTGAACAATGCAACCTTCCTCTCAATGAAACAGCATCGTTCATTTATACCAGTCACTCAGAAATGCCCTTGGTTTTGAAAGGGAAAGCACATTTGCATGTCAGGATGATTTTGTGTTGATTAAAGAAGTGCTAATGGTAATTAAAAGTCGAAAAACACACAGTTACTTTATTGTGAAACACAGCCCCGCTGAGCCGCTGAGCCTAAACAATTGAAAAACCAGGGTTTCATTTATTTTGTATATGGTAGTTTTTTAGTTTTGATTATTGTTTGATGAAAGATTTAGGAATGCCAGCGGGTTTGCTAAGCGTAATACTACCTTAAACAGTCATTTTCAAGAGTTGCGCCACAGCTGTAAAATATTCTTTAAAAAAACATCCATGACCCGCTAACAATAGGCTACTACTAAGAAATGCTTCTAAGCTTGGAAGTGATCGTGAAGTCAGCTAGCTTAATCATGAGTAAGCTAGCTGGTCATACATGCTACCAACTTAGCACATAGAAACCCACTGTTTAACTCACTTTACTCCTTTATATTGATTCTGAAAGGTATAAGAAAAATAAATTACTGCCCAAGCTTTTAATATTAAGTAATGATTAACATAACTTGAAAGGAAACGCCAAAAAATAAAGAAATATAGCTGCTAAATTATTCAATTTTTTAAAATTTTATTTATACAGCACCAAATCACAACAACAGTCGCCTCAAGGTGCTTTATATTGTAAGGTAGACCCTACAATAATACATACAGAGAAAAACCCAACAATCACATGACCCCCCTATGAGCAAGCACTTTGGCAATAGTGGGAAGGAAAAAACTCCCTTTTAACAGGAAGAAACCTCCAGCAGAACCAGGCTCAGGGAGGGCGCCCCCTGCTCAGGGAGGGGCCATCTGCTGCAATCGGTTGGGGACAGAGAAGGAAGACAGGATAAAAGACGCTGTTTCCATGAAACACCCTGTCATGGAAACAGCATTCCCTGTTCCCTGTTGGCTCTTTCAGTGGATTTTGCTACAAAGCAAAGACGGTTTAGGAATGGTTTGTTTGAGGTGTTCACTTGGCCTCCACATTTAGATCCATTGACAAATTACAGGACTTCTTGCTAACATCTTGTTGCCAGATAGCACAGCTTCAGGGATCTACTGGACTCTTGCAAATAATCTTAACACAAAGAGTAAACATATTTGGAAATAAAACCAACCTGATGATTTATGTTGAGACCAAAAATTATTATTAAATTATAACTATACACCTGCTGCACAGAGAAGAATTGTAGCAAATTAAAAGTTAGAATCATGTACGTTTTCAAAACCTTTGTGCGTTTGATTATAAGAGAAGTACCTGGTGCAAACGCAGCATGGTAACACGAATCAGGAACAAGGACATCCCAGAGGTGTGGCAACTTCCTAAAGCTTGCGTGCGTGCCGAGGACCGACAATAATGGCTCCCATAAAGCCTTTTGACTTGGCACCGGACCAGCTTTCTCTACCTAACAGAGATGTGCACCTTGAGCTGGCAGCACATAGCCTTGGGATTTGATGCTACCTGGCTGGCTCTGATGTGTGTTCATTGTGAGTGTAGATCCCAGGGATTACTGGCTGAAAGCAGAGAAGCTTGTGTCTCTTTGACAACATCTCTGTGTGAGCAGGGCTAAAAACCAATATCAGAGTTTAGGAAGTGGTCTAAAATAACATGTGGTTGGTGACATAGATTCTTCCAGAGTTTGTACTTTAAAGCTGGTGTTACAGATGAAAGTTTAAATTCTAATCCCATACAGACTGCAGGAACTTATATTCAAAGATCCCCCCATGTATCAGCAGGTATGTTTACAATGGAAAAAGTAACAAGAAAGAAATAACTGTCAAATATATAGGTAAAAGCATTCTGCAGGTTTTATTTTTTTGTTATGTTTAACCAGGAGTCCAACAGTCACTGCTTAACTGACGGACTGAAAGAATTTACTGTGATAGTTTTCACAGAGTGCATTCGGCATCGTTCCACACGAGGCCAAAACCTTTAATCCTTTAAGGAATAAGAGGCTTTGGGTTGGACTGATTTCTGGCAGGGTGCAGTGACTTGCTTGAGCGCTGTTGACATAGACAATCAGTAGAAATTACACAAGATACAGTTTTTAAGTAGTTCAGTTTATGGTGGTAGGCAGATACTGTTACTTTTGGAATTTTAGACAAACTTTTGCCTCCCTGCCTTTAGCTAATATAAGCTAAGCTAAGCAAAGCTACACTATGCTGATTTAATAGAGGCAAACTCCCACTCTTTGAATTTCCTGTTTTTATAAGAAGAGTTTGTGAGATAGTCCAGGTTTACTGTGGCCCTTTAGAGCTGCAGCCCCAAAACCATAAGCTTCACGCAGTGAAAGGCAGTTTCCTTAAAGTTCTTGAGTCCAAGATCATAAACCCTATACCAGTTTTTAAGGTTTTATAGGGGTTTGAGTGTAGTAAACAAACTTTGCAAGAATAAATGGTATTTATTTAGTTTTACTCATCAAATGAGCCGCAGTAGTCTAGAACATATATCTTCCAGTACACCCATGTAAGGTTCTGTTCTGTTTTGATTGACTCAGGTGCCATCGTGAAGCTGTTTTTTGAACAAAACTGACCTCCTCGTTGGAAAAACAAAAGGACATCGGTATTGTTTAATTTTAATCTATCACATGGTAAATTGTAAAATTAAAATAACATTTGTCCTTTTTCATCTCAAGCAATAACCGCGTCAGTCTTCTAGATCCAACTCGCTGGTAAGTGAATTGAAACCAGTTTTGGTACATTAGGCTCTCCAAAGACAGATGTGAATCTTTTAGTATGCCAGTATATACTTGCAAAAATGGCGATACAGCTCCAATTCAACGAATTAAAGCTTTGTGAAATGCACCACACCCCTTTCAAAGGACACACATGATATCATTGTATGCTTATTAAAATATGAGGCTAATTAAAAGTTTAAAACTATGCTGCCAAGATTTATTATTTTCAAAAGAGTTGTTTATTATCAGGTGTCTTGATATAATTTTCACCCTCAATTTGGAGGACAAGTCTGGTTTGTAACTCACAAAGAGTCAGTTTTACAGAGGAACACGTTAAAGTAGTTTTTCTTTCAGCTAAATCTCTTGTAACCAACTTTAAAGGCTTGCAGTGAGGTTGATCTACTGTAACTCCCTCTTCATCTAGTGTTTATTCTGGCGTTGTCAGATTGAGCTGTCCAACATGTTGAGGAAAAATGCTCTGGCGTGTATTTTGACAGAGAAGACCCACCACTTTAAACCACAGAAGGATGTATGTTAAATACAGTGAATGTAATAAGCAAGCGGAGCGCTAAAATCCCTGACGACATGAATTTATCTATTTGTTTATGTCTTGCTAACTGACGTGCTGAGTGTTACTGCTCAGGCCATGTAAAATTTGGCATTTAAGAGCTGCTGTGTGTGGGGAACACTTGGTAATCATTCTCTTCTCTGCACATTTTTATGACATTTTCTTGGGAATGTTTGTTTTTGGGGAAGATGTCTACATAAGGCATGAGAAATCAGAACAGCGCAGTTAATACTGCAGAGCTGAAGGAGACATCAGCATGGCCAAATGTATGGGAAATAAACACATGAAGTCTCCAGCGGGAAATTACAAAGCAACAGACACAAACATCACCATCACCTCTCCATCCAGACCAGCCTGCTTCCCTGGGGGAATGACTGCAAACTTATTAGCCAGTGATCCAGCACTTGAGGCCCTTAACCTGCAATCTATAGCGCAGGCACTTTAGGGGTCAACCCCCCTCTTCCCTGTTATGTCCTTGTCTGCTTCCCCCAAAACATCCTCATACAAGAAACTCTGTGTCTCTTGGTTTCTCCAGTTTTGGAAGGCTGAGGAACTCAGAATGTAAACTCATCTGATTTCATTTGGAAGATATGGTTTTATCTCCAGTATGGGTACAAAATGTTTTCTGAATTGAAAAAATTTGCGTCCAAATACAAGGAAGAAATGGTTAATTTTTTGGCATAAATAAAGGTGATGTGGTTTGGGTAATGATACCAATACCATACATATTTCAAGGTTTGTAATTGTGTCTTTTGTCCTGCCTTCCTTCCATCACCACCAAATGATTACAGCAGATGCCCCTCCATAAGGTAGGGGAAGAGGTGTCTTCCTTCTAAAAGGGAGTTTTTTCTTCCCACTGTCACCAAGTACTTGCTCATAGATGGTTGTTTGATGGTTGGTGTTTTTCTCTGTATTATTGTAGGATCTTGATGGTACAATACAACATGCCATGAGGTGACTCCTGTGATTTGGTGCTATAAATAAAAAGGAATTGAAATACTGTTATTCTGGGGAAAACAATCCTCCATCCTTAACTTTGTTCATGCAAGATATAGACTTCAGACACTGGTAAAATCAGGGGCCTTTCCATTTTTTAAAGGGGTGGCACATGTTATTGTGAGTGTGTTAAGTCTGCTGGTGTTTTACAAATTGGTGAAGCAAGTATTTACTTAAACGTTTAATAATAATTATAATCATACAGAAGTTGACACAAGCTTAAGTATCAAAATGCAATCAAAGTATCTAAAGAGGAGGTGTGTGTGTGTGTGTGTGTGTGTGTGTGTGTGTGTGTGTGTGTGTGTGTGTGTGTGTAAAAAAACACTTGTTCCTGAGGATAAATAGGGATCACTTGAAATCATGCAAAGCTGCCTTAAGAGATACAAAAAATAAAAATATGAAGCTAGAAATTAGTATATTTTATCATTATTTATTTGCCATAAATCTCATAAAAATATTTTAATTCCTTGAGCTGAATTTAAGAAAGTGTAAAATCAGCTCAAGGATTAGAAAGTAGAATCGGCACCTACATAAGTAAATGTGTATATTCCTCCCTTAATTGTTCCCATGTCACTGCTGCACTAAGAACCTCACTGACCCACACAGTTTACCAAGTCTGTTGGACAAGTCTGTGTCCTGTTTGGAAACCCGAGCGTGCAGGGGTAAACAGCAGGCCCTGTGCTTATCTGGCCGTCTGTCCCTGTATCTGCCACGAGGCAGCTAAAGCTCTCCAGGGTCTCTGGCATCCAGAGGGGAGGCTGGTGAGGCAGGACAGGTTGTTTCTTCACTCTGCGGTGCTGTGGCTGTTTTTCTAGGCAGGTGTGGTGTGGCCAGTGGTTTTAGTGTTAAGTGACCTCATCTCAACCTCAGTGTTTGAGGCTCCCAGCATGATACCCTTGGAAGGTGCGCACCACTGCAACTGAAGAAAGTTCCCAGTTTTCTTGTGTTGGCCACTCTTTACTTCAACCGTCTTTTTTTAATGAGCGCCAGTGAGATGCCTGATATCTAACCAGAACGGGAAGTTTGCAACAAAAGAGATTTTTCCTAAACAAATGTAGAGAGCGCTTTGCTAAGAACCCCAGAGTGCTCCTTGCCTTCAGGACAGAAGGGGAAGTTGATTTCTAAACATAAATATGTCTAGATGTATGCCTGTCTCTGGAGATTGCCACTGAACAGGTCAGGCTAAACAAACAGGGGGCTTCCTCTGTCTGTCCGTCTTCCCCACCGAACTGGGAATCAGGAGGTTCCCCGTAGTTAACAGAAACACCAAACTCCTTTAGCCAAGAGTGTGCTTGTGTATGCTTTTATGAGATCCAATTACCCATCTACACAGACTTCACAGAAATGTCTCATTGTGATTAAAAATATAAGCATCACTAATGAGTTCTGTTGCTGATGCTACCTATAGGGTCTAAAGCACAATTCTGTATGTGTTTTGTATGGTTTGCAAAGGTCATACAGATGATTGTTTACAACACAATTATTTACAAGCCAAAGCCTGAAAGCCTTCTCATTCTTTCTTTGTATACCTATATAATTATGAGAGTGAATAACTTCAAAAACATCTTCAATAGAAGTTCTTTATCTTTGCACAACATGTGTTAGTTTGTGAAAGGCTGTATTTGAAGCTTCATATAATGAAGCTCATTACACTGGCTTCCAGTACATTTTAGAATTCATTTTAAACACTTAGTACTGACTTTTAAAGCTTTGAATCATGATGCTCCTGTCTATATTTCTGATCTTTTAGAACCTCACACTCGCTCTCACAGCCTGAGATCATCTAATCAAAGGCTGGTGGTAGTCCCCTGAACACGTTTTAAAACCAGAGGTGATAGATCTTTTAGAGCGGTGGCCCCCAGGTTGTGGAATACTCTCCCTCCATCTTTACGTTGCCTGGATTGTATTTATTCTTTTAAACATCATCTTAAGACTCATTTATTGCGACTAGCTTTTAATTAGATTTGTGCTGTATGTTTGTTTGTACTGTTTTGTGTTTATCTGTTTTATATTATTGTGAAACACTTTGTGGTTTTTATCCTGTGAAGAGTGCTATATAAATCAATAAAGTAAAATAAAAGTAAAGTTTAAGTCAAACAACAATATTTCGATAACTGTACTATCATCCATGCCTAAGCTTAACCAAACAGCAACTTAAAACAATAATCATAACTCAACTATGTCAAAACTGATGGTTCCACAAAGCGGTACACACCCCAGCCTCCTGGATAAAAGTGTAAAGCCCTGTGCGGCCTTTGTTGGATTTTGTGTCTTTTGCTGCTCCTCTCTGATCCTGGTTCTGCCAGAGGTTTCTTCCTGTTAAAAGGGGTTTTTTCCTTCCCACTGTCGCTACGTGCTTATTTGGTGTTGTCTGATTGTTGGAGTTTTCTCTGTATTACTGTCAAGTCTTAACCTTACAATATAGAGTGTATTGAGGCGACTGTTGTTATGATTTGCTATATCTGAATTTGAATTTAATTTTATACTTGGTCACCTAATACACAACCGATGTAGCTGCTATGCGCATTGAAAAATTCTGTTAAGAGGTGTATGCAGGTCTTTAAAATATGAAACCAGTTTACCAGAGAAGTATCAGTGTGCTAAAGCTAATGAACACACCTAATACAACGTGTTTCTCACATAGAGTGTATAAAAATGATGAACTAATGCCGGAGTGATTTAAAATGCAAATAAGTCTATAAGAAAATAACCCATAATTCCTCTGCGATCAAAGACCTTAGTAAACAATTTCCTGAAGAATTTATCATTTTAATTGATGGATTCAAATCTTACTGATTACAACATGATGCTCATTTTGGAAAATACTGTTCTCCCACGGAGTTACAAATGATCCTAAAACAGGGTATGATTTAGGGTGGGCCTACCTTGTGATTGACGCGTCATGTATGAGTATGCATTGTACTTGTGTTTCCCAGTCGTATCTTCAGGGTGGTTTATTTTTGAGTGATGCTATTAAGTCCAACACCGTGGATTTTTCATTTCATACTTTTGCAAAACAGTGGAGCTCTAAGACGTCAGTTCTTGATAAAAACTTGTTAATGTGATAGAATCTTTATTCTTTGGGGTCTTATTAACCATAAAACACAGGGCCATAGGTGTAAGCTTGAGTTGCTCCTTCACAGTCTGTGTCTGTGTGTGTATTAGAGCAAAGGAGCAGAGGAGGTGGGAGAAAGAAAAAAAAGAGCACCAGGCCTGTCCTCTGTGCCCTACCCAGCTCTGCTATTCATCATCAGGTGGAAAGACTGTTTACTGCCGGGGTCAAGGTCCCAGGCACATGTTTACGGGCTTTCTCAGAAGATCCATTGTTGTTAAAACGCACCCCAAGCACGTAATGGCGACACTGAAGATCATATCTAACAGGGCCCCTCTGCCTCGGAGGCAAATGAAACCCATTTTAACCAGTTTCATAAGAAAAAGAACATTTAAAAAGCCATTTAGAGCTGCGGGATAAGACACTCGCCACGCTTAATTATCTATCTCCTGTGACTGTTTCTTATACCTGCACATATAAATAAAAATGACTTTTTATTTGGCCTCCGATTTGCCCTGAGACACGCTGAATTAGATCTAACATCATATTTCCACGGAAGCTCCCTGTAATTCCATAACCTGTGAGCTGGAAGCAGGAGCTCTGGCTTTCATTTGCTCACTTTTTTCAATGTGGGAGGTTACGTGACCACTCGAACCTTTATAACATTAAAGCCCCCCC
>NW_005187502.1:1587618-1589650 GCF_000239375.1 Pundamilia nyererei
TTTTTTCTCTTCTTCTTTTAGCCCATCAACACCAAACTGTTCCTAACAGCCTGCCTCAGTCCAGGAGTCTGCTGCGTCCTGTGTGGTTAAGGCAACAGTGGTGTTCGTCATCTGTGGAGCGTTGAGAGTGAGAAGCAGATTAAGGCTGTCTCCTCAACACTGGCCAGACTTCTGCAGTCTGAAGCCAGAGTTAGAGGCCAGAGTCGAAGTTAAAAAATTACTTCTGCAAACTTTCACATCAGTGGAAGTTGTTTACAGTCCACAAATGTTGCTTTGAATGTAAAACGTTTGAAAACAACACATTATAAGATGCCCAGGACTCTCTGCAGGCCTCACAGAAAGCTCTTTGTAGCAGAAAATTACACCCCAAAAATGTTAGCTTGGTTATACTAATGTCAAAAAAATTAATAGTAGTATAGATTGGAGGAAAAATGTATACAGCACTATGTGTACTGTACGAAACTACTGTACAAACTCACAAACTTTGTCTGTACCTGCTGTGTTACTTTCAGCCTCTATCATGTATTTAACTACTTCGTATTTACCCCATAATATAGTTTCATCCTTCTTTATAAGATCAGGTGCTCTGCTGCCAGCAGACTTATCCATATTTATGATGGTCAGATGCTCCTCACGCTCATAGCTAGATGGAGAAGCTCTGGGTTAACTTATCAAGTTGTGTGATCGTTTAGTCTGATAGCTAATGCTAAGGTAAGTGAAGCCAGATAATGCAAAGATATCCTCTGTATGTACATCTTGCTTATTGCGACAGGCCCCTAATGGCGCCCATCAGATCCCAACAAAAGGGGAGAATCCAGCTGATCTTGTAGATCTTTAATATAAAGTGTACAGAGCAGAGCAAAGACTAGTCCAGTGGCTAAAATCATACAAATTTGCCCCATTTTGTGATGTACATTAGCCCTGAGTGAAGAGAACATGGATTTTTGACTTGTATTTCTGAAGTTGGTCAAAGGTATGGCTCAAGGTTCATATTAGGACAGAATTTGTAAGGTCTGTTTTCAAACTGTAATTTCAACTAACTGAATTGCCAGTAGTATCCTATCTTTTCCTGGGAAGGGTAGTCTTGTCTTCAGGAGAGTGGGAGGGGGAAGATGTGGACATGGGCATGATGGCAGTATGGAAGCAGGAGAAAAAGAAGTTTATATGGCAGTCTGGGACAGGCAGACATAATTTAGACCAGAGGTGGAATCTGAGAGCCCTTTAGTCTAACAGGAAGCACTGGCTTAACTCCTGTCCCCTTTGGATGACAGGAGGCCCAGTCTAGCCTGGTATAGGATGGCTTTGATGGTACCTGGGTTAGCAACAGCTCAGAGTCAATCCATTTGTATAAGAAAAAAATAAATAAAAATGGAAACATTATCTCTGAAGATTACTTTTCTCATAAAAGAATGAAAGAATTAGAGTATGAACCTGAGATTTTGTTGTGAAAAATTTAAAACAGGAACCAAAGTTACCTATTTTACTTTGAGTAGTAGTACCAGTTGTTAAGAAACATTATGTAAGGTTTTTAAAGCAGCGCCAACAACAGCCTCTGTGCTCACTAGTGGTGAATGAAATTCTTCTGAGCGCTCTGTTAAAGCAGTGAAGGTACAAAACTTACAACAGCCCATAAATGGAGGACAAAAGATACTCCTGTCAATGCAAAACAACAGTTTTAATCTTCTCAGCTAACGCTAAAGCTCAGCTTGCATACTAAAAAATCCCCCCCCCCCCACCAAACTCAGCTCTTACAATAAACCCAGACATCCACGAGAAAGAGAATGTTTAAAGTTTAATGTGTTTGAAGTTAGCATGAAGTTAGCTCACCAGTTTCTAAAGATGATTTCAAATTTAAATTCAAATTTTATTTGTCACGTACACAGTCATACACAGTACGATATGCAGTGAAATGCTTAGACAACTGCTCGTGACCTAAAGAAAAAAAGAAAAGGCTATGAATAAGATAGGAAATAAATATGAAAATTAAAAAGGGTAAATTTAACTAGGAAGGAATAAAATAAAATATAAAAAT
>NW_005187502.1:1590933-1592822 GCF_000239375.1 Pundamilia nyererei
TCTGTGGAACGATTTGGACGGTAAGCGAACTGTAGTGGGTCCAGTGTGTCTGGTAGTGAAGAAATGATGAAATCTCTGACCAGGCGTTCAAAGCACTGATATACCATGTTCTGACTGAGAGAGTCCTAAAAAACTAAAGATTAAAAGTTGCATCTCTATCCCTTTGCACATGAATGAAGACAGAAGAATTAAACAGGATGTTTGTATGGTTACTGAAGACAAATGCAATCACACGGCAGGGAAAAGACACTGAAAATGGACCAAACTTCATCAAAGATCAAGTTTTTAGTTCTTTCAAAACACAAATTCATGCATTCAGATTTGTCACCTGCATCCATGGTGTGACGCTCCCATTTCACAACAGCCCAAAGGTGATTTATTGGATTGAGATATGATGTTTGTGTAGGCCGTTTGAGTACCATGAAGTCATCGTCATGTTCAAGAAACCACTTTGAGATGACTTGAGCTTTGACACATGGTTTCAATATCCTGCTGAAGCAGCCATCAGATGATGATACATTGTAGTCATAAAGGGACAGACCTGGCCGTGGTGTTTAAAGGAGTCACTACTATGATGCCCAAACACCACCAGCAGCCTGAGCGACACACATACGCACACACACACTATTTGAAAACACTGAACTCCACGTCTATTTTATCTGATTTGTTTCACAGAGCTACGTGAAAGCATATTCTCCAAAACACAATTGAAGCCAAAAATCCACACAGCCCACCAACAGTACTCCATCTGTAAAACAACAGCAATAACAAAAAAAACCCCAAAACAAAACCCACATCTTACTGTGAGCCAGTCACTGCCTCTCTATGAAACAGTGAGTGATTGACACCATCACTGATGTTCTTGTTAATAAGTCTATAAACACCATGAGCTGGCTAACTAACAGGCTGGTGCCATGTTAGAGCCCCGTCTGGCGCAGTGAAAAAAACGAAAAACAAAGCACAAAGCCTGATTAACTGCTTCTGTTTTTAATATGGGGTTACAGGGAAAATGTACTCCTAATAAAATTAAAAAAATAAAATAAAAAATACAAATATATCATCAAATATGTTAAACTGAGAGACGCTGCAGGCTGGCTGAGACATAGGAGTCCTGTGATCAGTCTTACAGTTTTTGCTCAAAATAAATAAATACATTACACATTAAACCCATTTTAAGCCATGCATTCCAACTCTTATAAACTGCCTGCAGAAAGTCATGTGTTCTACTACTCATAACATTACTTTTGTGCAAACATTGCCTGCAATGCATTGTCTTGTAAAAGCCAATTAGCAATATAATAAAAAACCTTCTGATCACATGTCAACAGGAATGCCTGTCCTTAAAAGGAGAACAAGATCTTGAATGTTTAAAATCATCTCTGATCATCACTTCACAGACAAACCAAGCAGTGCTGTGGGCTCAGGTGGTCCGAGAGTTTTTACTAGATTTTGGATCACATTCATAAACTTTCATGCAGTAAATTTAGATTTATATCTCTCCACTCCTACACAGATCCACCATTTTTGCACAAAATGTATATTTGCTAAAATTTAATGTGGCACTTGAATGATGTGCTACCTGCGCAATAGGCCATCAACAGCTGTGGAGTGCTGCACACTGAACAATAGGGCTGCACTGAGACTTCCAGCTAAACTCCCGGTCACCCAGTCAAAGCTGACCTCCCTAATATATGTTAATTAATAAGGCACAAGACATGGTTCAATTTAAAAGTGACAACATCCTCCCCCCCCCAGCAATGGCAGCAGCACTGCCTGAAGTCAGCAGCCTCAACCGGGAGGACAATATGTTCCTTTACACCTCAAAAACTGCGCAGGAATTGCTTGAGGAACGTGACGTAGATCCCGAGGCTTTAACTTGGCCTCCAGAC
>NW_005187502.1:1593331-1607222 GCF_000239375.1 Pundamilia nyererei
TGTGTGTGTGTGTGTGTGTGTGTGTGTGTGTGTGTGTGTGTGTGTGTGTGTGATGTATCCGTTGTTGGCAGGAGCTTTCCGTTCTCACAGCCTGGTCCAGGAATTTTTCATCATCCGTTTCCCTGTTTTCATGACCAAGGGTGTGTGTGATGTCATCTACATGAATTTCAAACACTATGATGCTTGTTCCTGGTGCTTTTTTTTGCAGATAAACTGGCCGCACATTAATCTACACATTTGCTACTTTTTTGTTTTTCAGGATTAAGCTAAAGTTATACTTTGCTGCTGTCCACGCTCTGCACCCCAGACCTCTAACCACACGGCACATTTGTTTATATCTTACTTTATCCAAGCTGTGTCGAATTATGCGCAGCTGCAACAATCCAGCTGCACCGCAAGCGCCATTAAAGTTTCATCTAATCTCATCTAAACTCAATGAAGACCACATTGTCACAGGGGGGCGTTGTATGTAAAAAAGCACAAACTCCTTCATAGTGTCCTGGAGTAAAACATGACTTAACAACTGCAAGTGTTTGCGCAGGGCAAATAAATACATAAGACGAGAGGGAAAAGAATGAGCATGCTGACTGGGGCATGGCAGCAGCCCTGTAAAACTGCAAACGGGAACCAGATGAGGTGCGATTAGCGCTGACAGTCTGACGGGCAGTCTTTCCCCCTTTGCTGTTGCTCCTGAGGGGCAAAGCACTGTTCAGTCTGACCACAGAGCCCAAACTATGCTGACAGGATGATAACCTAAAAGGTTCTCCCCAGTGATGATCATATTCAGAAAATTTGGATCATCTAGTTCAGTTGCGCTAGATCAACTTTATAAAAATAATAGTGTTGTTATCGGATTCTGCATAAGTCAGGATATGACGAAAAATTCAAGGCCACGTTGTTGAATCCCAGTTGTGGGTTACAGAAACCAATTTGTCACTCATTCATAAGCATATGCCACATCACTCTTACCCCATGAGTTTTCCCCTCTTGCTGCATTCATTCACACTGTGTAAGAGCCTCAAAACAGTCTGAAATGAAACATGAATTCATAACCACATTCTGGATCAATTTCCAGTTTTCTCTCAGTTCCCATGGCCTGGCTGTGGTGAGGTTTCTGAACTCTCCTCCTGAACAGTGCAAACAGTTGCACAATGAAGAACGCTGCAGTGAGGTCGAAGAAGCTGGGGTCTGAACTCGATGGACAGCGAAAACGGCCTCACGGCCAACCTTTAAGTAATTAGATTGAGAGTCAGACACTGACACAGCCGGGATTGGACAGTTCTCACGACCTGTAGGGAGCTCTTCCAGCGACATGATATGTGAATGTATAATCACATTTAGGATGTTATTACCTCTTCAAGGGTAGAGGATGTGACTGACATGAGTGAGCTACACTGGGTTTCTACTCCCAGATACAACAGGAATATAGCTGGGAAAAGCATTTTGGGTTGGATATTTTTAAAGCCCAATAAGAGTTTTTAATGGGATTTTATATGTATTCTATTTCTTTAGGCACTTAAATAAAGCTTCCAAGTCACACTGCTGGCAGTGTGTTGGGGGTGGCGGTAATATCCTTCCATCTTTTGTTTGTTTTAAGTGACATTTTCTACTGATATCCAAGATTAGTACATTAAAAGGAAGACGATCACTCTGGACCTCAATGTTAATACCTCACTTTGAAGCAGAAAGTGTTTTGGTTTATGACAACTGACTGGATTATTATTTTTAATCGAACTCATCTATTTAAATTATGTCGTAAAGTTCTATATAATTAAAGGGATTGAACTTTGACCCACAGGGCTTAATCTCCAGGACATACTAAAGAGTCACCTGTTTAATAGCTACATTTTGTTTCAAGCCAAAATTAGCATCCCATTAACGATTACCACAAATTACCAGATGCATTGTGCTAACCAAGCTAGCAAGCGGAACATACTGTTACCAGATAATTACTCAGTCTTTGAATACATACAGTGGGGCAAAAAAGTACTTAGTCAGCCACCGATTGTGCAAGTTCCCCCACCTAAAATGATGACAGAGGTCAGTAATTTGCACCAGAGGTACACTTCAACTGTGAGAGACAGAATGTGAAAAAAAAATCCATGAATCCACATGGTAGGATTTGTAAAGAATTTATTCGTAAATCAGGGTGGAAAATAAGTATTTGGTCAATAACAAAAATACAACTCAATACTTTGTAACTTAACCTTTGTTGGCAATAACAGAGGTCAAACGTTTACTATAGGTCTTTACCAGGTTTGCACACACAGTAGCTGGTATTTTGGCCCATTCCTCCATGCAGATCTTCTCGAGAGCAGTGATGTTTTGGGGCTGTCACCGAGCAACACGGACTTTCAACTCCCGCCACAGATTTTCTATGGGGTTGAGGTCTGGAGACTGGCTAGGCCACTCCAGGACTTTCAAATGCTTCTTACGGAGCCACTCCTTTGTTGGATCATTGTCATGTTGGAAGACCCAGCCTCGTTTCATCTTCAAAGTTCTCACTGATGGAAGGAGGTTTTGGCTCAAAATCTCACGATACATGGCCCCATTCATTCTGTCCTTAACACGGATCAGTCGTCCTGTCCCCTTGGCAGAAAAACAGCCCCATAGCATGATGTTTCCACCCCCATGCTTCACAGTAGGTATGGTGTTCTTGGGATGCAACTCAGTATTCTTCTTCCTCCAAACACGACGAGTTGAGTTTATACCAAAAAGTTCTACTTTGGTTTCATCTGACCACATGACATTCTCCCAATCCTCTGCTGTATCATCCATGTGCTCTCTGGCAAACTTCAGACGGGCCTGGACATGCACTGGCTTCAGCAGCGGAACACGTCTGGCACTGCGGGATTTGATTCCCTGCCATTGTAGTGTGTTACTGATGGTGACCTTTGTTACTTTGGTCCCAGCTCTCTGCAGGTCATTCACCAGGTCCCCCCGTGTGCTTCTGGGATCTTTGCTCACCGTTCCCATGATCATTTTGACCCCACGGGATGAGATCTTGCGTGGAGCCCCAGAGGGAGATTATCAGTGGTCTTGTATGTCTTCCATTTTCTGATGATTGCTCCCACAGTTGATTTTTTCACACCAAGCTGCTTGCCTATTGTAGATTCACTCTTGCCAGTCTGGTGCAGGTCTACAATACTTTTCCTGGTGTCCTTCGAAAGCTCTTTGGTCTTGGCCATGGCGGAGTTTGGAGTCTGACTGTTTGAGGCTGTGGACAGGTGTCTTTTATACAGATGATGAGTTCAAACAGGTGCCATTCATACAGGTAACGAGTGGGGGACAGAAAAGCTTCTTACAGAAGACGTTACAGGTCTGTGAGAGCCAGAGATTTTCCTTGTTTGAGGTGACCAAATACTTATTTTCCACCCTGATTTACGGATAAATTCTTTACAAATCCTACCATGTGAATTCATGGATTTTTTTTCCACATTCTGTCTCTCACAGTTGAAGTGTACCTCTGGTGCAAATTACTGACCTCTGTCATCATTTTAAGTGGGGGAACTTGCACAATCGGTGGCTGACTAAATACTTTTTTGCCCCACTGTACATTGTTTTCACATGCCTGCAGTACTGTTAAGAACAACATACACTCCAGGAATCAGCAGCTCGTTGAACAACTTTTAGCAGCAGTAACTACGTTGCATGACCCAGTTTTGGCCGAGCTTTAGCTGTAGGACCTCACATTTGGCTCTAGAATACTTTGGCACACAGAGGAGTTCACAACTGATTCAATGACAACAAGATGTCCAGGTGTTATGTCTGCTGAACAATCATCACACCCCCACCATTGTACTTTATAGTTGGTATGTAATGTTTGTGCTGATATGCTGGTTCTCACCGTGGCGCTGTGCATGTCAACCAGTCATCTCCACTTTGGTCTCATCTATCCGATACTTCAGTGTCTATTCTAAAATCTTTGCTGGTGTTTTTCCTCGTTGGCATTCTGTTGACACACATTTCAGAACAGCAAAAAGCCTAAACATCTTCCTTTATACAGGTGTTCACACTTGGTGATGATCAATCATTGGATTAGCAACACTTTGCTGCTTATCCTCTTAATTTATGCAGAAGTGGTAAGGGTAAAGAAAACTCTACACCTTGCTTGTTAAAGCACCAGCTTTCCTATGATATAACTCAGATCCACAACACTAATGAAAAAAGCATCACTTCTTCCTTTGTCTTTGCCTCATTAGTACTGGCAGCTTCTACCCCTACCCTGCCAAAAACCATTGTGATGTTATGTCACCTTGTCTCTTATTTAAAGTGCAATCACTCCTAAATATATCAAACAACAAACAGCGTATTCTCATTTCCATGTCACTGTCACTTTTGCACAAGTAAGACAGAGTAGTCACCCCGACTTGGAGAGTTTGAAGGGATCGTGGTTACTTAACCAAGTGCCTTTAAGGAACTGATAAAGTAAAATATGGATGAAAAGGAACCGAATCATTAAGTGGTAAAAAGAAAATGAGTGCGAACCACAGTCTGCTGATTGACCTATGAGTTAAAACACTGGTTTCTCCTCAACCACGTGATGCACTCTTTGTTTTAGAGACCTGCTAAATTCAAGTAGGTCTTATTAGTGTTATTATATTTATATAGCGCTAATTTACAACAACAGACGACTCAAGGAGCTTGGTATTTTTAAGGTAAAAACCCTCCAATATTAGTAAGAAGCCCAAACAATCACACAGCCCCTATGAGGAAGCACTTTGGCGACAGTGGAAAAGAAAAAACTCCTTTTTAACAGGAAGAAACCTCCAGCAGAACCAGGATCAGGGAGCGTCAGGGAAGGACTGTTTGTCAGTTACTTTAGGGGCTCCATCATAACATGAAGCCTTTTCTATCTAAATGTGTCTGCACCTTTTCAAACTTCACATTAGCTCTAATCACAGGATGCAGTTAAAGTTATCCCATTTTGTGAATGATTTCCTACATTTAGTTATTGTCTTTGGATCTGCCGCCCCTCCCTGAGCCTGGTTCTGGCAGAAGTTTCTTCCTGTTAAAAGGGAGTTTTTCCTTCCCACTGTCACCAAAGTGCTTGCTTTTATGGGGTCATATGACTGTTGGGTTTTTCTCTGTGTTATTGTAGGGTCTGCCTTACAATATAAAACGCCTTGAGATGACTGTTGTTATGATTTGGCACTGTATAAATAAAATAAAATAAAATTGAATCTTTTTATTTTTCAATTGTTGTTGATTAGATTTTGTTGCATGCTGTTAGACGCGCTCACGTTTAGCAGTTCATTGTAGTTCTGCTCCAGTAACATCGTGACTGACAGTGTCCTGCTGAGCACTCTGCTAATGAAACTCATTACCCTGCACGTCTGTCTCCATGGTAGCTTTACAACTCCACCAAACCAGCTCCTGGCTGCTGCAGGCTATAACGCACATCTCAGCTCCAATCAGCTCCTGCAACTGTACCAGCTTCTCATAAAGCAGGCCTATTACTTTCTGTACAGTCAAGCACGCTCCCGGCTGCCTATCTACAGATTGGAGGGTGTCATCCACGACAGGCTGAACAGTCTTCTGATTCCTAAAAACCTAGAAAAACAAAGCAAAACACAAATAACTTTAACATCTACCCCACCTCAAACACAACTATAAATTCACGATCACAATCAAACTGTTTTTCAGAGCAGAATACACACAACGTGATTTAATTGGATGTCATTATCAAAGTAATTATGTCATAATAACTGTAAAATGGGGTTTGTTATGTCAATATCGTAATGTAATCAGTGTGCGATTTTGACACAGTAATTACTCCATGATCACAAAAACAAAACCTATTACAAATAATTACCAACCTTCCATAATTCACTGGCAGGGGGGGGGGGCACATTTAAAGAAAACAGAAGGCAGAGGAGGGCTAGCTGCCTACTTCAGGTAGACTGTCTCAGGCAGAACAGAGACAGGAAGAAATGCCCAGCGGGAGGGCCGGCTCATTATGATATCCTGTTACAGCTCGAAGCAGCCTACCAGCTACAGTTTAGTGGATGTTACAGACTCGCTCGGCCTCGCTTTCCCTCTGCCCGCGTCTGTTCTCACAGGAACAAAAATCACTGGTGCAAATGAAAGTAAGAGTAAAAGGTCAAGCTCCTTTTTAAAAAAATTAGTATTATCGTCATTGTATTTTTAGGATGGCCGTATCTCTCTTTTTTGTGTGTTCTAGCAACTGTAAACGCTTCTTTGTTTTAACGCCCCCCCACCCTCCCTTCCTGCCTTCTGTTACTCCATTTTTATTACCCGCGATGATTATACATCATTGAGCCGGCCCTACCTTTTCATTTCCACAGAACCAACTCCCAATTATGCTCATCAAAGTTGGAGGGGTGGGGTGGAGGGGGGGGACTGGTTTTGGTTTGAGTTTCAAATGCCACCAGACTTCCTGTTGCTGGGAAAGAGAGCTTTGAAAGAGCTGCTGAAGAGATGTGTTTTTTTTTGTTTTTCCTTCCCCCAAATGATAAAAGCCAGTGTTTCCCAGACATGACGCGCATCTCCAAAATGACTCTTCAAATGACGCCGTAAAAGTCTCGCAGTGTGGCGAACACTGGCTTGTTTACACAGAGACACATGTTAAAAACAGGCCGAAAAAACAACAAAGAAAAGCATCAACTTTGGATTAGAGTTGGAAAAACACCAGCTTTCCTATGATCTAACTCAGATCTGCAGTATTTATGAAAAAAGCATCTCTTTTGCCTCATTAATATCGCTAGCGTCAACCTCTGCCCTGCTAGAAACTGTTTTGATTTTATGTCAACCATTAGCAGAGGTGCTGAGAGGCTCCAAAATATAACGAGTTTTTTCGACAAAGCCACAACTTTACGAGTTTCAGGAGAGGACGTACCACACAGTGAGATGCTGGGGGAAGCATGTATGTGTTTCTGTGTGCTTTAAGTAAATTTGAATAAATTCCACAACCTGATTTGCTACCACAGACGCCAAACCGAAGTGTAATTGCACACAACTTTATGAGATCTAGTTGGCATAGTGGGCGATTCAGCAGAATGAGAGCAAGCGTGGGTATGGTATAGAGATTCTGTCTATGGGATACGCGCCGGCACTGCCATGCAGGCATTAAATAAAAGGCGTACATTGTCTGTCGTTTTCTGTGGTAATTCTGTAAAGGTTATGTGGGAGGCGTCGGAGCAGAACAAGATTTTGCCTGCCCCCGTCTGTGTTTTCCCTCATTTATCACCAAATTACAGTTCAGGATTTAATTAAATCAAGTCATTACTTGGGTTTCAATGGCATCTTACAGTCAGGAGAGGGGAGAGCAGGAGCAGCAAGTTCACGAGCTACCCAGCAGTTTATGAATTGAGTTTGTGGAGTTTGGTACACCTTTATAACTGCTGTTTAACACAAATACGTAATCAGAAATCACATGGCAGCAACCCAATGCATTAACCATGTAGACGTGGTCAACACGACCAGCTGAATTTTAAATCAAGTATGAGAATGGGTAAGAAGGGGATTTAAGTGGATTTGAAAGCTGGTCTGAGTATTTTAGAAACTGCTGATCTACTGGGATTTTTCTGCATCCATCTCTAAGGTCTACAGAGAGTCATCAGAAAAAAGAAAACATTGAGTGAGCAGTAGGAAAAAATGACTTTTTAATGCCAGAGGTCAGGTAAGGTAAGCTGTTAGGGAGGTAACTCAACAATTACTTCAAATAACCGCTCATTACCAACTTAGGTGTGCAGAAGAGCATCTAAAACACATTTGAAACCTTGAAGCACAGCAGCAGATGACCCCAGCTCCTGGCTGCTGCAGGTTATAACGCACATCTCAGCTCCAATCAGCTCCTGCAACTGTACCTGCTTCTCATAAATAAGGAGACATGCCTAAGAACAGGAAACTGAGGGTCCAGTTCAAATGGGTCTATTTAATTTTGATTTCTGCTGTCCCCCTTGGACCTATCTGGGCCCCTTAGTACCAATTAACCATTATTTAAGCATCACAGCCAACCTGAGTATTGTTGCTGACTGTGTCCATATCTTTATGACCACGGAGTCGCCATTTTCCAATGGCCGCTTCAAGCAGAATAACACACCAGGTCACAAAGTTCATATCGTCTCAAACCGGTTTCTGGAACATGTCAGTCAGTTTGCTGTACTCAAATGACCTTCACAGTCACTTGATTTCAATCCAATAGAGCACCTTTGGTATCTGGCGGAACGGGAGATTTGCATTTGGTTGTGCAGCCGACAAATCTGCGCAATTATGTCAACATGGAAGAAAATCCTGGAGGAATGTTTTCAGCTCCTTGTTGAACGTATGCCACAAAGAAGTAGGGCAGTTCTGAACTTGAAAAGGTGGTGATCTGGTACTAGCAAGGCAGACTAATAAGGCATCCAGTGAGCATAACTATATGGGAGTTCCTTTCTCAAAGTGCAAAACATAGTGGTGAGAAAACTGATTTCCTAACGTCTGCAGCACTCAGTTTACTGCTAAATGCATTGATAATGAACACTCTGCTTGGTATTGAACATACGTTTATGTTAGCTATTCAGCTATTTATTGTAGCAGTATGCACAGTGTCACTCCAGGATCCAGTCTGCATGAGTATCCATCCATCCATCCATCTTCATCCATAGGTGAGGGTAGGGACGTAGATCGACCGGTAAATTGAGAAATTACAAATCTATAAACGGCAAACAATAAAACTAATAACAGATCAATACTCAATATTTCACAACAAAAAAAACAAAAACATGACAGCAAAAAAACAAAACTGGTACCTTCCAGGTGTGAGTTGAGAAGAAGCCCCGCCCCAACCCACAGGCTTTTACACTCAGCTCCCTCTTCACCACGACGGACCGGTGCAGCGTCCGCATTACTGCAGCTGCAGCCCCAATCCGTCTGTCGATCCGCATGAGTATTCATTGAATATGTATGGACAGGCAGAGTGCATGTTTGAGGCCTGATCTTTGCTTTGCCTGCTGTTTCCTTTATGTCATTAGTCTGTCATTACATAACAACGTGCTCTGCTGTATTATGAGCTTGTAAAAGGGCCCAATCAGAAAATGCTGTAGTTTCTGACACCCCTGTTTGGACACATTTCTCTCGCTGGTGTTGTTTTCCATACTCACAGCCAAAGGCACTTGCCTGATAATGTGCACCTCTCACTGGCCTGGGAATGGTTTACCTTGGTAATTAGTGTTTGTAAGCTGTGCCGAAGACATAAGATGAGGCACCTGGTGACGAGCCTGCATTCACACACTTGCAGTATATACACACACACGCCTGGGAAGCCGAGGGAGCAACAGCTGGTTTTCAGTGCTTAGTTCAAAGTCTGGCCTGCATTTTTCCTACTCCTCACAAACAGAGCTGTGAGAAGGCAGCACACATGGAGGCCACTGGCATGTTAGGAACAACTGTAAATAGAAGTGAGAAATACCTGTAGAAGTGCTTGCTCTGCACAGCCAACACACCTTAGAAAACATAAAGGCATTTAAACAATGACGGCTAACTTCTCCATAATTGCCCTTCACCAGAAGCTTTGTAGCAGACTGTGTAATTCCAGCATCTCCAGACCTGTTATTTAACCCCCGGAACTGGTTTTAACCAGCTCAACGGGACTTTCTGACTACTGTGAGAGACAACGGAGACATGCCGAGTTAATGCAGCGGGTCTTTGCAGTTCAGTTGTGGTTTCTGGGTTGAATTAGATTTGTTGTTAACATTCACAAATATCTCAGTTCTGCACTGAGCATCAGGGTTGACATAAAGCATTTAAAGTCAACCTCTTGGTATCCAAAACCCACAAAGTTCCAACACAGGAAGCTATGAGGCCTCCACCTTTTGTGTGTATGTCAACCACGACAACCACAACCAATAAGACCTCTTTCAGGTTTCTGGAGGGAGTAATTATTTGGTACTTCCGAGGGGAAAAGCTGCTAGATGGGGCTGGATGCTGATTGGTAAAGGGCATTAAAAAAAAAAAACTAGATAAAAAGATTTTTAAAACAAACCCAAACTTGCATGTGTTTTGTAAGATTTTGTTTTTTCTACTTCTCTTTCTGTTGTGTTTTATGCAGTTTCACTTGATTTTTGTGTGTTTTTGCAACATTTTCCATTTGCTGATGCTTTCTTATGTCGCAGTGCATTTGACCTTTCAGGGCCACCATACTTATTCACTGTGACTGAAATGAAAGGAAAGCTGTTTCAGCATTCAACAAAAAAGTTGAACACTGAAACTTCATATTGTGGCAGGATATTTTAATCAAAAGCTTGGAGGCGTTGGAGAGAGATTAGCTTTTCTGCTTAATTTCAAAACTCATCACTGTTACCATACAAACTGACAGTTTTTAAATCATTAGACACCAGCTGTGGACAAACATCTATCCACTGCCACCCCACAGACTTCCTAAGTGTCTGGGACAGCTTTTGTGAGTCCTATCACCCTGTCATTTGAGCTGTGCCAACCTCCAGAAGCCTCTCATCTTCCCTTGGTTTTTGCATTCATTTAATCCTTAGAGCTCTGTTTCAGTGCCAGCACATAATGGCCGTGCCACTAAACATAGATCCCTGGTGTTTACATAGAGACATAGGTGAACACTTGCATGAATTGCAGATGGTAAAATTAGCAGAAGCTTACAGATAATGTTGACTTTTTAATTTGTATAGTCTGATTTAAACATTTGAGATTATCATTGGTTGACAATATAAAATATCAGGAGATTTGAGACAGAGACCTTATGTTATACTGATGCACGGACAGAGCTGGCAATGTCCACTCTTTTAATTTGCTCAGGCTTCAGTTTTTGCTATTAACCCACCTACCAGGCCACATTGGCCTATAATGTGACTGAGTATTAATAGCATTTAGAAAATGACAGGCTTGTGCATGGCAGTTCTTCAGCCCATAGGAAGCTTCAGTGACGTTGGTGCTCATAAGCTCAGTGTTTCCATTCCAACAGAACAGGGTGGCGTCAAAGTCCGAGGTGCCAAACACGATCGTTACAGGGTTTAAGTCCATTACAGTCTGAAGCTACTCTCAGCTCAAACACTTAAACATCCAGTGATTTTAGAAGAGAGCCAAGCGTCTTGTGATTATACTAAACTAACAACTATGTAACATCATATGTGATTCATTGTGAGTGATTTAAAGACGCACGTAAAAGAGTGCAGCGAGACTAATAGCTATGGGATCGCTCTGTGCAACCAGACATGTGGATCAAAGTTGACACAGTTGGAAATACTTAGCAGTGATAACACATTTTCCTGACCTCATGAATACACATTCACAGACTATCACCGTATTAGGTTGAAATTGTCCTATGAAAAAGTCATGACTGTTAGAGCAACATTAGCATACGTGCTAATTGTGGCATGTCGTCACATCAAGTGTTCATATGTCTGCTCCTCTCTTCCTCCCAAATGCTGACATTTTGTCATGTTTTCATGAGAAACAAAAAACGTGGGATCTGGTTGTACCGTTTGGTTCAGGTCAAATGTCTAAATATAGACGTGCACATACATGTATGTCTGTGCTTCTAACCTTATTACAGAAGGACATTACTTCTGATTGGACCACTTCCAAAGTCATCCTGCCTTCCTATGCAACTTAATTAGTTCTGATTAGATCTCTCCAGAATTTTTTCATCTCTTTCTCTTCATTCTTTGACGAAAGCATCAGTACATCCCATGTCCTGGTGCTTTTAGTTATTAGTGTCATTGACGAAAACTAAGACAAAAATTATTGTTCAGAGGAATTAACATGACCCTGTGGTTACTGGGGGGGTCCACTTGCAGCTCAGTTATTATTGACTGTGTTGTTGCCTTGTCAAAAAAAGTACCAAACCCCACAGAAACAAACCTGTGATAACAAGAAGTAATCAGGTTGTTTTTTTTTGCTTCTGAACTTCAGAGCTTGGAGTAGTAAAAAACTGGCTTTATTTCTGATTTCTATTTCTTCCTCTGAATGATGATGCTTTCATTCTTTATTTTACATGGTGACGTACATTTAGACAATAAGGTGAATGCTTAGCCAATCTATTCTTATTTTTATATAATTTTATATTCATATTTACTGGTTTATCAGGAATACAAAGAAATGTTGAGCTAGAACTTACTATATTAGGACAAAGAGTGCAAAGCTAAGACTATCAAGCTAAGCTGTATTCATAAACTGTACAGTTAAAAGCACCAACAACACAAACATGGTCCAATTCAGTCACAACAGTTGGAGAGGTGACAAAACATTTGTCTTACCATCCTGTAAAGATGTTTATGGAAGCTTTAAGTTCAGATTTTTAATTTGATTTTATTGGAGTTTACTAGTTTTTAGAGCCAGCCTAAAGTGGCCAATAGCAGAACTGCAGTTATTATGCATATGAGGTTCATTTTTCAACGCTGGAGGCTGTTTTTTTTGGCTGTGATGCAATAACTTCGGGCAATATAAAGGCACCAGCATACCCTCCCGTTGAGTGCTTTGCGCACCACAACATTATCATGCAGTCACTTTTATTTAGGCCTGACATTAAGGCACAGGAAGCTGCTGCAATAGCTAATGTCGCCACATCAGCTTTTTTCCACAAAGTGTTCCTACATATCCCTCCGTATATATGTATATCTCTGAGCTTCTGTACTGCAATACAATTAAATTGGCAGTAAAACTGAAGTGATGACTGGTTGAAGACCCACTTATTCAAACACATTTAAAAATGGTGCAAAGGAACATCCAGTGTAATTCCAAAAGTGACTCTGTTGGTTCCTGACCAAAGATCTTCATGCAGGGAAATAACAAAAGTTCTTTTTCCTCCACCAGCATCTTTCTGTTGCACAAGGAGTCCTGTGCTGTTTGTGCCCTAATCTGGCTGTGCAAATACTGACTGCAGAAAGATCCACATTAGGGACCTACCATGGAAGAAATTGTTCAACATGGATTGACAATCGTTTCATCCTTCATGTTTTATGCTTTAGCTTTTTTTTTTTAGGTTGAACAACAGGTAAAAGTTTGGGGTATAACAAAAAAAGCCCTCTGCAACAATAACGTTAATAGTAGTGCTATTAAATTTTGTGTAAATGGGCCATGGCAGAGACTTTGACAGAGAAGCTCCTCTGGAATGAGAAAGTGTCTTCATGACAGTAATAACACCCAGCATGTGTGTGCGTGCGTGCGTGTGTGTGTGTGTGCGCATGTTGCTGGTAGTTCATCAAAGTGGGTGACATATGTTAAAGCTTAACAAGCAGCTCGTTCAAAGCTGACCCGCAGTGTTTTGTTTGTGCTGCTCAGGTCGCTGCTCTCTATCTCTGTTTGCAGAAGAAGGGAATGAAAAAGAAGAAGAGGAAGAAAGGGATGAGATAGAAAATGGGACCTGGGAGGAGAGTGGGATAAGGTACAAATGCATTTGTCAGCAGAGGAGTAGTGACAGACAGAAGGCAAATATTTACTGTGCTGTCCGGTGGACTTCCCTGCAGGAGGCTTGCTTAATGAAAGAGGAGGGCTGTTTAGAGGAGGGTGCACCTGGTCAATTAGCCACAGACAGAAGTTTGTGCACAAACAGTCTGCTGCTGTGCTGGTGGTTTAAATGTGAACGTAGGTGTATGTTTGTTTGTTAAATTGTCTTACACCTTTCTTCATTTGGAATGTGCGAGCGGTGTCTTTGGGGGTCAGGCGGTGATTGTTTAGGCGAAGCACAGTCAGGGGAGGTATGAGGTGAAGTGTGTGGTGTAAGGGAGAAGGGGGGTGAAGGCTTTTCCAGCTCCTCGTTATGTAAACAGTGTTTATGTTGTCCGCTAAGAACCCCCAGAGGGATGTTTAGGCTGAGGCCTTCATCAACTAATGCAGAAGCCATTAGCACCAAGAGCGGCCACACACACACACACACACACACACACACACACACACACACACACACACACACACACACACA
>NW_005187502.1:1607271-1617235 GCF_000239375.1 Pundamilia nyererei
GAACAAAACAACACATTACAAGATGATACTCATATGTACTCATGTGTACATGTGTGAGTGTAATGAAGGGAAAGGAATTGTTACTCCAAAACATCATCACAAAAAAATATGCCATGTGGTTTCCATCCAACAAAAACAATGCCGTTCTCTTTATGTCAGTAACACTACATCCAGCTCTCTTTTCCCTTAATTTAATCAAGATCATAGCATTAACAATGCCTCCCTACAAGGATCACATGCAAAGTACACAGCATGTACTGTATGTACAGTTCGTGCAATCAAATGAATGCTCCGGGTGCACTGATGGCTAATTAGAACTGGCGGCAAACGAGAGTGCGCAAGCCAACGTTCGTGAAAAATAGGAATAAAGAGATCGGGGAAGACACGAAATCACCCGAGGGTGTGTTCAGACATCAGAGGACAGTTTTTGTCTTTTTGTTCTCCTGTTTGTTTTGCAACTGTTATATGTTTAGCTGTGGTTGCTCATGTCGCCAGCATTTTAAGCAGAGCAGGGCATACTGAGAAGCACGCAGTTGGAAAGTCTACTTTGATCCAGTCTTTCTCTTTGGATGTAATCTCATTTTAATGTTTGTCAAATTATGTATTTGATATCTCGTTTGTTTATATTGTGTCCGTGTTGTGTCTCTAAAACAAGTTATTCTTTGTAGTGAACTTAAAAATACATTTCGACAATTGGGAAAAAGGTTAAAAAAAAAGGGAGAAATTCAGTTCCTTGGCTGAAAAATTAACCCCAAGAGACGTGCAAAAATTGCAGATCTCGGGTTGGTCATTCCAAACTGCCTCAGAAAGTTAGTTGATCCTAAGTGGCAAATTTCAGAGTCAAAAGTAAAGGTGGCAAAGAAGTTCCTCTTCTGAATATGCAAGTTTGCAAATAAATGAGTAGAGTTCAATTTTCAGGGTAGTTTTATTTTATTTAAGAGAGACGTAACATCAATCATAGGTTGGCTGTGTGCCACATTAAAATCAATCAGTCACCAGTTACACATACTCCCGATCTCAAGTCTATAAAGGACATCTGTCCACAGAATCAGTTTCTTCCATTCCAATCTCTTTGCCACCATGATGAAGACCAAAGAGCTGTCAAAGGGCGTTAGGGACAACATTGTGGACCTGCACATGAAGTTTGGTGAGAAGGTGTAAAATTGTTGGTCTGATTATTTGGACATGGTCTGTAGCTGCATGCATGATCTTGCCTCATGGGGTGAGGAAGATCATGAGAAAGGTGGTAGATCAGCCCAAAACTACAGGGGAGGAGCTTAACAATTATCTAAATGCAGCTGGGAAAACAGTCACCAAGAACACCACTGGTAATGCACTACAACACAATGGATTGAAATCTTGCAGCGCCTGCAAGGCCCCCCTGCTCAAGAAGGCAAATGTACAGATCCGTCTGAAGTTTGCTAGCAAACATCTAAAAAGCGCTGTGGCCAGATGAAACAGAAATAGAGCTCTTTGGCATCAAGTCCCCTGTGACTGGAGGAAGGGAAATGTTGAGTATGACCCAAAGAAGACAGAAACTGACTGTGAGTCACTGAAGACGTGGTCCCTGTCTTCAGAGCAACGAGATTGTAAGTGCAAGTTCATTGCATATGGTTGCAAGTTGTTGTAGTGCAGAGGTCTTAAAGCACTTTCTTCCCTGTTCTGACCAGAATTTGCTACACTAAGCTAACTATCTGCTGATTGTAGCTAGCTGTAGGTGAATGCAACAAGTGCTGCAAGAAATGATACCCAGATCTATTAAAACACTCAGGCTGAGGAAGTCAAGTATTAGCCTTTCATTGTTCATGAATCTCACACAATAACAGTGGTAAGACTTTTTTGTGAAAATAAAAAGCATCAAAGTATGAAACTATTGTAGCTCTGTTTACCAGCCTTGACTTAGCATAAACTCAGCATGGGTGTCCTAGCATGCACATGTTAAAAAACCAATACAGAAGTCCCCTGTATTGTTTGCACCAAATACATTTCCTGCAGTGAAAATGTTTTTCAAAGATGTTGTCAAGTTCAACCACACACAGGATAAGAGCGCTGCTCCTCAGCGGTGTCGAAGGGCTTTGCAGATGCACCAGGCTGGATGTTTTGGACACAAAATCAGTTTGCATGTTGTGTTAGTAACCACATACATGCAAGCCTTTAACATGCATTCAGTGCAGTGTGACTCAGATGCAGCACCTGCAGAAGGGAGGCAAACTGAGCAGGATGGGAGTGGAAAGTGACTTAAGTAATGAGATGTGATTGGCTGAAAGGGTGCCACAAGGAACACCGTCCTCTGTCCCTCTTGCTGTAGTTTCTGGAAGTGTTTATCTCACTCTTATCAGGAAGTCTTCCTCTTTCCTTCCTCTAGTGCATCAGTTGACAAAGGATGCCCACCACGCTATGTTTAGTAATGAGGTCTTAGAAGTGAAGTGACTGACTCATCAGACCACAGACTGATTTACTCATACAGCACACACACACAAACAATGTCCAAGTGTGCAGTCTGCAGCCCTCAGGTACTCTAAACACACACATGCCATATTGCGTGCTCTCCCTGTGTTTAGTCTTAAAAAGTCCCGGGAACGCCCCTCCTTTGAAGCTTCTAAGAAGCCCCAGCGTGCCTTCCAGCATCCCCCCTGCTCTGGGTTTAGAGCTGCACTAGCCTATAAGGATTCAGTTAGAGTTCCACTGTTCATATTTTGTCTTTATGGGCATGTAAAACATTCTGTTTACATTACAATGCACCACAGAAGAGTCTATTAGCTGTAACAGGCTAACTGGCAAACCTCCAAATAATGAATAAAATAAACAGTGTGTGTATTCATCACCCGTCACAACCAGCCCGGCTAAATGGAGTAACTGAGAAACACTGAGACACGGGCGATAAAAAGTGGCTTAAAGAAAAATTCAGTCTTGAATTAAATTAGCTCTGTAGCTCTGAGCAGCGCAGAAAGAACACATAAAACAGGAGATTTGTCAAATGTGTTTTGCCACTGGGAATGCTGTAGTTCCTCCAGCCAGTTTTCTCCCCGATTTCAAGTGAACAAGTGCTGTTCTTCCTTTAACAAGACATTTAAAATCTGTTACAGTATATTTTATTGCTGTGCTGCTAGATTTAGAGAGAATCATATATTCTGCTTTGACAAGCACTATTAACCACCCCTGACAGCTTAGTGAAACAGATAAGTGTGTGTGAAATTATAACAACTTTTTTGATTTGGAAATAACACAGTTTGACTTCTGACAATAAAGACTGGATTCTTTTTACTTCAATATTTATAATTATCTAATTAAAACTAATGTGCATAAGAATGCAAGATTCTCCTGTTTTTAGAAACTACTACTGTCTGTTTTGTACTAATATGCAGCCATGAGAAAAATAAAGGTCCTTAGATGAAAATAAGTGTTTGTAGTTATGTAGTATGTTACTTAACCACCAAGCCATCATGCCACTTGGTAAACAAGCATCTGAATTTCATGGACATAGTTCCTTATTCCCTAGAAAATTCCTGCTCCACTTTTGATCACCCAGGAACCATGAAGCCTTCATCCATCCATACTATATCTACTATCTGTAATGTACGTGTTGTTGAGCAGTAGTTCTTCATGGTTTCTGAAGGTCTTTTACAGTTTTTCTTTGGACAATGGCTGCTTTTGTTTCTATACATGAGCATTTTTTAAAGCCTGACCAAAAAGGCACCCAACTTAAATGATGAACCAGTTTTGGGTCTACACTTAACATACAAGTAGCAAAGAAGCAACTTTTAAATGTATCTTTAAGGACTTTATTACTAGCACCCTGTTGGAAAAGCAAATATTTTATTCCAATTTCTTTAACTGAATCTACAAAAAGAAACAAACCCCCCATAAAACAAAAAAGACCAAACAAAACAAACAGAAAAACAAAGATAATACAGTTTTACAGGCATAAGATTGTATTTATGCATCAGCAAGGTGATTCCAAATGAGCAATTCGCTAAAAGCCTTGCAAATCTCTGCATGGTGTGCAATGCATCCTAACTACAGCAGTCTTGTCAAAGCCAATGGTATTGTGAATGCAGGAAAGTGCCATCGGATATAGATCATTCCAGCAACACAATCTGTAAAGCGTCTGATTAGCAACGGCTTCGCTTCTCAGGACAACAGTGGTCCCAAACGCACTGCCGATGCAGTTAAAGCACATGGATAGGAACACTATCGGTCATGGACTGGCCTCCTCAGAGCCCAGAATCTCGGACCATAGAGCTAAGTGAAGCTGTCATGGACCAAAACAGTAGAACACAAACTTAAAAAACCCCACCAGAAACACAAATTATGCCCAAATTCTCACATTGCCGTCTTTATTCTCAAAGCAGAGGCAAACGTTACACATTATTATCCTATAATTAGAGCTGTTGCAAAATGCAGCCACACCCATTGATTCAGTGTCTTCACCACACCCACACATAACCTTCACTTATGTTGTGCTGGGTCTTTATCAAGCACAGTATCATTAAGTTTTTGTGTGTGGCTCCTCTTATAGAAACTGAAACAAGCAGCTTTGAATGGGGCCTGTTCCCATAACTCAAACCATCAGATACTTCTGTGCAGCTGAGCTCTGATTATGATACGCTGGGGGCACACAGAGCCACCAGTGTGATCTCTGCGATGGCAGATAAGGCTTCCTGCAGTGAGTCAGGCAGAGATACGAGAAAAAGGACAAACCCTGGAGGAAGACACCCGAAAATAAACCAGAGGAGAGCATGCATTTCACTATCAGATAAGCACAAAGCACATAAACAACAAAAAGCCCCCTTTTTTCTTCTCTGTCTTCAAAGTTCATGGTTGCATGTGAATATATTTGTGGAGGCAGTCATGTGAGTGCAAACACACACGTCAATGCTGGTAGGTCAGCGTGTGTGAGGCAGGCAGATAGGAAGGGTTAAGGATCATTCCTGGAGGGAGCCAGCCGTTCCTCTGGTCTGTCTGGAGATAAGACCTTGAACACTTCTCAAAAAAAAAAAAAAATACTCCCACTTCAGTCTATCATTTCTATTCCTGTCTTAGTACTGCCAAGTGTCTGGGGGACAGAAGAAGGAAAGAGCAACTTTTATATTCTGTTTAACTCCTCGACACGATGCTTGTTTGACATTAGATTGTGCCACATGCACCTGAAAGCATCCTAGAGAGTTCAGTGCATTTTTGGAAAAAGCAGGTATTAGATACATTACAGAGAAAAAGTATTCACAGACTTCTGTGCAGTCCAGTAAAAAACAATGTGCATCCTTAAGGCTTCCATAGAAAATAACAGGGTAAGTAGCATCCAGGCACTGCCAATCAAATGCATGTAATTAACTGATCCTTAATAAGAGTGAGCACCTCCATAGAAGCAGACGTTTTGGCAATTATTCTGGTCTAGAGCACCCAGGAGTGTGTTATGCAACAATCAACAATCTTCCCAGGAGATGTCTGAGCAAAGTTACTCGAAGGTCAGACAAGACAAGATCTACATTTACTGGCCCAAGTTAAATTTAAAGTTCACGACAGTACAGTTTGTAAGGGTTGCTAGGGGAAGGCCTCTCCTCCCTGAAAACGAACATGGCAGGGCTTAAGGTTTGTTGCTGGAGCAACGTTCTTTGGACAGATCAGACCAAAGTGGACATGTTTGGCCATAGTGCACGGCACCATATTTGGAGAGAATCAAACATAGCATATGCAAACACCCCATGGCACCTGCCAAGCACAGTTGTGAAGGTTTGATGTTTTGGGCCTTTTTTTTTTTTTATAGCAAATTGATTTAAAATTGATTTCTTTTTAGTTTCCCGTCGCTTCATTGCTTCAAGCACTCCAGACTGCTTCTTCCTTTGCCATACTGTCCTCAAAGACTCCTTATTGTTTGCACAAAGTCACTGACAACTTATATGGACATATCCTAAGCTTCTCAGTGCTTCTCCTGCTCTGTAGATTCCCGACTTTGTGTTCCTGCCTTTGATTAAAGTATAGTACAGTATAACTTGCATTCAACTTTTCAGCTGATTAAGAAACTTTCTGCATAAAATGAGTTGAAATAAGCTGAAACCCCAACTGTTTGATTAATTGATACAACTCCCCCCTCTTTTCTGTGCACCGGTCTCGTTTGACAGTGTCTGAGTTTATGCACTGTGGTGGCATAACAAATTCCTCCATGTTTTGTCGGTTAGCGTGGGGACCTTCAGAACGGTGACCCCAGACTCACCTCTGTGCGCAGCGCTGGGCCAAGGGAACACGCTCTCCCCAATAATGAGATCATTACCAACAGTTAATTAAAAGCGATGCGTCTTCTAAAGCTTTGCCCCATATCGCATTGTGTCCAAACAATTACGTCCCTTGTGGACAACCAAGGATGAAAGGGTGAGCCAAATGGAGGAGAACGCCCATTGTCCTTCTCCTGAGAAACTGTCTTCTCTCGCTTTTTGCTTTTCAATGAATTCTTTGTGTCCGGCCGAGTCCTCTCGGGTTCAGAGGGACAAGGCTGTGCACTCTGAGCTAAGTCTGGTAGGAGCATGTGCACAGACGGAGGCCTGGTGAGTGCGATGAAGCTGAGTGAATGTAGAGGGGCTGCCACAAACTCCTGGACACGGAAAATTTAGCTTTTATTATTCAGTCACACTGAAACACTCACGAAAATATCCATGCCCAAAATGCTGACTTCAAGTAATTTGATTACATGTAAATTTTCCATGTAATTTGTTACATAAGCATAATGTAAAACCTTAAATTTTAATGGCATCTGTTTTATTTACTTGATTTGTATACATTCAGATTATACTAAGCATATTTTCCTAATGATGCATTGAGGAAATAAGTAAATTTTTATTATATATTTTTATTTCAGTTGCATTTACCTCTGAATGAAAAGCTGACCGCACACTTTGCAAAGAAACACCAAAATAAATAAACAGTTTAAAAGACATTTGAAAACTGCAAAAGGGATGAAATCAGTTTGATCTCAAAAATAAAATTATCAAAAAATTTAAATTCAAAGAAAAGGCCCTCGATTAATATCTGTAGCGTGACTCTGCACAGCATTATTGACGTTTTTTTTTTGATCCCACCGAAAAATACATCATTTCTGTGTAAAGATATCTGACTCCCTTGTAGAAAAAAACACCATCCAACCAACAGCCATATTCCCCCGTCTCTCTATCTGGCTGCAAGATAATGCTGGAGGACACATGTTCCATACTCAGAGACTCTCATTCTCTTATCTGCTGGAAGCTTGCTGTTATTCACTAAGAAAGCCTTGGGAGAAGAACAGAAGTATTTTGAGGCTATCTCTTGGTCCGGTGCCACTTCCACTATCACTGAGAATATGTCTGAGTAACCTTGAGACAACCCTAGAAGGCCACCATCTGTCCTGAGAAAAGAAAACTAGAAGAAAAAACATAAAGTGAAATGTTATTGGACAACTGCTACAGTGCAGGGGCTCTTGATCAAAGGCTGCACTGTGCAAGTACGTTTGGAGAGGCCCAGGCTTTGGGGCTTTATTTACACAAGGCTTAGATTAGAAGCTGAACTATGTTAAAACTCAAATCACATAAATATGACTGCTTTGTGTTTTTGAGTCACTGCACATAAGTCTACTGTCAGGATATGGAGAGGAGAGTGATATGATAGTGTCCAAACTCTGCAGAAGTGTGCTGACTCTTAGCTAAAGTCAGGAAAGTCAGAATTCATGTTTGAAGGATGTGGAAAGGTGAACTGAAAGTGAGCTCCAAGAGGTTCAATGCAATGTGTGGAAAACTGCGGATCTCCCCCAAATGATGCTTAACCTCTGTGGGAATCTTCTGTCAGCTGCAGGTTGTTTGTCATTCCTTACATTTTAGTCTGTTAAACAACATTGAAGCTCACCTCATCTTCAACGGCCCTGAAGGTGTCTAAGTAGGACTTCTGTTCAAACAGTGCAATACTGCAACATGGGAACTTTGTCAGCTGTAGAATGCAGAAAATGCTCTTGTTTAAAAAGCATAGGGTGCAATTCAATAAGGTCACGAAGGTACAAAACACAGACAAAGCTTCCAGTTCATAAAAATAATCCCAATACAGAAGCGCCTTAACTCTGCACCAGTTTATGAGCTCAGTCACCCGTTTAGGCTCATACTGAATAATAAATGAAGTCTATCTTGGCCCTGCTATGTTTTGAAAAAGGAGGCTTATTGGGTAAAAACTTGTGATTGACAAGAGGTTAGCCATTGAGGAAGCAATTTCACAGTAAGCCTTGCTCCTCTTTGTCAGAGCTGGCCCACTGTGCCTTTGACAATAAACTATGAATGTGAGTTTTGTGAAAATTGCATTTAAAAAAAAAAAGTATCTGTGTTGGAAGGAATTTGTTACATAATCCAACTGTAAAAATGTAAAGCCAATTTAAAAACGAACAGGTAACAGCTAAAAGGCAACATCTTTTACCTGTTGCCCTAGCAGGACATAGGCATGATGCCAAACTGCTTAAAATCATCATATTCAGTCCTCTTTAAATCTTTCCAGTCCCTCACGCCACACTTGTTACATTTGTCCAGGAACTTGACCATATAAGGCTTGGACTGCGTCCAAACTAGAGGAAGGTGTAGACTTCTTAAATCTCCGTGCCTATTACAAAACAACAAAGATACCTACAGAGCCACTGGAAGGCACAAGTATTTCATGTTGTTTCAGCTATAGCACTTCCTGTTACACACAGTACAAAACATTCAAACAGTGGCTAATATCAAAGGCATCTTATTTCCTTCTCTAGTTCTTTTTTTTTTTTTTTTAAACCAGATGGGTTCATGCGAACAAGTGCTCCAAAACATCTGTTTGTAATACTGGTAATTCTGGGCATTGGGCAATGATGGACAGAATATGGAAAATGCTATCTGATTTGCACACAACAAAGGAATAAATCAAAAACGTTTTTGTTGAAATTTAACCCCCCCCCCCCAAACGTTTACCATCACTACGACACGGCTGGCATTACTACTCGTGATGTTAGCTGTGCTAGAAGCCATATTGTTTCCGTTTTGTTTTTTCGTGGTTCTCTTTCTTCAGCGGTGTTCTGGCTCTCGGATGAAATCAAAACGTCCCTTTTTTGAAAGAGGCCACAGAGATTTACTCTCCAATTAAGCTGTTCCTTTTTGTTATTATTATTATTTTGTTTTAGCAGAGGACACATCCGTTTTCCATTACCTTCCTCCACAACATCCCTAATTGGACAAAGGACAGCGTGCCCGCAAGTCAGGAATATGATGTCACATGGCCTCATAACATCATAAACATGACAAGATGGCGTCCCTGGCAAACACATGTCTGTAAAGGACTCCTTCATTTGTTCTGTTTCTGGCCCGTTTTCACCGCTCTAATCATTTGAAGACATTAGAGTTCAGCCATGTAAACAGACAGTGAGGTGTTGTGTAAATGTTATGCTGTCTGTGACACACCTCACACCATGTGTTGTGTTATTGAATCGGAATTAATTACGGTAAGAGCCCATCAAGCATAAATTGCCTTTGTTGTAGTGACAGAGTGGTTTGTTTTCATTTGGAAGGTGAATTATCCCCCCAGTAAGAAATGTTCAATATTGGTTACAGTGCAGAGCACTTTGAAGTTAAACTATAACCCTGTTCTCAGTATCAGGGAGTCCGCCTGTCTGTCTGCTAGTGGGAAAAGTGATAAATAGAGACAGACGGCAGGATTGCTGACTGCAGCAGGAGAAAATGGGTCTGAGTAGAAAGAAGACCTGCTGAGCTGTGTACAGCAGGAGCAGGGTTAATAGGTGAACGCACAGCTCGCTTTTACCTCTGGCCCAGAAGGCCGTTAATGTGCATTTCACTCTAGAACATGGCTGACAGTATGACGATACTGACGGCTAAGATAATCCCTCATGTGTGTGATTGATCTGAAGAGGCACAGCAGACGGCTCCAGCTGGAGATCAAAGGAAAGCCTCTCCTGTGCAGAAAAGGGGGGGGGGGGGGG
>NW_005187502.1:1617257-1620196 GCF_000239375.1 Pundamilia nyererei
GCGTCCCGCCCCCATCCACCAGGGCCAGATGTTCTCCGCTCTCCGTGTCCCATCATGCTTGATAATTGCACGGCGCACTGTAGGCTCTGTCCATGCCCCCTTGACATAAAAGTAAAGTGCCTGGTGGGGCGCTGGGCTCAGCTGAGCTTTGGATTTGTCCTTCAGTCCCACAAAGGCCCAGAGTAAAGCGGTGCGATCTTTGGCAGACTGGCAGCTAGTGGGACTGGAAATAAGGGCGGTTTGCGTGTTCTTTTTTTGTGTTCACACTACATGCAAGCTTTCATTTCCCATGTGTGTCTTTGCATGCTAAAGTCCAGCTAGGTTACGTGCGCTTCCCTTGCTGTTACAGTGTGAGTCACCACCGTCGGCCCCGGGGGCCTGTTCCATTGGCACCAATCCTCCTCTCTGTGTTGCCATCATTATAGGTGTCCCAGAGAGTCGTGGGGGCTGAAATTAGGGCATGCAGGGCCAGATAATGACAAGGCAGACATGCAGCAGACATGACACTAGCTTTTACTGAGGCAAAGTGGCTCCATCTGTCCAGAGTCGACCATTATTTTCCAGCACCCCCGCTGTCACCGCTTTTTGGTCAGTGAACCCCGATGAGAGGCTCCTCTTGCTGGGCTGTCTACGTGAGGCAGGTGCCTCCTCTGTCTGTCCTCCAGGGGCCAGATTGCAGATGATAAGTGTTAAAAGGGTGCAGGTGGTGCATCAGCAGTGCACACTCAGCTCTTACAATATCTTTGTCCATTGCTAGGTTTTCTATCGTCACTAACCATTGGCTGATCCGGACAGCATCTTCATCCCTTCTGTCTTTGACCCCAGTGCACCTGTGCTACTGCGAATAAGCTTGGAATAGACATGCACTTGTTTTTATTTGTTCATTCATAAAAGCTCTGGCTTATCTCAGGTGGGGTGGGGGGTAGGGAGTTGGAACAGTAAGACTATTGAAAATGTTTCAGTGAATGAATCCAGATGTGATTTGCAGCTGTTTTTAAGTGATCTGATTCTATATTGTAATGCTTAAAATTATTCATAGCCTATATTTCTGACATGTAGCCTGCTAAATGTTGAAATGATACACAATCATGGACACACTGAACTCTTAACATAGTGTAACTCCCACAGCCATGTGCTCACCTAAGACCCATACCCATTACTCAAATGTCGATAAATTCCACCTACAGCAAGGGCAGGATGTGTTTACCTAACATACAGTGCTGTGTTTTGATTTCTCCCATATTGCTCCGCATTGTTTCCAACCTCCAGTTTCCCCTAGGTCATGTACCTTGTTAAATCACTAACAGAGGCTATAAACACAGCCTATCTCCTACTCAGAGAGAGAGAGAGAGAGGGAGGGGGGAGTCAATGCAAGCTAGCTAAACTGTTTTGTGCCAGCTCTTGGCACATTCCTCCCTTCCAAGTCATGAATGAACACTAATATAATATAAAAACTGTGTATTGCCCCTCCCATTGCTCCAACCTACCTGCAGGGTTGGCTCTAGAGCCTGTTTGACACGCGGCGGAGGTGTGAGGGAGCTAAGCAGGAGGCGGCAGCTGGAGAGGGACCGTAAAGCTCCCGTCTCCTCAGAGATCCCTCTGAACCTTTGATGGCGCTTCAATGTTAATGCTCTGAGCGCAGCCTGCAGATGCTGTAAAAGGGAGTCATTGTACAGGGTTGCTCTGGCCCGTGCGTGGTGTAATGCAGAAAGGAGGTATACGATCGGCAGCGTGTCCCTGTGGTTAACATGCAAGATTAAATGATATACTGTCATAAAACACTGGTCAGGAAATTCTAAACATATTACGTATACTGTGGGGAGGGCAAATATTAGAAACATGAGGCAAGAGTATGGATGGAGACATTGTGCATTTTATGTGCAAGCTACAGTCAGCACATTATGGAAATACAGTTTTATTTGTTGGTCCCATATCTCAATGAGCTGCTTCTCAGTACAATTCATACACTGACTTGACTGTAATGCTTTCAATACTGAAGCTAATACCTTCCATAGACTGTAAATAAAAGATGGACACCACACATTTGTCTGTGAAGGACTGTCACGAGGCTTCAATATCAGCACCAGCATCAGCATTTATTTATTTTTTAAGTCAAAAGTAACCATACTGTCATCAGCCTGTGTAGACTGTCTATTTTTAACGGTAGTCATAAAAAACCCAGAGGTTGTTGTGTCGCCGGAGCAGTGGGCAGGTGGGTGCAGGGGGGCTCAGCCCCAGTGCAGGGGACCTCTGGTGCATCGGCCCTACTAGGGGGCTCTCTAACTGGTGGGGAGGTTGTTATATCTTTGCAGGTGGTCTCCTCACTACAGGAGCTCACTCTGCAGGTGGGGGGAGAGATATAGGAGAGGTGGAGAATGAACTCAACCTGGGTGTCTATTGTCTTGTGTCGTTTGGGAGATGATTGGATGATGGGGTGGGTGCAGTTTTCTCTGGGATGGAGTCGGGTGGGCTGCCCCGGACTCTGTGGGGCTGGGCGGTGCTGCTGCTGCGGGCCCCGGTCCGGATGGGCATGGGCCCCCTTGCCCTGGTGGGTTCCAGAGTGTGGGGGTGCCTACTGCGGTCAGCGGGGGAGCTGGTCCCAGGGAGGGGCCGCTTGCCCCTCCCTTTCTTCCCTCCCCATCCTCAGCCGCCTCCCTATTCCCGCTCTACCACACCCACCCACACACGCAGGGCTTGGGGTGCAGGTATGTCACCAGGGTGCAGGGGAGGCACTCCCCCTCTGTCCCCTTCTGGCCGCCTGTGCCTCAATTTTATTCGGCAACCTAGACATTCACATTACTCACACTCTCACATAACACATACATATAGGGCCTTGGGGGTGGGCACGTTTTACAGCATCCAGAGGATGGTCGGTGTACTCCAACCCACCTCTGGCGCTGGTGCCCTATCCTCAATTTTAAATGCATTTAGACACTAAG
>NW_005187502.1:1620978-1673271 GCF_000239375.1 Pundamilia nyererei
CCTCTGGCCTCTGCTCCGTAGCTGCGGGGTGACCTCTCCTTTGGGGCTCTACTCAGCTCTTCCCAGGAGGGTGGCACGGTTCCCCCCCCCCTTTGGTGGTCCTCCTTGGGACCTTGTACTCTGGGGCCTCTGGATATCTGGGGCCTGGATCTCCTCCATACCTGCTTCATACCCTGGTGGACGGGGCTATGGCTCCCCACACTCCCTAGCAGATCGTTACATGGAGAAACCTTTGGAATGCAAGCATGCTGATCCACACAGGTATGCACACAGGTGTACACACGGGTATTCACAGACGCGGACTACAGCTTTCTTGGCTGCTGCCTCAAAGCACATTGTGCGCTGCGCTGTCTATCTTGTGTGCTGCACAATATTGTTTATTATTTAGTATCTACTGATATCTACTGCTAGCTAGTTTATTGTGAAGGTGCTGTTTTTTTTTATTATGTTGCTCTTTGTTGTTTGCTTTCTCTTCTGTTTTTTTTCTCCATACAGGTGATCCAGGTGTTTTGTTTGTTTTTCTTTCTTTCTTTTTTTTTCTTTCTTCCCCCTTCTCACCGTCTCTTCTCCCCTTTGGTTTTCTTTCTCTCCCTCTCTTTCTTTCATTCTTTCTCCCTGTCCTATCCCCCAGTCATGTCTGTCCCGTTTGTAGCAACTGAAAATAAAATAAATTCATAATTATAATAAAGATAAATCAAATGGACCAATATGCCAAGGCCATGATGATCCACTTGGTAAAATAACTCCGCTTGGCATCTTTCTTGGCCTTAAGACAACAATTCTGATGGCTAAAGATCCAAACGGGACACAAAAAACCCCAAAAAACAAAAAAACCCCCAGAGGTTTCTATAGTAGAAAGTAAAAAACATAAAGTTTTCTGATTTATAGCAAAGTGTTTTACAATTTGACATAAATTGAGAACACTGAGATTTTTTGGGTGCATAAATCAGCATAAATCAGGCTTTCTTCAGATGTCATTTTTTGGGGAAAAAACAGCGGTCAACAACACTGTACACAGCGGTAGGCTGGTGCATAATAAGCAAATAAGGCAGAAAATAGAGATTTTTGATGGGAAACTAGTCTCAAAGCACACTAAGAGATAGAGATCTGATTTTATAGTGGTGGAAGCAAGCCAGCAAAAGTAAGAGGGAATTCATTACGATGTTTTCAAACGTGAAGCGTAGAGTAACAAAATCTGGAGTTTCGGAATCTGTGAGCTGTTGGTTTTCCGTGGGAATCCGCGGTTTGTGTTCTAGCTCTTTTCCACAGGATGTCTTTTGTCCTGTCTTCCTTCTTTCACCCCAACTGGTCGTGGCAGATAGCCCTGAGCCTGGTTCTGCCAGAGGTTTCTTCCTGTTAAAAGGGAGTTTTTCCTTCCCACTGTCACCAAAGTGCTGCTCATATGATTGTTGGGTTTTTCTCTGTGTGTATTATTGTAGGGTCTACCTTACAATATAAAGCGCCTTGAGGTGACTGTTGTTATGATTTGGTGCTGTATAAATAAAATTGAACTGAATTGAATTTTTAATGGGTAATCTTTGTTTAAAGATATATTACATTTTTTTTGTCCATACTTTTATAACATTTATCTATTTTCTATGGGTTTCCACATTTTTTAATACTCTTTTAATTATTGCTTTTGTTACCAGTAATCTTTTCACTTACCCCTTTTGGCGACAAAAAAAAAATCACCCGTGGTTTGGAATATAAAACATATATAAAACAGATTCCATATCCATATAATTGTTTGTACGAAGCCGCCTTCTTTTTGATCCAGAAAAGCACATGCTGTCCCAGCTGCTCTGTGCTTTTAGGATTTCACACACCGCGGCGTCTACCGTTTGGCTGTCATATATAAGGGGTGGCTTGCGGAGCTTGTGGTGCGACTGTGTTTTTGAAGCGAGGGGAGTGAAAGGATCTGCGCTCTGATCTCACCATAATCACATTAGTTGCGTTTGAACTCTGTTTTCCTTCCCCTTCGGAGGGATTTTCTCCTCAAAATAAACATTCATGATATGTATTTATTGAAGATCACAAACTGATGGACAGCACATAGAAAACAAGGAAGGTTTGTTTCATGTCACCCACCCACCACCACCACCTTTGTCTTTCCGACATCTTTCATGTTAGTTTTTACTCTTGCCTTGATTTTTGGTTGCTTTTCTGTTTCCTCTCCTTCTCTCCGCCTTTTTCTGCTGCTGGTTATCAGGTCAAAGTGTAGTGAAGGACACTGTAAGACCCTGACTTTTGCTTAAAACCTTACTTTATAATTCGTTATGTCCTCTCTGCATGCTTGCAGTTGCAGTGCAAACTTATGATTAATGCAACTGATGTATCATGACTTTCTGTCTCATGTAGCATAAAGGGACCAAACATTATGGATAATTTAAAATCACTCATTGTTGGATAGACACTAACTGCATGGCAGCATCGCACTTCTTACTTACAACACCCAGTGCATGATGGGAACCCTGGTGGTAAAATCTAAAAATAAATTTATACCTAAAACTTGGACACAGCAAAGACACTAGACATTAGTAATGACTCTACCATGAGTCTGTGAAGTGACTGAACATGAAGCAAAAACAGCTGAAGAATCAAAGGGGTTAAGAGTTTCACAAGCTGGGCACTATAGTTGGAACAGTTTGTGGCCGACACTCACTGAGCTGTCACAGCTTTGAGAATTCATTGTTAAAGTCTTAAAAGTCACAAAGTAGAGCTTTTTTCTTTCTTTTAAACATGTTCAAGGCTGATTGACAGAAGCTTGGAAAAGTGAGCTTAAGAGCTGGAACCCACATTTTTCCCCCATAACGCTTTTTTTTTCTATAAGCAGCTCGAAATAGTGCAAGATAAAATATCAAAAGGCCACTAAGCGAAGGAGGACCGTGGATCTTCACTGTTATAATTTAGCCTTCAGTACAAGCCTAAATGGGTCTTCACTCCCACTTTATTTAAGAAAGAGAGAAGGGAAAAAAACTAAAGGATTCAGAGAGCCAAACCATCCCTGAATGATTTAGAAGCCTCTCTGCTTGGTGTGGCCATAATTATGGCTGTGCGAGATTGAAGGGTAGGAGGAGATGCTGGAGCCCAAGCCAAGATTATAGTCTGCTTGGTAAAGAGAGACTCAAAGAAGGTCAGAGTGAGCAGAGTAGGGTTAAGAGATCCTGGGGGGACAACAATGGATTAAAATAAGAAACGATGAGAGAGAAAAAACTACAGTAAAAGTCCCAACATGGTCGTATGTTGGTTTTCCATCAGTACTACGTGTGAAGGATCTTTTAGGAATGTTTAGAATACTAATCTTTAAGGAGGGGTGTCTAAAAATGTTTGTAAGATTAGAAATTTCATGCCTGTTTTTTGGATAAGTGATATTCCATCATAGACATGCCTGTACAGTAGATTATGTACTGCTCATCTGCATCCACTGACGAATGTGCAATGTCACTTGGGCAGTGTCAAAAAATATGTAGATGTAGTTAACTGTTATTGGTCTTTCACTTTAGCCTTTGTTGCAGAGAAGACAGAAGTCACGAGAGACTTCAATTCATTTCAGTTTTATTTATATGGTTCCAATTACAACAACAGTCCCCTCAGTGCTCCGTATTGTATCGTAAAGACTGCAGTACTGGAGAGAAAACCCCAATGACCAGCTCACCCCCTGTGAGCAATGACTTGGTGACAGTGAAGAAACCTCCTGCAGAACCAGGCTCAGGGACGGGCAGCCATCTGCTGTGACCGGTTGGGGGTCTCACAGCAGACCACAAACAAAGAACTTGATTGTGTGAACTTATACACATAACCACAGAGTTATGTAATTAAATAATGATGGAACGTTTTCTTTTCTTTAATGAAACTAATATGCACAATACCTCTTTCACACACAGGTGATCCAGCTTCTATGTAGTGCTTTTGGCCATCTTATTCATCCCAAATCCACATCTGTAAATCTCCATGCAGAGAAGGAGGCAGCTCAAAAGGGATTGAGACTTAACAAATATGCGAAAATGCCTCTGTTCTGTAACATGTTCTGCGGTATCTTGGATAGCAAATTCTAATGTATGAAAGGTTAAAGTGAATAATTCAGACTCAGACTGATATGCTCACATAGGAGTGTGATTGATCATCTCTATCAGGAGCTGCACAATTACTTACAAAGGCAACAAACCGTTCATCTCATTTTAACAGAGATTGCTGCAGACAGCAGCCCCAGTGTAGAGCTGCAAGTTAAAGTTAAAGGAGCAAATTGTTGACACACTTTAGGATATTTTGTGAGTTTCCTGACAGTTTCAGTCTGACCCATGTGTCTTTTATTTAACAGGTTAGGTAACTGTAGTTGTTGCTCTGAAATAAAGGTGCTTATTGGCTTAATGAAAAGTTGGAAAGGAATGTATCCAGATCATCCCTGTGTGCTTTCTGCTGTCACAGGATTGTGAGTCAGTTTGTGATTTAATTGCTATTTGTGCTGCAGAATGTTTCACGATGTGTTTATTAGCATCTTGCTGTAAGTGTGAAATCCCTCTGGTATCTTGCTTGCAGGTAAACATGTCTTTTATTCATTGCCCCATCGCATCTCATCATTCGTGGGGATGATGAGTGGGACCAACCCTTCCAAGGCATCAAGCAGCTTTCTGCTGTCACTAACAGTCAGCTGAGCCACAACACGTGCTGTTTGCACGTTGGCTTAACATTTATTCCCACCTGGGATAAAGAAATAATTTGGTCCAAAAAGGGAGTGATTTCAGTGGCTTCAGTTCATGCCCTTAGCTCGAGTGCACCTGGGTTATGCAGCAGGACACGCACCTCTGAACTGTTGGGAAAACAAACAAATTGGGAGTGGGGGGTAAATACTTTCACTATATTCACCTTGTTGAAAGTGTGTTGCAACATATTGTAAAATTTAAAATCTCTCCCTTCTTGCTGCATTACTGAGTGGGGATCTGTCATGGTTTTACCACACACATCCTCCAGAATGAGGGGCACAAAAACTGGACCTTTTTTTGGTCAGAAATAGAGCAGCACGTGAAGCCGTGGCATGAGAATGGCTTCCCACACAAATGTCTTTTCCATCTCGAATTGAAATGAAATGGTATATTGTGCCAAGCCAGAGTTTTTAGGGAAAGTTGGATGGATGTTATCCTTGTGAGTGCGCTCTGTTTTTCTATCTGCGCATTCCTGATCTAAAATTGTGCTCTGTTACTCACGGCTATGTTACATCAATTAGAAAGAAATATGTTGAATGAATGAATGCAAGATAAAAATGTGGGCACAGATTAGCTATAAATACATCCAAAATACAACCTACACACACATACAAACACACACACTCATGCTGATTAAAACCAGTTCTCTTCAGGGTCATATTGTGATTGGTCGGTTGGAGAGCATGTCGTTTTGGTCAAAGGGGGGAGGGCTACATTTTGATATGGCCTCCTAATGAGCGCAGCTCCACACAGGGAAAGGATACAGGCCCTCGCACATCCCACACCCCCTTTCAGGAGAGCCAACATAATTTATGAAACCCTAGAACCTCGTTTCCCTGACTTACTAGAGTTTCCTGCTAAAGGGAGAAAAATGGGAGATTGTCAGTGACTGATGGAATCCAGGGAGGCCACTTGACTCTGAGGGGCCTGGCGTTGTTTAGGCTTGGTCCTGCTGGAAGACAGCGACTAATTGATCTTATTGAGTGGTCAAATGCTGCAGGAAGATTCCAGGGAGGGCATGTAGCAGCAAGCTGAGGAGACCTGAAACCTTAACAAATGTTAGAGAAGCTTCAAGAAGATGATCCTTAGATAAGCTGTGCCAGCGACAGCTGTTTAGTGAAAGCGCCATTGGGATGCTGGCTGACACACAAATGAATATTAATGTGTTATCTTCACTTAGTAAGAGTTTCTTTTTCATTTCTTGGCCATCTGTTTGAAAGTGACAACCCCTACGTGTACAAAGTAATGACTTTCTTCACTTTAATTTCAAAATGTATGATATTCTGTTTGATCTGTTTTATAAATCATTTCATATTCATATTTCACTGATTATCTTATATACAACCATCCACAATGATTATGGCCAGTCGCTGTTGGCTGGTTGGTTTAAATGCCATGCTGAGATCAGTCAAACAAGTTTGCATGTTTCAGACTGCTGGAAAAACACCAAGTAAGAGTGGACATATATCTGGAAAAAGGCCCAATGGGAAATATCCTAAATGCTTATTTCACTCATTTTAAATTTTGGAATATTGTCATACTATATTCTGAACAATAGGAAAACATCACTCTGCATGTATTTGGTAGGATTAAAGTAAAACTGGTGAAAAAGATCATGATTCTGTTGGGTTGTGATACTTTCAAAGTCGTAAAGTTTCAGCATGATCTTTGACTTAACTTATGGGTAACACACACACACACACACACACACACACACACACACACACACACACACACACACACACACACGCACACACACACACACATTGCATCACCCAGCAAAAGAAGCCGTTAGGCTTCTGGATGACACCTTATCAGAGTGACAGTTTGACGCCTGTTTGTCTATGGGAGCACTGCCTGCATTGTTTTCTCCAAATCGGCGTCTCTTTCAACACAATGGTGGCTAACATTTCGCCCATGCCAGTCCAACTCCCACTCTGCTCGGCTCCTTGAACCTCTCATTTGGTTGGTTACCGGTGGTTTCTGTGGTGAGGTGACTCAGTCAATACCTTCATGATAAAATTACATGGAAATGAGAGTGAGTCATGTAGAACTGATGTGTCAGCATGTCAGTACACCAGGTACAACAGTAGTTGATTAAATCAACTGTAAATCATACGATGCAAAAGGGAGCCCACCAAAAGGCTGCAAACCACCCAAGCTGATTTAAAAAAAAAAAGAAAATCTAAATCTGAAGACAGGATGTAGTGCATAACATTAATTTTAATATCTTAAATTTATTTTAGTGTTTTTTAGACATATATATTTTCTGACATGCTAATCAGATTGGCTTTTTTTTCTTTCTTTTGCAGATATTTTTTTTCTCGTGATTTTTTTCACCTATTTTTCATCATTTGAAAAAAAAGCAATCCTTATATGAAAACCACGTTGTGTACTTCTGATTTGACCAACTGACCAATATTCAACGAGGAGTGAGACTGTAGAAGTTTAAAATCTTTATTAGAAACTCTGAAAATGAATATGGATTTAATCAGCTATAATAGCAGGGAATGAAAAGTTTAAGCACAATTATTAACACCAATAATGCAATAATTGTGCAACTGATAAAAATATATTAAATGCAGTGAACAGTTTTTCATAGGATGAAGCGCTTTGTAATTATTTATACTTAACTGTCTGGTGTCTTTGCTTTGTTTGGTGTTTGTAGAAATGGTTTACATGAGCTTTTAGCTGAGATTCAGAGGTTTCTGTGGACACTACTCATGTCAGCACTTATATTTCTGACCTCGTGTTATAATCGATTAAACGCGATCTCCTCCCTTTCCCCCCCATTTTTGATGTTGTGGGTGCAAATGATCAGGCATGACATTCTCATAATAAATCAGAGAAGATACTGCAAATAATTATTTCTGCATTTGTGTGATTGAAATGAATTGAAAATATGTGTGCAATGACACTGTTTTAAAGATTTAGCCTAAATAATTTTGGCGTGAATGAGCCTAAACATGATGACCTGACTAGTGACACCAACAATGCCTTTTAAGCAAACACTTGGTGACGGCAGAGAGAGAGAGAGAGAAAACCTTTCTTATGCCAACTATTCACAGTTAGTGTGAGACAGAAGAAAATAGTGAAACAGAAAGAGCATAGGTGACTGAACAGTGAGGCTGATGTCAATAAAACTTGAATTATCTGCTCTTCCCAGAGTTCGTACGAGTGCTTGAAATCCGTGAAAGTTCTTGAATTTTAGTATTGTCTTTTCAAGGTTTGAAACATGCTTGAAGCCGTATTTCATTCACTACAAATAACTATCAGACCGAATAGTTTTCTTATCAGGTAGAGAAATAAAACGAGTTGCAAAGTGTAAAAGCAAAATTTCTCCACTTGGGCTGCCATGCACCACTGTGTGACCCCGCCCCTCCGCCGAACAGTCGGGGATGAGTGCACTAACTTGCTGTTTTAACGAGTGTTTGATAGAAAACGACACTGGTGGACTTTTGACTCTTGAGTCACATGACAGGTGAGTCCTCAGGGGCGTAATTTCCAGGGGGGTTATGACCCCCCCAATAATCAGACCTAACCAACAAAATTATGAATTATCTTGCATGAATAGGCGGTTGATTTCTTTACTCACTTCAGTTATTACCAGCAAAATAGTTGCATGTTTAATCATCTGGGAATTTGCCCAGATTTATTGATTTATTTAGACAGAGATCTTGACCACACAAATGTTCAGCACAAAGTTACACCAATGTGAGTCCTAGCAAATAATTTTCGAGTATGTGTACATAACACGTGCTAATTTTTCAAACTATTATTATTATTTTGCTAGCTCTCAAACGTACTGGAGAAATGATTGAAATGCACTGAGTGTGATGCAGTACGGCAGCGCTATTATAGCAGTTAGTTATGGCATGGTGATTTATGGAATATGCTGTAAACTTAGCTAACATTATTTAGCAGTAGCAGTAACGTGAGTTACTTCACTCAAGTAAAAGCTTTAAACGTTAGTCTGATACTTAACTAGACAACTTATGGCATAAGGAAATAATGGTAATAAGAGGGACTGATCCATATGGACACAAAGAATAGCCACTTTTTTGTGCTACCGAAGTTCCGAGGCTTTCATTCAAAATCTTGAGCACCTACACATTAAACAACTTAAAAAATATAAATGGCTTCAAGCTCACATTGACGCCTGTGGGGCACTATCAGCCACTGAGACAACAGACAAATTTGAGTGTTTTAATATATGAATATTTCACACATTAAGGCTGCCTGTTTATTTAAGGGAGATGAACAATACATTATAATTTTACATAATCATATCACAGATGATAGACTAAAAAAATTTATTTTAGGTAGATGCTTGTGCATTCTTAAAGTCGTATATGTTGAATTGAACTGAGTATGTCATCTGTTCAAAGCCTCTCCAGTCAGTGCTGTTCTCCATGCCTGTCTTACTGTACATGATGTTATCAGCACAAACACTTTAATGTAGGACAACATGGGAGTCTATAAAAATATAAAAGAGTAAATTAATTGACTTCATTTTAAATTGTAGAGCTCTTTTCAGCTACTCAGGGTATTTTGATAAGTCCAGATATCATTTTCTTCAGGGTCCGAATAAAGAACAAGGCTAAGCTCAAAACTACAATTAATTACTTTATTTTTAATCTGTTGTTTTATTTTTGTTCTGCTGGTCACAGCTTAGCTGCAGCCTGTGCTAACACATCAGGTAACTTCTCAGCATTATTAACATGAGCCTCAGACAGCTATCTAAACAAAACAACTAATACACTACAATTCAAATTAGTTTTGACATCTTTACGTGTTTATTAGGAGTACTGTCACAGTTAGCAGAAGCAATGAGTTTTCTCTTTGTTAGACAGCAGTGCAGTATGTTTCTTTTATGGTTTTATGGTCTTTTTGAGGGTTTAGCAAACACATCTGTAACCAGCTGATAACTCCTACTATACAGCAAGATGGCCACCCAGTACAGCAAATTTACAGCACAGTTTCTATACCTAATGCCCATCATCTTCAACATAACTGGTGATCACTTTCTGATTTTTAAAAATGTTTTTTTAACATCAGTTAATTAGTTAGTTATCGACTAGCTAAATGATTAATTTCATGGATGACGTGGCGAACGATAAAAGCTGACTGAATCTCAAATATCGCTATTCTTATTTCTCTGAAGACTAAGAGAAGTAAGAACTACAAACTTTACATACTATTTTACATTATGTAGGTTTGGGTTTATACATTTGTATGTGAGCCTGCATCACAGTAATGAGATTAGAGACTGGCTGAAACACGCACACACACATAAACACACAAATCCTGCTGACCACAATAACACCCTCCCGAGTGACTGCGACTGAAGCGTGGCATTTTTCGAGGGAGGTCAAGCTGATTTAACAGCAGCAACAAACAAACACGGCTTGCAAAGCCTCCTCCTCCTCTTGCTACTGCACTTCGCCACGCCTGCATTGTGCCATTGAATGGCCGCTGTGGATAATAAACTGTTCAGGTTACTGGAGAAGAAAAGCTCTTAAGTCAAGAGAAAGGCCAACAAAGGGAGTTGTTGTCAAAAGGCCTTCGGCTGTGGAGCTGCTGCCACTCCGCTCAGCGCTTTACATCAGAACCGGCAGCGAGTGACTCACTGTGGACACACACATATGTGGCTTTGGTAACACATTTGTGTATAAATGCACAGCCTGTTTAAGAATAGAGATAAACTAACACACACCCACAGAGATGCTTCCTTTCACACACCCTCACACCTACATACGTTAGAGGAATCAGTTAAATGGGGTGAGCAGGTTCCAAAACAAAGCTTCAGTCAGACACAAGTATGCAGCCGACCGTGCCATCAGCTACCGCTGACAGGCCTGGCCAGTAGCAACAGAGAGAGAGTATGATAAGAGGAATGAGAGAATATCACTAAGCAGAAGGAAGGCAAGGATAATTAAAGAGAGATGGAGGGTGAATGGGTCCAGGGTGAGAGATACTGAGATGGTGGAATTAGTAGATAGTGAAAAGCCAGAGAGCCCCTGCAGGTTGTTCCGTGGGTTTTTTGTCAGCCATTATGGCCCATTAGTGCTGTGTGTGGCTCTAGTTTCTGGCTGAGATTAAAGTCTTAGCTCAGGGATACCTGAGAGACAGCTATAGGCACTCCCATGACAGAGAAGCCATCACAGCACAGATGGGAATGAGCCTGAGGGGTGGTTAGAAACTGAATGAAGGGGTGTGTCCTGCCAACACGACCATCTTAACAATTAGCTTTTGCACTCTTGAAGTTATTAAGGTATTCCCCTGCTCTCAACCGACAACTCACATGATCCACGGCATTGCCAGAAAAAACAAAACAAAAGAAAACAAAACTTATAACCGCTGCAGTTAACAGATTAAAAGGTTTAAAAGAGAATTCACCATTGAGCACAGGGCGACACAAAAGCATGTTTTATTTATAGTAATGTGATTTTAAGTATATATCATTTACAGACAGGCTGAGAGTGCTGATGTGGGATTTTTATACAGACTTGTATTTATGCCTGTAGAGAAAAAAAGGAAAAGAAAAACCCCTTGCATAAGCCCTCAATATAAAATATGAAAAAATGATCCAAAACGTTTACACACACACAGGAAACAGACTCTATCATAAATTTAAAGTTGCACATTTTTATGGACATCTTTATAGTACAGCTGAGCAAATGCATGGCCAAAAATAACCCAGGAAATCCAGTTACTGAAGTTACCACATTGCATATAAATATGTATCATGTATCACATCATGAATGTCATGAATTTGTTTACCCAGTGTTGGTACATTTGAATGTGTGGCTTCTGTTTTTTGCACTGCGCCCAGTGTTATTTTGTAAAATTATGCCCTTTGGAGCAGGTCACTGTCACTGCCTACTAACCAATCAGCTGCTTGTCACCTGATGACCTGTCTGACCTCAGTGCACAGATGATAAGGTGTTTTCACATTTACTCTGGTTTGAATCAGTTGATGAGTTTTTAAACTAAAGGTTTGTTTCATTTTCACACAGAGAAAAACAACTCCAAGCCTTACCCTAACGCTGCTGCGTCCCAGAATGCAAAGCATACGTGGCTTTGAGAAGGTGTTTAGCTCAGACTTGCAGTGTACACCTGGTAGTTGGGTCAGCCCATGATCACATCATAAACAAAGGCTCTGGAGTTTGTTTGTAACTGAACCAACGAGAGGTAGTTTTGGTGTGCATCCTAGTGCGATTACCAGGAACACAAACAAACCACAGAATGAGAGGAGAATCTGACTTTGAGTTAAACTGACAAAACAGATTAGGTGAGAGAAGATCTAAAGTATTTTAGTACCATACTGTACAACCTGTCACCACACCAATGGCTGAATCGATGTGTGTGGGATTGGATACAGGCCCTGTAAGAATGAATCGGATTGCTGCCTGGGAAAAGCGGAGAGTGACGAGTAGCTGACCGAGTAAAGAGTCCAGATGATGATCAGAAGTAACTTAATCTGGCAGGTTCCAGGCCTGAGAAGAAGGGCTGACAGATGTCAGAGGAACTGTTTCTTTGGTTAAAAACATTCTGACTAATAATCCAAGTGCAAGCTGGCATATGTGGGTGGTGTGAGTTTGTGTGGGCAGGCTCTTTGCATGCAGTAGTGTTTATTTGTAAGGAGAACTCGATCTGATTTTGTTACGTTGCGCTCTGTACTTGAACCCGTCTGCATGTGGTTCTTGTGTATAAGTGAATATGTACATGCGTGCATATGCATATAAACAAAAGGCTGAGCGCAAAAGGGAAAATGGTGTGTGTACACATGTGCATGTGAATGTATGAGTGTGTAAACAGTTGGTCCGTATGCTGAGGTAGTCCAGATGGCCCTGTTAGTGGTCATTAGATATGGCTGAGCAGCAGATGTAGACAAATGACAGTGGCGCGCCCTCTCTGTGTCTCAGACCTGGTTAAATGAGTGTGAGTGAGAGGGCGAGATGGCAAAGGCAGATAGGCTGGTGACTGATATATAAACATGCATGTAAAGCCTACTCACACACACACGCACACAAAGAGTCTCTTGCACACAACTCATGTAATGCTTTCTGTTCACGCCTGACAGGAAAGAGGTGGAACCTGAGAAGTGGCACAGACATATACTCCACGCATGTGCAAAAGTATAAATACACAAGTTCAGTTGCACAAAAGATGTGCACTTTGTCATTCTTTCCTTACACACAAACACACACACACAAAGAAAGCCTTCATCTGTGCTAAACCTACAGTAAGACAGTAGCATGGTGTGGTGCAGAGGTGTAATTAGACTGTCTGCCTGCACAGAGACTTCTGTTAGACTACAAACACTCATCTGGAGACCTCCCCTCTCACTCCATCATTATGTCTGTATGCGTGCAAGAGTACACAGCGCTGACATTTTGTGTTTACACACATCGTTCAGGCTGAAAAACTTCTTTGCCTCAGATTTTTTTTAGAGGGAGAAGCAGGAAATCAGCCATCACTTATAATTAGCCAAGTTTAAAAATGAGAAGTTTGATCTTTTTAAAGATAGCGTCCTTCTCCTGTCCACTCCTGTCACTTTATTATTTTTTTATCCACGCTACCCACACACGCAAACTCCCCCCCACACACGGCCATTCCCCAAACACCCAATCCACCATCCCTCGTGGCTGCAGGGGGAGCCGGGCTCGTCACTGGCAGCTCCTTTGTCTTGTGTGACCAGATGAAAGCCAACTCTCGCTGGCTCCCCAACATCCTGCTCTTGCTCCTGCACAGTAATCTTTCATAATCCCACTCCTGCAATTTTCACCCTGCAGCTCTCCAACCCCTCTTTCCTTTTGCTTCTGATCCTCCTTTTTTTCCCTCTCATTCCCTCTCTTACTGTCTCTGCCATTTATCCTGGGCATGCACGCAACTTTTAAGAATATCGTCTCACAACATGAGAACATGAGAAAATATGAGTTGATATTGAACAATAAAACAGTTCTGAATTTCAGCTCAATTTTTTAGAAGCCAAACCCAGGGTAAGTTTTAAAAATGGGCTGTTCACGACTAATGCTACACTAATGCTAAAGTTTTGAGGTGGGGTCTCCATGGATCGGACTTGTTGTCCAGCACATCCCACAGATGTGCCCACGTAATTTGGGGGCCAAGCCAACACCTCAAACTCACCGTTGTGCTTCTCTAACCATTCCTGAACCCTTTTTGCTTTGTGGCAGGGTGCATTATCCTGCTGAAAGAGGCCACAGCCATTAGGCTGTTTCAATGAAAGGGTGTGCATGGTCTGCAGCAATGCTTAGGTAGATGGTACATGTCAAAGTAACATCCACAAGGATGGCAGGACCCAACATTTCCCTGCAGAACATTTCACAAAACATCACACTGCCTTCACTGGCTTTCTTCCCTGTAAATGTGTCCTGGTGACAGGTGTTCCCCAGGTAAGCCACAAACGGGCACCCAGCCCTCCATGTGATGTAAAAGAAAATATGATTCAACAGACCAGAACACATTCTGGCATTGCTCTGTGGTCCAGTTCTGATGCTCACATGCTCATTGTTAGTGCTTTTGATGGTGGACAGGGGCACTCTGACTGCATGGGCACCCTGACTGGTCTGCAGCTGTGCAGCCCCATACACAACAAAGTGATGCACTGTTAATTCTGACACCTTTCTATCAGAATGAGTATTAACTTTTTTGGCAATTTAAGCAGGTCGTCTGTTGGATCAAAACACACGAGTCAGCCTTTGCTATCCATGTGCACCAATGAGCCCTGGCTGCCCTTGATGACCTTCCAAGCACAGCAAATGAACCCAGTGTGTTGAGTACAGATAGTAATCATAAAAACTCTTGACTGTCATTCCACAGAAACATGCACCTTCTTAATTTTACGCACTCCCCACACTCCCTCCTTGGTACTGTGCCTCCCTCCCTTCCTCTCTCTTTACAGTAGAGGGGCTTTATCTAATCCCCTCAGTCTTATTTGGGGCCCCATGAAATTTGGGAACCATTACTAATGACACAGGTATGAAAATTACCACCATGAACCCGCTGCCATTCTTCTCCACTGGCCTTCCAAGGCAGACTCATCTCTTTTGTCATTCTCAAGCACGCACACACACACACACACACACACACACACACACACACACACACACACACACACACACACACACGCACGCACGCACACACAGGTTAATAATTATGATTTCATGTTACCTCACCGACCCTCACAACATTCTGTCAAGCCAGAAATAGTTTAGTTTCCGACTGTAACTTAGCGCATGTTTGTGCGGACGACTGTCCTGAAACACAGAGAACATGTTGCTGCTCTGTGTCACTCACGCATGCGAAAACAGAAGCCTCGTGCTTCATTTGCTGTCTGTCAGTGAGTGCTCACTCATACTCCTGTTAATGAAAAACATCCCTCTTTTAACCACCAGGCCAAAATTGGTTTTTCCACTAAATGAACTTTAGTTTTGGATTGCGTTACATCCATGGTTAGCATGCGGCTTTAATTGGACTCTTTGACTTGCCTTTTTAAAGCTTATGTAAGGAGAGCTGTGGTAAATTTGTGTTGACATTTTCAAGGAACTCTTAAGGTGGGAAGAGTGCCATAAAGAGGATGGGGAATTATATGTTAAGGAAAATAAACACTTACAAAATCTAGCCATTTTCTTCCGCTCATCCCATTTAAAGTCACATGCAGGACTGGAGCCTATCCAGTTCTAACCTTAACCAAGCTATCACAGGGCAACCTGTCCACGTCACAAACACATAGAGTCCCTTCCACATTCGTGCACACAGCCAATTTCAGATTCAGTAATTAACCTGAGTGTCTGCTCATGGAAAGATGAGCAGACACCCAGATTAATGCTAACCACCATGTCACACATGAAAAACCACAAACATGTCATGAAGCTTGGAAGCCTTATAGGAATTTAAAAATAAAATGAAATACAAATGTTCAAAATTACACCAACAAAAGCCAAACTTCTTCAGATTTTGTCCTAGATACCAAGTTTTACTCAATTCTGGACCCATAATTCAGCCTAATAGTAGACACTTGTTTCCTACTAAAAACATGTTTTTCATCCTGCTGGCTTTCTTAAAAAAAAAAAAGTAGAGCTTCCAAGCACAAGATGGAACAGCCCTGGTGACGTCACTAGGACATCATGAGCAAGTTTTTCCAGAGCCAAAGATGACATTGTACAACTCTTTTCATTCACTGCACAGTGCTTCCCACCACCAATGAAAGTGTTGGAGTGCTTTTTAAGCAAACACTTAATACAAGAGCAAGTTGTCTACCAATCAGGAGGTTGGTCGATCGAGCTAGGCTTCTACAGTCCTTGTGAAAGTAGTTGGGCAAGATACTGAAGCCCGAGGTACACAAACCCAGTTCAAGGGATGTGTAAATTTGATCTATCTATACCCAAAAAACAACCTTGCTTAAGAAAGCTGAAGATGTGAAACATGGAGCCTAATAAGTAAAATCTGACAGATGATGAGGTATTGTGGTAGAAAGTGGTAAAGATTTCCTGTATCTGTCTCCTCACCACAGTACAGCAGCTGGGTGTTCAATATTCAGGCCAGAGAAACATTCCTTCACAATAACATGTCTGGGACTGCACCACTTTACTACCACATCTAGTGTATTCTCTCCCACATTTCTCTTCATCATTCAGATTAACATCACTGTCTGTTCTAAAAGTCCTGAAGCCAGGTACGGTTACACCGTGGTCCAGGAAGTTTGAATGTGGCAAAATCTAGACAGAATAAACACATAATGTTCTTTGAATTCAGCTTTCATTCAGCTATTACGGGGATGTCCAACTGCAGGCCCAAAGGGCTGGTGTCCTGCAGGTTTTAGATGTGTCCCAGAGCCAGCTGATTTAAATGGCTAAATTACCTCCTCAACATGTCTTGAAGTTCTCCAGAATCCTGGTAATGAACTAATCATTTGATTCAGGTGTTTTGACCCAGGGTGATATCTGAAACCTTCAGGACATCGGCCCTTGAGGGCTGGAGTTGGACACCCCTGATCTATGACATAATTGTACTGCTTTTGGGCGCTTTTTTGAGACTGAGGTTAAGAGCTGTTATTTATGTGGGTAGTGTTTTAGCAGTGTGTCTCTTTGTAGGCTAAACAAATAAACATCCTGACCAATCACCTCAAACTACTGCTCCATATTAGAAGCTTAAAAAAGAACCTAAAAACCATGTTCTAAAAATGTAAAAGCTCGTGCAGTGTGGACACAGAAAAAGGGGGGGCACTACTTCCACCAGTTTGTGTTGCCCAAAAGCACCTATAAGAGTTTATCCTCTGGACCCCATGAATCCATTTTCTTTGCATATTGTTAAAAAATAGACAAGAGAAAGTCGGATCATTAGTCATGGTATGAACCAACTGACCTATGCTGCTTAAGTGGGTAAAAAACTGCCCTTTTTTGTTGTTATCTTGAAAGTGCTTTAGTTACAAACATTAACTTGACAGCAATAATCAAACAAGGAGTTTGGTAAGAAGAAAGAAAAAACATTGATTTTTTTTTTTTTAAAGAAAAGTGCCGCAGTCTAAATCTCAGTGGGAGTTTTTTGTTCCACCCCAGTATGTGCACAAGTATTTGCCCCAGTGACCGTGTGGAGGCTCTCTGTGTGCATTGTCCACAGACAATAGAACTGTACGCAGGGCAGTATGGTGCTGCAGTGACCACTGTGACCTGAAGCTGTGGCCCATCAGACTGCAAGCCAAGAAACTGCTGCCACCGTTGCACTGAGCCCACAGTGCATCAGCTCAGTTCCAGCGCTGAGAGACTGAACCTGACAGATTTCCCAACATTATCATGGTTGTCAATTCGGAGGACTTTGCTCTCTATGTAATTAGCCAAAACAAATAAAGTTCAGATACCATTAGCCATTTCCTTGTTGTCTTAATAAATCAGCAACATCTGCTCCTTCTGCACTCCTTCGTTTGAAGTGTACACAGCTTTAAAGGGGTGGCTAATAGACCCAGTCTGCTCCACATTAATCTCTGGCAAAAACAAACACTGCACCTCACTACATGTATATATTTATTTTTTGCTGCTACTTGCTTTAAAGATCTACGGATGCATATTTGAAGAATTTCAAACCCAGAGTTATTAATCTCATTTCAGAATGGATAGATACTACTACAGGTATCCAAAATATAACCACATCTTCAAATGGACCAATAAGGTATGGATGCAAGAAGCAGTTTAATATGCACATTGAAGGAAATATCCTGGTCAAAAATGAGTCCAAGATTCCTCACAGTGTTACTGGTGTCACCTGGTAAGTCACCAGACTTTTAGGACTAATGGTAAATGGCCTGCATTTGTATAGCGCTTTTCTAGTCCCTAAGGACCCCAAAGTGCTTTACACTACATTCAGTCATTCACCCATTCACACACACATTCACACACTGGCGATGGCAAGCTACATTGTAGCCACAGCTGCCCTGGGGCGCACTGACAGAGGCGAGGCTGCCGGACACTGGCGCCACCGGGCCCTCTGACCACCATCAGTAGGCAAACATGGGGTTAGTATCTTGCCCAAGGATATTTGGCATGCAGCCAGGAGGCAGCCTGGGATCGAACCACCGACCTTCTGATTAGTGGCTGACCTGCTATACCACCTGAGCTACAGCCACCTAATGGAATAACATGAATTATATCTGAATATAGAAGCAGAAATTAGAGATCATCCATGTCTTTATGTCTTCATGACATTCCTGCAGTTTGACTAATTGATGTTTTGTCTAGCTTCATGGATAGGTAAAGTTGGGCATCATCTGCATAGCAATGAAAATGTATGCTGTGTCTTTAAAAGAGTTCCACACAATCATGTTGTGGATAAAATTTTAGTTTGTTGGGAGAGCCATTGTAAATGCTGTGTAAATACACTGTAAGATGGACACTGCAGACTTCCTATACTTGTTATTAATCTCTGGCTCGCTTCAACAGCATGCCTTTTATCCTGTCTTCCTTCTCTCACCCCGCAGCAGATGGCCACCCCTTCCTGAGCCTGGTTCTGCTGGAGGTTTCTTCCTTTTAAAAGGGAGTTTTTCATTCCCACTGTTGCCAAAGTGCTTCCTCATAGGGGTCATATGATTGTTGGGTTTTTCTCTGTATGTGTTATTATAGGGTCTACCTTACAATATAAAGCAGGCGACTGTTGTTGTGATTTGGCGCTTTATAAATAAAAATGAATCCTGTTACACAGTCACACAAAGGTGGTTATCACCAAAAATAAGAAAATAAAAACAAAAAACGTACACTCTGTCGGTGGTTACCATCCAGTTGGTAAGGCCTGACAAGATCTTACCATTGTTACTATTAAACTAACGTGCTGCTTAAAAGTAAGGGGTCTGTTCTTTTGGTGTATAAGACAGTTGGAGCTGCATTATTTCAGCTGCTAGCATGGAGAAGCTGAATGGTATAAGAGCAGATAAAAACAAATCTAAACTCACAATTCCATTATGCAATTATTTATAAGAAAAAAAAAATAAAGAAAACATTCAAAACATACAAAATGTGTTACAGACAAATGGTCAAAACAGAAAGAAAGGCACCTCTAACAATCTATATATTTTTTTTATTGTTGCCACTTGAGTGATCTCTAAAAACTATAGACCCTGTTGCACACCAAGGTCCAGGAAATCTTCTAGGAGAGGAGGCATTACTTTCCAGAAAGAACTGATTGGCCATAGGTGATGATTTTGTATTTATGGATCTCTTCCCTCAAGCCTAACCTGCTCTCTGGAGCAGGTTTAGGTATGGTGCATAAGAACATCGACATTAGATCGTTACTGATTCTGGTTGATGGTTCTCACCCAACTGATATAATAATTCCTTATATCTAAAAATAATGCTCTTATTTGCTGAATCAATAGGAGATGCAGTCCTCATACCAACATAGTGTGTACCAAATACATAAAGTAGACACTCACAGACAACAGTGGTTATATTTATTTTTTAGCACCTGTGGACACATAGAGCAGTGTCTAGAAATTGGTAGGGACATTTGCGTCTCTCATAATTGTATGTCCTTGTGTTTGTATGATTTCATGAATGTCCAAAATATAGCCATTTACTCCTTTTTCTAAAGTAAACTAATGACGTATAGGGAGGGAGTAGAGCATGAGTGAATTGACAAATTATGTAGTTTTTCCGTGACTTTTTTTGGGGGTCTGTTTTTATTTATGAGTCACTGATATCTTGATGTAGCACAAATAAAGAAAGCTTTGATATTTACCGGTCTAAAGACTTTCCACCTGGAAGGACTTTCCTAGATAGCATCTTTTTTCCTGCATAGGATTAGGTATGTTCTTCATTTTTGGACTGTCAGACAGACACTGCAGACTTCCTATGGAGGAGATGGATGCGCTCCACCTGGTGTGATCCTGTCACTAATGAGACCTTATCAGCAGCAGTGAGGCTGCTTCTGCTATCTTTTACACACAGACGTGAACCAGCATGTTTAATGTGTTTTCTCCGATTAGATGTTTATCTCTGTTTTCCACCTTATCTGACTGACTACACATTAATCAAACACTCCTACTTTTAGCCATAAAAGATAATACTGTGGCCTCTGTTTTCAGTACATGCGCATACCTAGAGTTTCCTCTCCATACCTTCCTGTCAATGCAACATTCCTTTCCCAGAGTTTTTTTGCCTTGCCAGGTATTCCAGCTTGCACGTCCAACATTCCCAGCTGTACGTCTGCCCACAGTGAAGCCATAACACCCCTGTCTCTGCAGCCATTTAGTGCTGGGAATGCTGCCTGTGTGTGGTGCAGGGGGGTGGGGGTGGGAGTTACGTGTGTGTGTGTGTGTTTATGAGTGTGTATCGTATCCAAACTTTTGCGTGTGCATTGATGACTTCATCCTCAACCCAGTCCCAGGCGTCAGGGCATATTTTTAACAATGTGTGTGCGTGTGTGTGTGTCTAAGACTTGTGAATGAGAATTGCTGTTATAGAGCCCAGAGCTGTTTCGCATTACAAGGAAGCTGGGGTTAATTTCCTGTTGATGGACGCGGCTGACTTGCAGATAAAAACAGGTTTAACAGGGCGGGATTAAGCAGCCGCTGTAGCACTCAGCTGTTTAGGAGGTGAGACTAGTAGGTGAAGTGTAGCATTAAATCTGAGGTATTTGGGCCAATACATACATGTAAGGGGTGAACTGAGAGATGCTGAGAGGATTTTATCATATTGTAACATTATGGTTTAGGTTACAGTAGCCTGGAGTAAGGTTTACTTAAAGTAAAGCTAGATTTTGTCAGCTGAAGTGGCTAATGACCTCTCTTGGAACCTCTCTTGTAAATATGAATAGTCTTTATGCATATTGGTAGTAGCTGGTCACTAAATTCAATTTGGGATGCTCTGGTTGTCTGAATATAGCCTGCATGTGTCAGTTTGATCAGAGTGTAAAAGACTAAACCAAAGTTTTGAGGTTTAAAATTAAAACAATGACTTAAAAAAGTTTTCTTTGTATAGCTGAGGGAAACTGCAGAACTGAGTGGTAATTTTCTCATATAAGTGAAAGTCATCACATTACAGACGTAATACCCAGTGCAGCTTTAAATTCATAGAAATTAATGACACATTAAGCTGATATCTGATATTTGTTGCTAAAATGAACAGTTCGTTGGAATTGAATTGGTTTTGTTGACCGATTTTCTGCCACTTTACTGTATTATACTGGTAAAAAGGCTAACCCTGTTGCATGTGTAATGTATTGTAGGCTGTGCTTTGAGGCTTTGAGAGCCTCATTCATTAAGAAAAACTCCCAAATCAGCAACCAAACAGAGACACACAAATGCGCTTGTAGTCTCTGCACATAGTTCATGGGAGACTTCCAGCCTTACCCGTGAGAGAAGACAGATTTAAGATACATACAGTAGTAGTTAGCACTCCCTCCACGTCACGCTCCACAGAACTCCTCAAGGGACCCTATAGGAAACCCATCCCTCCTTTTCCCCTCTTAATAAGGGGCCACATTTTATATGGCTGCGACAGAAGGTTTGTGTTAGCATCGTTAGCAATAGCCACAGTCCCAGCCACTACCGCCCTACCCCTCTTCTCAGGAACACCTGGGACTCATTCTGACCCTGCAGGCCACACCATCACTTTGGTGGTACCTGACCAGAGACTAGGCGCCCCAGTGCGGTCCTGTGTGGATTACCCTTTTCCATTAATTCAGAGTAGCTGAGAGAGAATGAAGGGAGTAACCGCAGTGTTTCTCGTAAGTTTACATTTTAGAGGCTCCTTCAGTATGACAGACGCCTGATTGGACTGAGATGGATGCGTTTGGCCACTGATGTGCAGAGAGGAATGCCACAGCATGAGGAGGAAGTGGGATGTTAGCAGAAGTCTGAGTAAAAGTTCAAATACCAGGAGGTGAATGAATGTGTACTACATATGTGCTCTGGCACAGTAATAACAAGTGGACATGCACAAACAGACATACACACAGACACAGAGGGGCTTTGAGTGGCTGAGTAATCTCCTGTTTTCTTTACAGTATGTTGTAGAAACCACTAATCTTCTCCTGCCTCAGATAATTATTAATATATTTTTTTCAATTCAATTCAATTTTATTTATATAGCGCCAAATCACAACAACAGTCGCCTCAAGGCACTTTACATTGTACAGTAGATCGTGTATGTCAGTAAAAGTATCTTATGTTCTTTCTTGGTCAACTATATACCTATGAATAGTAGTATAAGTTAGTTGTTCATTTATGTAAAATAAATGAAATATTAATGCACCATAGAGTGCCAGTGAGTCAGAAAGTAAAGAGAGAAAACATAATGCAGAAAATGCATTTCAAGGGAGTAAAGTAAAGTTGATGGAGCTGGGCTGAGTACCCATAGTGGTGTCACCAATGGTGTAATGTAAATGTAGCAAATGTATTCAACATTTAGTTATTAATACCCAAGAAAACAAAAATGAGTAAGTAACCAGCACATTTTTTCCAACTAGCTTGCCCATAAACATGGAAAAGCAAAAACTTAGGACCAGTCCAAGTAACACTAACGTTAGCAGCAGTGCTGAAATACAGCGACTCAAACTGTATCAATTACACCCCTTTTAACTAGTACTTATTTGATTTACTCGAATCGACGAGGGTTCCATTAGGTGGTTGTACTTTTTACCAGGTACCTTTTAAATATCTACTCCGCCGGGGTTTAAAGTAATCTGAGCCAATCCGAATGTGATGTTAACAGATTGCATGCCACCGATTGGCCAGATAGTGGGGTCATACTTCATTCGAGCTATTAGAGTGACTCCTTAACAAAAATCGAAAAAACACCATCTTTGAAACCCAGCAATAGGATATTAGAGGACAATGGCTCCACACAAACCAGCACCATAGTCCAGCAATGAGATGCAGATGGTTGCTGTCGGTTTATCCGCAGATATGTCCTACATTGTTGTATTGTTTGTGTCGCATACAAATGATGTCACAGGACTTTTGGTGCCATGGCTAACCGTACATTCTGGTGGTGCTCAATTGTAATGGAGAAAAATTGAAAAGAAGTAGAGTAGCGCTGAGTCAAGGTGAGCTGAGTAGGTACTAGTGGAAAAGGGCTAGCTGTGCAAGCATTAACAATGTGTTGATAACACAGTGCCTCCTAGCTAGCATCCACCGTTAGCAACAGAATTATAAGCTTAATGACTGAAAGATGCTAATTAAAATCCACATTAGGAATCATTAACTTTTGTCAACACAATTTTATGCCCACAAGCTTGTACCCTTTTTTTTTTCAAAGATAAGACTTAAAAGACTCAATTCAAGCTGTCTAAGTGATGCAAATGTGAGTCCCCTTACCGTCTTTGGGAAAAATTAATGGGAATCAGGATGAATGAAATAGCTCTTTCAGTATTGCAACTTTATTACGCCCTCGTTACAACTGATCTTTTACAAGGTTTTATGTTACAATACATCGTATCTTTTTTACATCAACTTTTTGCTAATATTTTTAGATTTGAAATTTTCTCTATAAGGGATAGCAACACTCCCCCTGTGCTAGTCTTTGTGTCAAATCTCTATGTTTATAGCTTTGATGGTTCACTAAAGATTCTTGTGGTAATGTGTAAGTGTGCATTTGCATCTTTACATGACAGAATATGTGTAAACCCCCTGTCTCCAACCCCTTGTAATGTTAACCCACAGTCTCCACCACAGTTGGCCCAAAGTCTGCCAGCCCCCTCCTCATATTTATCCCAACATCACACTCCACCCTCCCCTCTCAAAAGTCCCCTACTTCTCTATCCGCTATCCTCCTCCACTTCCCCCTCACATTCCTGAATTTCACTGCCATAAACAACTATTAACTTAATGGTTACAAAAATCATTAAAGAAGGAACATCTGTGCACCCGGCACAGCCAATCAGGGGAGTCAATAAGCAACTGAGGTCGGGAACGAAGAACGCGGTTGGCTGTTTAAAATGCTTGCACCTTGTTGCGTCCCTCCCACTGCCATGCACGCTCTTTATAGTCTGTTTAGTGAGGGGAAGAAACAGCGGGACGCGGCCGGGTAAAAAAAGAGAAGGCGGGGTGGGGTTTTTTAGCAAAGACACACAAACACATGGAAATGGTTAGCATCTCAGCAGTGGCAGGCTGCAGCTTGCTCTCTTTCGTTCTCTGTTCTTTTTCTTTTTCAATTTTTATGTCTCAAAATAGGAACCAGATTGCTGCTGTGGCTGCTTAATTTGGGCCCCTTCAGCATTTAAGGATGTAACTGCAAATTGAGGTGGAAAATTATAAGAAAATAAAAAAACTGATCGGTTTCAGTGTGGGCATAAATCACATAATTACAGAAGTGAAACAAGCTTGAGCTTTTTCAGTTAAGGGTATGCTTACACTGCTACCGCTCTATTAATTCCACTTTAAGCTATAAGAGAGTGACACAGTCTATATATTAACGGATACAAGTAAATATAATGGAAATATCTATATCTGTGGTAAGTAAAATGCTCCTTTACTCCCTTAGCTACCTTTGAGTTTGTTTGTTTGTTTTTTTCTTTTTGCCTGTCCCATTTGGTTCTTTAGCCGTCAGAATTGTTGTCGGCCTTGCCGTATTGGTCCATTTGATCGACCTTTGTTGTTATTATTTATTTTATTTTCAGTTGTTACAGACGGGACAGACATGACTGAGGGACAGGAAAGGGAGAAAGAAAGATGAAGGAAAAGAAAAGCAGAAGGGAAGAGGGACAGTGAGAGAGGGCACTTAAAAAGAGAAAGAAGAGAAAAAAATCTCCTGGATCACCTGTTGAGAGAAAAAAAAGAGAAAACAAGCAAAAAAAAAAACAGAGCAACATACTAAACACAACACCATCACGTTAATCTAGCTAAGTGTAAACTGCAGTAAATACTAAATATTGAATGTTGCTGTGTAGCAAGCAGGACCGACAGCGCACAATGTGCTTGGAAATAGCAGCCAATAGAGGTGTAGTTTATATCTATGAACAGTGACCACCCTTGTGCACACCTGTGTGGATCAGCGCGCTTGTATTCAAAAGGTTTCCCCATGTAATGGTCTGCTAGAGGATGTAGAGAGCCATAGCCCCGTCCCCCAGGGCATGAAGCAGGCATGGAGGAGATCCAGGCCCCAGACATCCAGAGGCCCCAGAGTGCGAGAGCCCAAGGAGGACCACTGGGGGGGCATCCATGTAGTGGGGCAGAAGAAGAATTATGGAAGGAGCAGTTAATTGGAAGAACTGTAGATTTTGACCAGTTAATTGAATAATCTGAAACTCTTGAAAACCAGTTTATTAGAGTAATTACCTCAGAAAGGTTGGTTTGTGAGTTTTGGAGAAAAAGCAACACATCATCCGCATAAAGACTGATTTTATGTTCTACGTTCTTACATTTTATGCCCTTAATTGTTGTAGCCTGTCTAAATGCTGCTGCTAGTGGTTCGATAAAAATAGCAAAAAGTGAGGGGAAGAGTGGGCATCCCTGTCTGGTGCCCCTCAGGAGACAGAAGCTGGAGGATGTCTGGTCATTTGTTCTGACACAAGCTGTTGGGGAATTATATAATATTCTTAGCCAGTTTATGAACATGCGGAGTGAAGTGGAAAAAAAGTGCGATAGAGAGAGTGAGAGAAAGAGAAAAAAAGCCACAGCTCGCGTCGTTCACGTCAAAGATCCGGCTCTAAGACCGGTCGCCGGTTTGATCCCTGGGTTCTCTGTCCTGGTCATTGTGTCCTTGGGCAAGACACTGGTGTTGGCCAGAGGGGCCGATGGCACGATATGGCAGCCTCGCTTCTGTCAGTCTGCCCCAGGGCAGCTGTAGCTACAACTGTAGCTGCCTCCACCAGTGTGTGAATGTGAGAGTGAATGAATAGTGGAATTGTAAAAAGTGCTTTTGGTTCCTTGAAAAGCACTATATAAATTCAATCCATTATTATTATTATTTCGTTCGCAACCGACACATCACCAACGTGCAGAACGCCTGCGGCCACCGCTGCTTTCCCTCAGTCCAGATTGAGTGTGACTCATATCAGGCGCAGACCCTTGTCTCCGCTCTGTGAGTCTCAGCGGCTGAGAGGGAAATGCTGTAGCAGACCCCTTTGCCCCGAGATGAAAGCATTTTCCACTACACATAATGCGCATGAAAATAATACACACATTGTATAATCAGAGCACCAAAAGGCCAGAAATACATTCGCTGCATACAATGAAGCTGCTGTGCCATTTGGTTTACTGCACAGGGCCCTGGAGCCAAGTTCAAGCGACATGGTGAGAGCTGTAGTCCTGCACAGAGCCACGTTTGAACGAAGCTCCAGCGAGGTGTTTCCTCACACGCTACCTGGGGCCAAGGTGGGGGTTGAAATGGTGTTCATTTTAGCAACTGTTTTTTTATGACGTGACAAAGTTATTGCTGCAGGTGAGGACAGCGCGGGGAGGGACGTAGGGCGGAAGAGCAGCGATGTGAGCGTTTGCATTCACGTGAGCGCCAATGAATGCAAGAGAACAGTTTTCTCGCCACTCGTGGCTGGTTTTCATGTTCCCACGGAGTTGGAGCCAAGGTTTCCTGATGTGTCCGTCGGGAGTCGAGTACAGAAGACCAAACTGAAGAGGGTCTGGAAAATGGCGGCTGCTTTGAGTAACATAAACAGATCATAAAAAGGCTCTTCAGTTTGACTTTGGGAGTCGAGTGCAGCTCAAGACTCTCAGTTTATAGACTGGAGTTGGAGTAGGCATCACTTCAGCAGTCTCTCCTCTGATTTGGGTCACATCCAAGACTCAGGGAGCGATGTCTCAGTGTGTTTAGACGTTACAGATCTCTAGTCACTTAATAAAACCTACATTCACTCACATTTGATATACCACGCAGGGACTGTGGCAGAAGTTAGTTCAATATGGGGAAATTCACCGGGTCACTGCAACAAGGAGGCCTTCCAGGACATATTACATCAGCTCAGTCTTACAAGTGGAGTCAGATATTTTGGCTGCTCTCTGAGAGTTGCCACTTTTTCGAGACTGTCTCCACCCGTCCCGGCAGAGGTGTTGGCAGTGGTACCTCAAGCTTGGAGACAGGTTTCCAGTCGACCTTGGTCTTGCCTCAGTCGAATATTACAACGGTCTGTCTTCTTGATAAATAAATTTCTCAGAAAAGCTGTTGTGAGTTCACAGTATGAGCTCTGGAAGTGAGTACGGTGTGGTTTGGAGGCCTCGAATGTTGATGCTGGCACAGCGAGGTGTAAAAGTTATGCAGGCACACCGCAAAACTGTAAACTAGGACTTCCTTGTTCAGTAGTGTGCCACCGTTTTCTGACATTGTGTGTGAAATATGGCAATTTGGCAATGTGTTTGGACTTATGGGAATTTCAGGGGGTAGTAATAACAGCATGAACACTGAAAAAGGAATTTGAAGTGAGACTGTGAAGCTTTTGAAAGAAGGAAAGCAAAAGTAAAATTTATGAACGCACCCTTGTTCAGTTAATTCCTTTTTCCCCCTCTCTCCTTGCTCTCTAGCTTTCCCTCTCCCTGAGAGTGACTGAGTCAAACCCTTTCGTCTCCTCTCGCCTGTAAATCCAATCAGAAGTGTATGCTGTGACGTAATGCAAGAATGAATTAATGATTCATAAATGAAAGAAACTGAATTAAAGCGAAAGAAAGGAAAAATAGCAAAACCACTACATGTTGGAAAAAAGTTGGGGGAGACGGATGCAAGTATAAAATGTCTTGCATGTTTGTTTTCACTTTAGTTTGGGGTAGCTGGATATTATCTTCCATATCATTTCATCAACCCCAGTCAGCATGAGTGATTATCACTGGAGACATGAAATAAACGTGCTACTTTAAATATGTGGATGAAATGCGAAAAAAATTATCCAAAATATATCAAATGGAGTCAAAAACTTTGACTTTGGATGCAGCACTTTGCCTACAAACGTGTGGATTTTGTCACATGTTTTTTGGGAAACCGTAGTTGTCACGGGTCATGTTGTGCTGTTTGGATGATTTCTGCTTCCCCCAGTGTGTGGGACTCTGAAAGGCCACCTGTTAGGCTTGCAGCTTACTGTGACTGTAGTAGTTGTTTTTATCTTCATTTTTCTTGCTTCAGCATTTTTGCAAATGCAGGCTCTGGAGGCAAAAGCAAAAGAAATCACTCTGATAATATCATGAGGGTGATCTCACTTTGGATGTAACTGCAAATTGACTGGAGTTAACCTCTTTCCCCAAAATCTTCACCCTTTTTTTAAGTGTCTCTCACAAGATTCCCAGCTTTATTATTGTGTATCAAATGGTAAATGGTACTGCCAGGATTTAGGTTTATGAGGGACTATTAATTAGATTTTTTTAAATTGTTGTTTTTTAGTATTTATAAGTGGTGGCTGAAGGCAGGTTGGATTTCATGTAATGATTTTAATCTTGGGCATTTTATCAAATGTTTAGTTTTGGCTTACACTGTAAAATGCAGTACAACCCTACTATAGCAACTCCAGGAGATTGCACCGTTTTAGCTTTTGAAACAGAAATAACTACTATTAGATAGTTAATTCACAATGAATTATTGTGATGTAAGCCTTTTTTATATTCAGCTCAATTCCGTTTTATTTATGGCAATACGAGTTGCCTCAAAGTGCTTTATACTGCAAGATAAGGACCCAACAATACAGAGAAAAACCATCAGCAACAGCTATGAGCAAGCACTTGGTGAAAGTGGGAAGGAAAAACTCCACTTCAACAGGAAGAAACCTCCAGCAGAACCATGCTCAGGGAAGGTCAGCCATCTTCAATTATGTAAAGTACACATGTGAACATTTTAACTTCATTGTGGACTTGAGTATTTTTGATACAGGGCCAGATTTAGCCCCTCAATTTTTTATTTTTTGCGTCTACTGACTGATTTTATATGTGATTTCTGCTATTTTCCCTTTAAGAAATATTTACTTCTGTGCATTTACCTCATGTTTGACTGTTTGGAACTTAGATAACTGTTGCATACTGCTGCGGCAGGATGCGGATCACATCTTATTTGGCGATTGTCAGCCCTGTAATTGTTTTTTAAGAGTTACGTTTTACGCTGTTTTATCTATGCCCTGTGTAGTCTATATGAGCCTCTGCCACTGTTCCATAGAGGAAGCTCCTGTCTGGCAAACAGTCAGCGTAAGCTGGTTCATAAATATTAGTTTAAGGCCTCGGCCCGCCATGTTCTGCCATCTCCTCTCGGCAGCCAGGGTCAGAGGAGCCATAAAACATGATTAAGTGAAGGAGCTGTAGCTGTAAAGTTCATTCAAGCCGCTCATGGATGAAAAATGACAGTGAAATCAGTCGCAGTATGGGAACACGTCTGGGCTCTCGGTAATGATTAAACCCCTGGTTTGGATAACCAGTGGCAGACGGACACAGAGCTGTGATATCTAGGAGAGCAGAAACATCTGCAGTGTGTTCTTTTTTATCACATAATGAGATTTGCAAAGGAAGATTTAGGGTTTGTAGTACAGTCTGAGCTATACAGCAATTATCTAGACTGCACTAACATAACATTGCAGGACATGCTGGTCACAAATCATGTGGACACTGTCACATTTACCGTAATAAGCAAGATAATGCAGCAGGTTACTGATTGCATCCTTTGAAGAAGAAACACTGCAGCTGTGTTACTGGCCATAAACTAAGCAAGAATATACAATATATACCATTGTATTCACGTGTCTCATGGCACCAGCGACTCTTTCAGTAATTAAGAAGACTGCACCTTGTTTGAAATTGTCTCTGAAACAACATCAGAAGTGGTTTGCACAAACTGTTACGACTTTCAGCAGTTTTTTGTCAGTTTTGTGTAGACTGCACTGCCCCAGCTGCAGGTGCCCTCCTGCTGGACTTCAAGCAGACTTCAAAACCTGGACTGTCCATTTATTCTGCAGTCACACTACAGGAAACATTGTTTGGCCACTGCAGCACAAACAAAATTACTGATATCCAGTGTTGGGCAGGTTACTTTGAAAAAGTAATTAATTAGAGTTACTAGTTACTTCTTCAAAAAAATAACTGAGTTAGTAAGTGAGTTACAAGATTCTAAAAGTAATTAATTACTTGAAAAGTACTTAAATTTTTATTTTTTAACCCTCTGGGGTCCAGGGTGTAATTGGCCATTTTTGACTACTTTTGATGTTTCCTCCACATTTCACCTTTAAAAACTCTTTACTTTCCCTTGTTTGGTATCATCCTTTTCAGCACAACCTCACGTGTCTGAATTTATAGTTATGTTTTCATTTTGACATACTGTATTAACACAATTGATCTAAAATCAGACCAAAAACATAAAATCAGAGTAGAAAAAGTTATATCTTTTACTGTAACATCCACAAACATGTTTAATGAATCATTTCATAACTTTAAATGCAAATATAAATGGTCAATTTTAAAATTATATGCACAAGTTTAGCAAACAACAAAGTTATTTGCAGCCATTTAGCTTTTACCCTTTTTTAAATAACCACTTCAAACTATTTACATAACCATCAGGTGTTCTGCATTCAATAAGATGCCACACAGATTATGTGCCACTCCAAAAAAACAATTTCTGTCCACTATAAAGGAGAACATCACAGTCTGATACCTGAAAGCAGGAGGTGTTTCACTCCTGTTTCTACCTGGAGACAGCAGTCACCTCATTGTTCTGATACACAAAACAAAACTATCCACAACACTACACACTAACTACACAAGACAACACATTAACTACACACTCCAAACACGCTAAACATCACAAATCTCTCAAATCTCAAAACTCGCTCTCTTTTTCTGCTGTCTTTATCTCTGTCTCTGTCTCTCTCGCTCTCTCTCTCCGTCACTCCTAACTTCCTCCTCTTCCTAAACAACCAAATGTCATGTTGCCATATCATTTTTTGATTGGTTGAAATGGTGCATTTTTCTACCAACATGAACGGGCTTTTTTTTGTTTTTTTAATTTTTTTGGTCATAAGCAGAGAGTGCTTGGTAGCGCTGTCCTCAGACACTAAACGTGGCAAAACTATTCAGGAAAAACACGCGTATATATTGTTTATCATGACTCTGGTTTTACGTGGCCTTATCAACACAATTTAAAAACTGGTATATATCATCTTGTTGCTTTGTCATCTTAAAGTGGTCATGTGATTGGCTTACCACGACTACTTTATTCTTCCTCAGTCAAACAGCAGCACTCGTGCGATTGTTTTGCCCCCTTAGCTCCAGGTGCTGTGCAAAAAACTGATAGTCTACCAGACAGTGATTGCTGACCGCGGGAGCATGCGCAGCTGCTAAAAGCTGTACTTTTTACTTACGTAGACAGCTACTTCTGTGCAACTGATATAACATGCGGTAAGCTGAACGCAGCTTCAACCGTCTGTTTGTTGAAAAATAGTAACGCGACTGCAGCCCGCATCTTCTTGTTAGTAACGGTAACGGCGTTGTAATGATAGGAATAGTAATTAGTTAGATTACTCGTTACTGAAAAAAGCTATTCTAGCCATTTCCTTCATTCCTGAGTTTCAAAAATGGTATTTTTTAATTTTGTGAATGAGACTCCCTCATGATCCATGGCTACTGACCAGCCAATCAGTGACATGCAGTCTGACGACATCACATTTTAGTACCAGTTTGGATTACTTGGAACCGTGGCCGAGCAGGTACTGAAAAAATACCTGGTACTATGACCTAATGGAAAACCCTGGAAACCGTGGCCAACCTATCCAATAAGCTGCTAGTGGAAAAGGGACTATAGAGTCCTCCCAGGCCCTCATAGAAATAGTGATGTTTTTTCACCAGAACAGCAGTTTAACTTCAAATTTACCATGTAACCTTGCACTTATATTATATATTGTGTGTATATATATATATATATATATATATATTACCAGTTGGCAACCAGTTAGCAACCAGTCCAACTCCAGTCTATAGTCTCAGACTAATTGTGCTGATCAACACAGAATGATTCGACTGATTCATTGCAATATGTTGAAAATTTGTCTGCATTCATAAATTAGGAGGCAATCATTTCCAGATCGTCACCAGTCTGTCTTGTAATGATTGCAATCAGCCCGACTTGGACCTCGATTGGTTGGAGACAGGTTGCAATGACTTCCAATGGTGGTCATGCACATGCTGAGGGTGTTGCAGGCTCAACATCTGGAGGCAACTGCTTGCTTGGTCACTGAAAACTTAAATGCAAACATGTCAGTCAGTATGACTGACTACAGACCAACTATCAGTAAAAAAACATGAGTAATGAGTGAATGGCCTTACAGACAGAGCTTTAGGTTTAGTGTTTGCATGCATTCCTCTCTTTACTATGTTTTGCCATGTAAAAAAAAGGAGCTGCATTGGCTGGGCAAGAAGGATATCATCCAGTATAGCGTCACAGCACAGTAAGTTCAACAAAGAAAGCTTTTTGTTTCAATTTATCACACTGACATTTAAAAAGCATATCATTTGAATGTGCTTCCTCTCGGGCAACATCCGTAGCTCTCTTGATCAAACAGACAGGAAGGTAATGCCTTTTGTTAGCGCTGCTGAATGACACTGACGCTGCCAGGAGTAATTACGGGTAATTGGCAGGACAATGAGGTGATGACAGCTGTGGAGTCGTTGCAACATAAGGGCAGGGATGGGCCCAACCCTCAATATGGGCAGTACTCTTACCTCACTCCCCACCACTGTCATGACTGACTGGGCACAATTAAGGCACACAATAACCTTTTTGTGGAACCCCGTCCGGTGCATATCAACATCACATCTGAAGGAGGGAATTGATTTTTTTTCCACACCACACTTTTTCTGTGTGTTGCCCTAGAGAAGCATTTATTTTAATCAAAGAAAAGAAAGACAAATAAATGTATTCACGAAAGGGTTTATAGGTCTGCAGGAACCTCAATCAAAATAAACCTTTGAGAGGTGTAAGAAAATACTTGGAGGACAGAGGCCTGGCTTTAATGATGATAGCCAGAATGAGGAAGGCTCTTAAACACTGTATTAGTTATTCTTTTCATTTTGTGTGACAGCTTGTTTCTGTGGTAGCAAAGGTTTAAAAAAGAAAAAGCAGAAAGAAACCGACAGTTAATTCACTTGTCGTTCTTGGCACCGGTGGACCTTCCTTCCTCTCCACCCTCAAGTCAAATGAGGGATTTGGTGGTTAAGAAAAAAATGGAATTGGTTGTTGTTGGGAATTTCCTGTCAAATTTGCTGAGTGCTTCTTTTGCTCAGCAACACATTAACCTCTGTTTGCCTGTGGGAAGAACCGAGCCCAGAGCCCTTTCAAACTAAAGACGGACCCAGTGCCTGGGAAAGTAATCCTATTTATTCCATTTTCTTTTCTTTTTTTCCAGCTGGAGGAGGTTCCCTGTTCACACTTGAGTCATGTTCTGAGTCATTTAGTGTTGAAGCTGGGGCAGATGGATGGGTCAACATAGCATTTAGATTAGAGATTACTGTTTGTTTCCCTTGTGTCAGCATTTCTGTACAGATATGCAAAAAGTTATATTTGTATTATGTAGCTAACGAGAAAGTGGCTTTTCAGCCTTGTTTTGATTATAAATGAAGCCCCAGAAGTAAATCAACAGCAATCTCAACTTCACTTCAACTGAGCATTTTAACAATAGCAGCCATACTGAAAGCAGTCAGGAGGTGCACACATAGATTACCTTGAGTGATGGATCATCCAAATTTAGGGGTTGAGATTATAATTTTGTAAGAAACTTCTTAAAGTTATACTTCTGTCATTCCAGTAAAAAATAAAATAAAAATGAAAATTTTCTTTTCTTCTTTCTAGCAGAAGCATCAGAGTTAGTCTCCAATGCGAGAGAGCTTTAATTTTTCTAACTTGAAAATGAACCGATAAACATATCAACCAGAATATGTCACTGTTAAGTTAAACATTTAATCTTCATTGCAGTTTTTAAAGGGACTTATTTCTATTACACTTATTAAATCATAGTATTTAAATATGGGTCAGCAACTGTTTCCAAATTTATAATTCTAATTTCTTGGTCCAGTGTGGTAAACCTTCACCTGATATACTTTTTTCTAGAGTAAGCAAATCAATAAATTGTTGCTATAAAAGTAACAGGATGGACAGAGAGTGGCTAACTATGGCACACAAATTTTAACCGGTTTGTTGTGGTGAAGAAAGACACAGTGAGCATTGAGAGACAAAAAAAGAGCAATAGCGATACAGAGTCATGAGACATTAAACGGACTAATACTGAAACTAATACACACAGAAATGTCAGCCTATTGAGAACAAAAATGGTAATATCCCTGCACAAACCATTCTTGTTATCAATCTAATAAAAGTACGTATTTTAAATCTGGGCTGTTTATTGAGACTTTGTGTGTTACCCAATGGCATGGCAATGAACTTTGGTGGGACAAAGCCCCCATTGAACTTTTCCCTCATAGATAAAACTTAAAGTGAATCAGTGGCTTAATATGAAGATAGATAGGGGAGAAAGAAAATACAGTTTTGCTTTTTATTTTTGCAGAGGTCAACAAAGTTTAGAAACAGTCTTTTGCAGGCGGGAAAACCACCACTGTAATGATAAATGATAAAATACCGTATTAAAAAATATGTACAACAAAGAGGCGTACAGAGGCTGCTCTTGAGTGCAAAAGAAAGACGTATTAAAGGTTACTTTTACTCATTTAAAAATCACATAGGCTTGATTTGCAATAGAAAGATGGTGTTACTTTCAAAGTGTGCATATAATAAACGGTCCAACGCAATAATTTACCTCCTTCCTACAGTCGTAGTTTAAACGCGTATAAAAGAATTTAACAGCTGCTAAAAGCGTTCACTTCTCTGTTGTTACGGCACCTTGTCATAGACGTCCAACAGCAACATTGCCAAGATAGACTGATCATCGATCATCGTGCGTGAGGTGATAAGATTCGATAACCTGCCATGGAACTTAGTTTTGGTCAAAATGTATACAACCTGTAAATGCCAACACCCTGAAACCTTCTGACACGGTGTGAGAATGTTACCTTTTGTACATTTAACACATCAATTTAAGTAAAACAGGCCTTTTTGAAAGGTGGGACTCATATGGACACATCAGTAGCTGTCTTAATTTGACTATCATCCCTCAGGGGAACACATCACTGCCTTGGAGGCAGATGGACAACATCATTGTGAGTGTGTGTGTTTATGCCAGACACTAAAGGGCAGACTGGTGGCAGAGTGTTATCTCTTCCATCAGTGCTTGTGTCTCGTCAGTGCAGGATGACGAACTGAAAGGTCGCAGCATGTCGCCAGTGAAATGTCACCAGGCCGTTCCCGTCCCGTTCACCCTGTGTCTGTCATGTAGCGTCACTGTGAACAACAGGCTCCCGTGTTGCTGCTGAGGGACATTAAAACATCAAACATCCTGGTGACCTGATCGTGGACAAAGCTCCTGTTTATGTAATGTGGTGGCATGCAAGGGAATTTGAAATCGCTGTGACTCAGCAAACAAGACTGAAGCAAATAAAAAGCACTGTAACTGAGCTCTTTTATTAGCACACTTTGTTTACTGAAGTTGGCGCCTGGATAGTACACAAAAAGCTCTTTTGTTTGACTTGACTTTTTTCTCCTGTGACCAGCGTACAATACACATTTTGGGGGTGAAGGAGAATGAAAACAGGGAATGAATAGGGGGCCTGTGGAGAGTTGTGTCAGAATGTGCTGATGATAAGCTTGGCATGGCTAATATTGAGCGCGCAGAGACAGAGCGTAGCTATCTGTGCTGTGCATTTTGGAGTCGTCTGTGGGAAAGAGACAGGCCTTAGTGTGGGAAATGGCCTTCTTTTGATACGGTGCTGAAGATCAGCAGTCCACCATTATCTTCGATGGAAAGTTCAGCTTGGTTTCGAGAGGCCAAATGCAGAATGAGGGTTTTTGTCCACTGGTCTGACCCTGTGTCATCCTCATGGACTCAGCTAGTAAGCAGAGCCTTTGAGGATTCTTGATAAATTGGGCAGATAAGTGGTTTGATACAAATCTCCAGCCACGAAATCTGGCTCTATTAGATTGAAAGTGGAATTGATAAATGTGAGCAATGTTGCCGCTCATGAAACCAATCCGCTTGCTGTCTGCCTCGCCCCTCTTGTCTGTCTCTAGTCCTTCTGGCTCCAGGCCTGAGTCACATGGTTGACTGATCAAGTCGGGGTGTTGAAGCGAGCTCAGTGGGTGAAATGCAGGAGCTCTAATGGGCTGCTGCTAGGGCTGAAATCAGTCTTAGTAGGCCAAGCCCTCTCTGTGGCACGCAGAGGAACACAAACGCACTTTTCTACCCTCCTCCCGCTTCCCTCTGACCTCCGTCAGGCTTGGCCATGGAGTTCAGCATGCCCACGGGTTCACCTCTCTCCTTGCGCGCCAGCATGGGCGGAATGAAAAACAAAAGGGATGTCTTGATTCCATGACTGCAATCTAAGAACCGCATATAAATGTTAAAAATATATCTATCACACTTGGGTAAAGAAGGCTACTGGTGCTAGCACTGCTAACTTTAGCATGCTAAAATAAGCCAACATGCGCAGTGTCATGCATGGTGCAAAGTGCAACACATTTCACCAGTGAAAAATTATTTTAGTATTGATGAATGTGACTGAACATTCATCAATACTAACACATGTTAATACGGTCAAAGCTGAACTTTCTTGCTTCTACATTATAAAGCTAACTGTTTCACTGTGCAGAGAGGCTGTTCCTCTGTCACTGTGAATAAGTGTAAGTTGTATTTAGTGTAGTTTCCTGCAGTTGACAGCAAACGTTGCATAGCATGCGGGAAGCTAACAGCAGCATGTTAGCAGTTTGCAGGTATTTCACACCTGCTACACCAACAGCTCGTGTTTGGGTGCTTGCAAATGTTTTTTACTTAAAGACAAACTGTGGTGAACGTGACCTCTGACATGACTGAAAAGATCTGACATCAGGGAAATGTCTCCCTCTTGCTCGCTATGCAGCTTCTTTATCCAAGAAGCTAAAAGGACCTTGGATCAGGGTAACACTGGTTGGTAAGCTTTTGTCAGTTTTGGTAACATTTGTTTTGTTGTTGTATTTATCCTGTGCTACGTTTAATGTGTTATTTCACTAATACTAATACAAATACAGTAAATGTATATTCTTGGATTTATCTATTTATTTTTGTTACATGGTTTTGATTTTGTTACATGGTTACAAAATCAGGAAGGCTGTTTAAGTCATAGCTGATAGTTCCTTACTTAGAAAGAATAATTTCTGATTTTTTCCATGGGCAGGAAAACCAATTATTTCTGAAACACTGGTGTTGGATTCATACTCAGTCTGCAGATACTGCATGAACTGTAACCTAATGTATATTATTTTTATCAGTATTGATCATATTTAGACTCTGTCCAGCTCTCCTTCAAAGTAGTCAGAGATCAGATACACTTACAGGAGCTGTCACATCTGACACATCTGACACCTCCAGCAATGGAAATCCTTCACTAGCAATCAGGTTACTTCAACAACACCTGCAGGAGTTTGGAAGAGAGGAAGGGTGAAGGAAACAGGAAACAAGGAATAGAGAGAGAGGGGGGAAAAGGGCGAATTCTCAGGCTGCCCTTTCCCCATCCTCCCCCACCTCACCACCCGAACCCAGGCTCATTAACTCAATTCATAATCGACCCTTTCTGTCCCTCTTCCTTTCCTCTCACCCCTACTGGCCAGGGGAGGTAGATGTGGAGGGGGAGAGGTAGCTGAGCTCATTAGGGCAAGGATCATCGCTCTTAAAATGCCCGCTGCTGCAAAGTAAAAACATCCTCACCAAAAGCACGCTTAATTTTCCACAGTTTCGTGTCAAAAGAATGGCCTGACAGTCGGTGGACTGTTTTCTCTGTCTTGCTGACGTCTTTCAATTTTCCTTTCGCTTCCTCCTTTTTTCCCCTCTTGGCCGTCCAGGCAGCTTGAAGCAGAACCGCTAAATGGGGATAATTGGAGTGGGGAAAGTGGCCGGCCCTTGTCTGACCAATCTTCTCACACAACAATCAGCAGATTGTTCCCAGTGACACAACAACCTTCTAGTGTAGATTTGGACCGTAATTAGCAAGCAGCTACCGACATGCATGTCAGATATGGTTATACATAGCGAATCGATTGAATCTTCCCTCCCCTCGCTGTTTTTGCAACAACCCAGCCTTTTCATACTTCTGTTTTTTCTGTTCCAAGCTGCAGCGGGTGCACTCATGGAGCGTTAGATCGGTGTTGTGAGGAGGTTTGTTTGCTGTCTCTGGAGATGAGACGAATAGTCAGTTGGAGGGGCCCCGTTTTTTTTTGTGCCTGACTGGACACTGGTTAACCATCTAATGAGGGCAGAGTGAACGTATCCACAGAGCCAGAACAGCAGGAGCTCACGCTGTCTGTCCCCCCCTCCCTGCATACGGTCCCAACACACACACATACACACACACACAAGGATGAACTTTTTCTGACACTTGCTTCATGTACACTCAAACATACACAGAGTTAGGGGCAGTTTGTCTTGCTTTTAAAGTCTAAATTATCTGTTTCTTTTGCTTACTCATGTGAAAATAATCTTTGCCATGATTGCTGATTAGACACACACACACACACACACACACACACACACACACACACACATTGTCTGAAGGGTTCACAGAGTGCTCACAGTTGCTTGGTGCTGTTTGTTTACTGTGCAGGCAACATCCAATAATGTGGACCAGATAAAAATGCTATTTCTCTGCTAAGTGTTTTTGCAGGCTCAAAAGTCTTCATACAACAATTGCTGGTGTTTGTTTCATTCAACTGGTTTCCACGCTAATCCAAACAACATGATCATGAGCCGGATGAGCTAGCATGTCACTGACATTGGCAAACAACAGTACAGTTTAGATTGAGTTAGCTCTTTGATTATGTCCTGGATCAAGCTGTCTGACAAAAATACTAAATGCACTGCTATTTAAAATGAAATAAAGGAAATACACTGTGAATGTCTTTAGTCTGCAGAACTTTAGATTTCTGTGTTGCAAACATGTAACTTTAACCTTCATTAGTGGCAAACTCTAGCATTGTTCAAACATGGGCCTTACCTAACCTTCTCAGAAAGAGAAAGAAACTTTTTCCTCATCCTTTTGTCACATAAGGCAACCTGCCTTGGAGAAACTAACCTCTACGTTACCACCTTCTTCTTTGGAAAAAGTAAGTACACTGTCTAAGATGTCAATGCAAACAAACTGTAATGGAAAACAATTTAAAACCTGAAATCAGTAGGGCAACATATCAAGTTTTACAACGTAGGCAAATGTTTGCAGGAACTGGGTTAATATTGGCTGCACGTATTGATCCCAAACCTGTATACTGTATGTCATTCAGCATTAGCGGCACTTTTACTGATGGAGATTATCATTTATGCATCTCTATGCTATAACGGATGCTGACTTTTGAACTGTGAAGTGATATCATGCTGCATTATTTCTGAGTTCTAAATTTTTAGAAATGTCAGTTCAGTACAGCATATTTTTAAACATCCCATCAACCTGTTTGAAATGAGTTTGGGCTCAAAGAAGGTGGTAGTAGCTGACGTTTTTGCAAAGTGGACATGTTCCACACTAGAATGTGTTCTGCACTAGAAACCAGATGACAGCTTCTAGACAATCAGAAAAGCAGATCTGCAACAAAGTAAAGAGTAAAAGTAAGACAGCAACCTCCTGCAACTCTTAAGGAGAGTTCACCTGATATTGTGCACTCTCACAGCCTCTCGTGAAGCGACTGCACAATCGTTTTTTTCGTACCATATTTTCCACTGTTTTCCTTAGAATGACTATAACATCAGATACCAAGCAAGCTGACCAGCAAATCTCAGACACATACCTGGGACTGATAACTATCATTACTCAGACTCAAGTGGTAAATGCTACTCCTTACTGAAATCTATGAGATTACTATAACATGTTACAGAAAAATAGATTAGTGCTAAAACGCAACCTAATCCGCTTAATCACAGCTGACCAATAAGCAGCTTTTAGTAATCAGCATTTACTCATGAGTTCATAAAATGAACCAAACCTACACATACAGACTTTCTCCTGAGAATCAACACTTTTACATACTCCTGTTTCGTTTTCCAAAAATTCACTAACAACCTTTAATTTTGCCATCGACAGGCACCAGCACTTATTTCTCAGTGTGTGCTGTTATCATATTGCTGGTGCCACTATTTATGCTATTTTACTAACTTTTAGAAGAAACAAAGGTTCATTCTACCAGAGTAAAGACATAAATAGTGGTTGTTTGGGGCATTCCTAATGCACTAAGCATTCTGACCAAATGGATAAGTCAAAAAGGTCACATGGGGCCATAAACCTGGAGTCATCACTTCATGATATTTAGAAGACATCTTTTATCATCATGTGTCACAGAGACAGAGAGCAGACATGGCTGACTGCTAGATAGCCATCAGTGGGTGTAAGCGATACCACTGAGCGCAGAGTACTGAGTCTCATGGCTAGGTCATCCTCATGGCCTGCACGTGATGACAAACAAGTTGTCTGATGGCCTTGAAGTGAGATGTGAAAAATACCTCAGACCTATTCCCGTCGAGAATTATTTGTACAAACTAAATGGGGAAACTATGGAAATAACTGGCCTCAAAGTAAGAGCGCACAACCGCAGTGTGTGTTTTGGATCTGTCGTCTGCGCTTACGTTTGAGTAAATGAAATTAGCAATGTGTGTCGCAGGTGATGTGAGGTCAGTGTTGCATTTGTGTATTTATATATGTGTGAATATGTGCGTGTTTGTTTTGAATTTCAAGAGGTAAGCGGGTGGAAGTCAAACTACCAAAGGGTAAGTCGGCGCAGGAAGTCTGATGTGAAAATCAAACATCCCATTAAGTTGTCAGAGGCAGCCAAGAGCAATAACACTGCAGATGGGCCTCCTCGTGCACTACAGGCAGATGGACGCAAGGATGGACACAGTCACAGCAATGTAGCTTTGCACACAAGTCCCAAATCTGAAAAATCACACTGTCTGATCTAGACAAACTGGCTCTGATATTTCTGACAGTGTAGACTAAAATACAAAGTTTAACTCGTGCTCTTTTCAGCTTAACACGTGTTTTATGATGAAGAACCTTGTCGGCTGCCTGCAGACTGAACTTTATTAGACTGGACTCATGCAGGATTTATGGTCCTGCGTTGGTGCCTGTTTGCACAGGTCTTTGATTATGCATAGAGAGGGAGTGTGCGAATTCAGAAAGGCCAAGAAAGCAGAAGAAACATGAAAAAAACATCAAAGATTAAAAAAAAAACTGCAGCTTTCATTGTCTTTAACATCGCGTTTCACTTCACTACAAAAAAGTTCTTTCTTGTCATTGCTTTGGCATTTACTACATTTACTACAACTCTGACATGTAAATATTGTCTGCTAACTGCAAACTATTGTTGGGGTTGTGATTTAAAAAAGAGAGATATATTAGCAAATTACTTTTTCTTGTCTCAAAAGTAGCTTCCTGTTAACACCACTGTTACACCATTATTTACCAGCTAGCCCAACTTCAGTAACCCTGCAAGCGTCGCTGCTGGTTAGTTTTCTGTCTTCATTTATGTCAGAAGTGATAGCAGGGCTGTACATCCCTCAGTCAGCAGGGTGCAACATGCTAGCAGGCAGGGCATACATGGAACGCCATAACCAAGTGGCTGACATAGTATATAGGAACATCTGTGCTGGATATGGCATGGAAGCCTGGAGGTCAAAATGGGAGACGCCTCCTAGGGTGGTTGAGAATGACCGAGCTAGGATCGTGTGGGACTTCCAGATACAGACAGACAAAATAGTGGTGGCTAACCAACCGGACATAGTAGTGTTGGACAAGCTGAGGAAGACGACCGTATTGAAAGACGTAGCGATACTGAATGACAGCAACATCAGGAAAAAGAACAGGAGAAGCGGAAGAAGTACCAAGGGCTCAGAGAAGAGCTCGAGAAGATGTGGAGGGTGAAGGTAACTGTGGCAATCGGAGGACTCGGTGCAGTGACTCCAAAAAGCTAGGGGAGTGGCTCCAGCAGATCCGAGGAACACCATCCGAGATCTATGTTCAGAAGTCCTAGGAACAGCTAAGATCCCAGGCCTCCGGTATATGGAATCTAGCAAGCTAACTCCTACTAACGTCTAACTCTGTTCAAGATCATAAATCCTGTTTTTCATGGATGCCTGGATGTCAAACTTTATATTTACACCTGGTATAGCAGCCACAATGATAAGAAGATGAAGATAAAATAAATTAGATAATAATTTAGATAGGAAATTTACATCTAGTTTGTTTGTTTTGTTTTGTTTTTTACCTCATTCAGTCGAAGGACTTTATGCAGTAGTGGTGCGTCTGTTACCCAAATCACTACTTCTCCTAGAGTATTGTCCAGTAATAAGTAACCCCTGCACACAATCACCTAGCCTCCTGGAGTTTTCAGTGGATTTTAATTCTCATAAGTTTAGATCCTTCTCTCAACCTGTTGCATGTATATTTAAAGATGCTATGCAGACTGAAAAAACAAAATGAGAAACCCGTAATGAAATGTTGCCTAAAAACACTTCTAAAGTTCATAAACTCTATAGAGCGCCTTTAAGAAAATCTTTGGAAAACGAGTGATGTATTGTGATAAGGAAAACAATGCTCTTCTTCCCTGCTGCTCTTCTTCAAGTGTATTAAATAAGATATTTAGGAAGAAAGAAGGGATAAACTGGTGATCACAGGCAAATCCACATTAAATCTACCAAATTGGCTGATTAAAAATAAAAATCTCTTCCAACCTCCAACCCTCTTCATACCTGACACCTCTGGGGCTTCGGTCACTCCCTGCCAGAGAGGCTGATGAGAGTCAAGCTCAGTGGTGGGCAGGGTGAGCCAGAACACTTGCGGGGTCAATATCACATGTGACCGGGGTTTTGTATTTAATGAGAACTGCTGTCACTTTGCGTCAGGTCAGTCAGAGGAGAAAGAAAGAGAGAGGAAATAAATAGGCAGAGAAAGAGGATGCAGATGGATAGAGAGCTTCAGAAGAATACTTCAGACATGACATCAGCGATGTAGGGGACATCACACTATACGAAACTGTCCTCCAAAGTTAAAACAAACACCAATGTGACACCTATAATCCCACCTCTTTCTTTGTGTGCCTCTCCTTGAGGCTCTCCTCCACCAACATTCCCCTGATACTCTAAAACCTCCCGCCCCACCCAGCTCTCTCTTCCCAGAGGCCTGGACCCTCATTAGGTCATGTGTACTCAATCCTGTTGTTCCTGCGTCCTGTAATTTCTACTGTTATGGGAACAAAGAGAGGCACAAAGCACATCGCAGCCCCGGGTCCTTGCACTCAACCTCATTCGCTTATTACTGTCTCCACAGAAACTCTCTCCTCATCACCTCCAGGCAACCCCTCCTACTGTGTGGACAGACAAATAGAATTTCTATAGCACTTTACATGTGACAGGTAAGTGCGTGTGTTGTTGTGTATGGGAAAATCTTCTGATACTGTGTGATTTTTCTATTTCCCCAGTGCATGTGGCCCACATGACCATCTGTATATGTGTATGAAAAGGAGCGTGTGGCATTAAGTGTGATATTCTGAGACCTTTTCCTGTCTGAACTCTTGACAACGGATCATTAATGGCGGACGCAAAAATATGAGGGTGTGGATCAGGTTTCTTGACACTGGCAGTGCTCCAGACGGCAATATTGGAATGAAGAGGGATTTTGAGTGAAAAATATTCACTTAGTGGATCAGCAAACACAGCAAGTCCATTATTTTTGATTAATCTGGCCACTGGTATTTACAGTGTCAGAGACTTATGATGTATGTTTTACATATTAAGCTCAGAGCTGCCTCACTGTTTCTTCTTTGTAAAGTCTGGGAGAGCTGTTTTTCCTCTCAAGCATCACTGTGTCTGTGGTTTCTGAACAGGGAACCATGCTTTTTGAAGCTGAGACTCTTGAAGGCTGTAATTTCTCTTTTTTGTGCCCCCCTGTGATCTCTGTGAAGGGAGGCCTTTGCGGTTTCTTTTTTAACCAGTTTGGAGACTAAATATTGCATTTGGGGTTTTAAAAAATATATATACACTTTAAAAAGCTCACTGACTGATTGCCTGTAGGTGTTGTTGTTCTAGAAGCACACCTTTAACTGTGCACTTTCTGTAGCGTGACATGAATGGATGTTCAGAGACAGGCACGCAGAAGAAAGGGCTCCCTCTGCTGAGCTCTACGTCCATAGCTCCCTCAAGCCCCCCTCAACCACACTCACCTGAACTTACTGTCTGTACTAAGCTCTTTCTCCTGCATCGCCACTTCCATTCATCATCATCAGTTAGCTAATTGCTGCTTTCTTCTTCATGCAGAGTTCGCAAGCAACCAAATGGCTCAGTATGTATATTCCAAAAAGAGTAAAAAAAAAGAAAAGTAAATGATCTATATAAATGATTTTAATGTCATGAGCATGAGTGACCAATTCCTTTCCAAATGCCTTCAAGTTGTGAAACTGTAGTTAAAAACACTGGAACACAAGACCCAGAGTTTCAGTACTTGAATTCCTCTCTAGTGTTCAAAACTTTGAAATTATTAAAATGTAAGAATCAGCACATATCTTTAACATAATGTACATATATATATATATATATATATATTTAACAAAATGTATGGGTTTTCCATGAGCTCAAGCTTTCACTCCATTTAAACCTGGAACAACAAAGGAGGAATCCCCACATTTTTTAGCCCGGGAGATAACCCTGGGTCAGGCTTACCTGCAGCACATGGGATAAAGGTGGGATTAGGGCAGAGCTCAGGCTGTAGGGATGGTGTTTGTTTTTTTTTCTTTAAAATGTGTATTGTGATGGGAGCACAGTCCCTTCATGCTTGCTCTGGTCCTTCTAATGTATTTTAGGAACCATTCCCATTTTAATAGCATGTTCTGTTCTTATTCAAACAGTAGAATCACATGATTCTGTTTCCTGCTGTGTATTAACTGTGGCTAACCTTTGATATCAATATCCTTAAAGATCAGACAACTCTTATGCACTCAAACTAAAAAAGTCAAAATGTAAATGTGAAACTGTTTCAAGAGACACTTTGATTGTTTTTGTCTTTTACTTTTACTGCCGTGTAAAGCGATGCTACTTAAAACAACGCCAACACACTTGCTACCCAATGCCTCTTTAGCATAAGTAATGAATTTGTTTTCATTTTTAATGAGCTGTTTACTCCTCCAGCAATATTTTGTCCAACATTTCATTCATGTTACTAAAGTGAAGGGGGGAAAAGAGACATCTGTGCTAACTGGTTAACACTGCCTGTTAGCAAGTTGTTACAGCAAGCTTGTTTGCATAAAAGAATTACTCCAAAGATGTATTTGTATAACTGAATCAATCAAAATTGTTGCTAGCATCAACTAAATAAAGCCGAACTATCATGCTACATTACTTTTCTCTTTTTCAAACTTTGTCTTTTTACAGGTAACAAGACAACCTGATTTTAGTGCAAGTTTGAGCACAGATAAATCAAAATTACATTTTCCATAACTAAATTTCACAGTTCTAAAAACGTTTGTGTGTTTTTGTGTGTGTGCATCTTATATAGTGCTTTTCTACTCTACCTGAGGACTCAAAGCACTTCATTCTCCATTCACTATCAAAGCACATTTTTATATGCTTAAATGCTTTCTATCTAACATTCACAGCAACTTTGCTGTTATCATCTTACCCAGTAATATTTGGCAGTTAGTAGATGACCTGTTCTACGCTGTAAGATACAGCCACATCACCATCAAGCAGAAAGTAAAACTCTAATATTAAAAACGTCCTTTTTAAGTCATCATTAGTTTTTCACTTAATGTAATGCTGATTTCATCGAGCCCAAGTTTACATGGAAACTGCACTGAAAAGAGATGCAGTCTCACATGGAGAATGATTCTCTTGCTTTGATCAATCACTGCTAACCACCGAGCCCCTATAAAAGCACAGTAAACACAGTATATTGATTAGCACAAGTAACCATGTAATTAAATCTAGCTTCTTTATTATGCAAATGCAGCACTCTTTAGTGTGTTTCCTTAAAACTAACTTGTTTAAAAATCACCACCTCCTAGTCCAAAATGACCAGCGCACATTCACTCAGCTAACTTTCACACCAGCACAGCATCATCGCAGTGCTCTGGATTAGACCTAAGAGTGAGAGAGAATGTGAGTACAGACTTAGTGAGGCAGACAGTAGAGCAACTGTGTGTTTGTGTGCAGCAGGGAGTGCAGGATGGGTATCAGCACATCGAGCTGTGAGGTTGGTCTGCCGGCTGTCTGCCATGACAGAGACGAGCGGCTTGTACGGACTCGCCCTGTAGTCCCCAAATGAGCTGAGCTACACTCGCTATTATCTCCCAGAGGAATGCCACCCAGCTCAGAAGAAGACACTGCAATTTGAGTAAAACAAAAAACAACAAAACATGTACACAACCCAGAGATATTTTAGAATAAGAGAAGTAAAAGTTACTTGTAGATTATCTATTCTATGCTGTTACATTAAAGGATTTGAGGTGAATCTGTTATATGGGTTGTTGTGAAAAATAATCTTAAAATGTTCCAAAAAGGAAAAGCTTTTAAACTTTGCTAATGAAGAAAAGTTGTCTTATTGGTAAGGAAAAATGCATTGGAAACACAACCTCTGACTGTACTACTCCACTGGACTGAAACTGACTTTTTAATTTGGCTCATAAAGTTGAAATTTTGATTTTTTTTTTTCATAAATGGAAATATGTGCAGAAAATAGAGAAACACTGTTCATAGATTCACATCAAAAGATCTTTTTTTGTGTCCCACATCATGACACAGCAGAACAGGAGAACACTGGGAGGTGGGGGCAGAGAGACGGTGAAAGCAGATGAAAAGAGTAAAAGAGATCCGTGTAATTTAGATGTGATGTATTTTTAATGATGCTGCAGTCATACAGGGGTTAGAGAGCAGGCTGATCTGAAGAGGAGCGAATTGGGGAGGAGCGGAGACGAGGCAGTCAGGCCGCTATTGATCAAAGGGCTGCTGGAGGTAAGCTGGCACCATGAGTGGGCCGGGGGAATCACACCGTTGTACAGTACAGAGGCTGAGATGGGAGAGCAAGAAGTATGAGCTTCACCTGAGGCTCAGCTGGCACAGCAGTCATTTATATAGTTTAGGAACAGCAGAGGTGCAATATTTAAAAATAAAAGACATGAGCTGTGTTGAAGTAATAACTGTGAACAACACAATTATAATGCATGCTTTAAAAAAGACATTGCAACATGCAAACAATTCTCACTTTCTCTCTCATTCTTAAATGAGAAGAAAAAAAGATTTTATGAAAGAAGTTTTATGATTTCTTAAAGGGAAAACAGTCACTGCAACATATGGTGCAAAACAGCTTAGAAAGAGTTTCATGCAAAGACACAAAAGGTGTAAAGCTTGCTTAAGTTGCAAGATTCACACATAAAGGCATGTGTAGTAGTAGATATATGTAATACCAAAATCATCTTTTTAGGTGGTTTCCACTTTATGCAACATTAGGACATTAGCGAAAAGCTGTCAGAGCAACCTGATAGCCAAGTGTTTAGGTGCATCCAATGTGGGCACATGAACAGAAAGTCACATGTTGTGTTGTTACATATGTAGCCCCCAGCTACACACGTCGTTCTCCTGATCTCATTTCTCTACTTCTTGTCTTGAATGTTGAAGAAAGACTTAACGTGTCATACTCCTGTAGAAGCTGTATCTCTGGTGTGATTACGACTTTTATCAGGGCTCCACTGATGACGTCTAACAGCGTGTCAGCACAGCGACAACGGCCTGTGTACTGAGGACAGTTGCACTAAAGCACCTTAGGGTGAATTCTTGGCTCCAGGGAGAGGTGTCACATCCTCCTTTAATCATTAAAGAAGCAGGAAGACCACCTCCCAACCTGACCCCCACCTATCATCCACTATTACCATTTTAAACCCCCCTGACCCGTCTCTGCCTGTAGCCCCCAGCTACACATGCTCCTGAGCTAATCATCCCAGCCATTCTCCCACCAGTGGAGACAGACCAGTGGCTCCACACAGTGCCTGATAATCAATGTCTGCCCCTCAGCACCCTGAGGCCCAGGCCTGCCTCTTTGGCTCCTATAAAGATGCCTGGTACACACACACACACACACACACACACACACACACACACACACACACACACACACACACAAACATTTACACAAAAAATGTAGTTGCAGACATAAAGGATACATGCATGTGTACGCACACTTTAGTATGCATATAATAAGTACATTCAGATGTACACACTTGCACACTGGTCCCTTGATCCAAGTAGGAAGGGTGCATTAATGCGGCCCGCTCCCTGCATGTCTCCACCCCTCCTTTCACTGTACAGACACAGACATTGACTGCTGGATCACAACCCCTTTACCTGAGTCAATAAAGTCCCTGCATAAAATTGATTTGGCAGGGGCAAAGAGTGGAAGTGGGGATGGGGTGGTGGTGGTGGTGGTGAGCAACAGGACTCTGAAATCCATAGATGGATTTTTGACTCTCCGTAGCTGGCGTTGTCAATCATCCCCCCTTCCCTGCTCAGAAACGGGAGACAGAAAGTGACTTAACTGGGAGAGGGAGCAGACAGCGTTATCGCCAGCATGCTGATTACACAGAGCGTCTGGCTTCTGCACAGTAAAAATACAGATGAAGAAGAAAATATGATACAACAGAGAACAGAGTCAGCTTATTTCTGTTTTCTCTTGTTTGTCTCCTAACAAATTATTCTTTTCTTTCTTTCTTTTTAAAATTTTGGCTGCCTGTAACACTTAGCTGTAGTTTCAGTGATATCAGATATGGGTTCCCCCATAAGCACCGCAACGGAAACTGGCCCTAATGAGAGCGCTGAGTGAAGGGAACAAGGTAAGGAAAAGTCAACCATCAGACCTAAACGACCCCCTCGCCCCTCACACACACAGCCTTTTTCACAGCTCTGAAAACATTGTTGGGGCAATTTGGGGAAAACTGAAAGGTGGTTTGCACTTTCACCAAAACTAACAAGCCTTCTGAGTTACTGTTGATGAATGTTTCAAGAACTTTGCCCTGTTTATACGTTTTGTATTGCAGTAATATGAGTAATCCTCGAGCTGTGTTCAATAAATGATGCAGATTTTTCTGAGTGGCGTTTTTTTCCCCCTCACACAAACCAAATTAAGGAGAGAAACAAAATGGGTACAGTGTGAACACAAAGTAGTGCAGTTTTCCCATTTTTAGTGTAAACCAATAAAAAGTTTAATCATGTTGAAGAGCTTTAAAACTCTCCTGACTTGTCTGTAGCAGTTACTCCCACTCCGGGCCCAGCGGTCACAAATCCAGCTGGGTACTGTAGCGGTTAGCAAACCTTTCTCAACTTGCTATTTTCTGCTGTGGATCAATACAAAAAAATCATCCCTGCATTGCACAGTTGGTTGTTGGTGGATATAACGTTGCAAGAAAAGTCCAAAAGTATACAAGTATACAGCTCAGGTGGGGGAATCTGTCCATAGGACAACTATCAGTCGTGCACTGCACAAAGTTGACCTTTATGGAAGAGTGGCAAGAAGAAAGCCATTGTTAACAGAAAACCATAAGAAGTCCCATTTGCAGTTTGCCACAAGCCATGTGGGGGACACAGCAAACATGTGGGGGACACAGCAAACATGTGGGGGACACAGCAAACATGTGGAAGAAGGTGCTCTGGTCAGATGAGACCAAAATGGAACTTTTTGGCCAAAATGCAAAACGCTATGTGTGGCGGAAAACTAACACTGCACATCACTCTGAACACACCATCCCCACTGTCAGATATGGTGGTGGCAGCATCATGCTCTGGGGGTGCTTCTCTTCAGCAGGGACAGGGAAGCTGGTCAGAGTTGATGGGAAGATGGATGGAGCCAAATACAGAGCAATCTTGGAAGAAAACCTCTTGGAGTCTGCAAAAGAGTTGAGACTGGGGCGGAGGTTCACCTTCCAGCAGGACAACGACCCTAAACATAAAGCCAGGGCAACAATGGAATGGTTTAAAACAAAACATATCCATGTGTTAGAACGCCCAGTCAAAGTCCAGATCTAAATCCAATCGAGAATCTGTGGTAAGATCTGAAAACTGCTGTTCACAAATGCTGTCCATCTAATCTGACTGAGCTGGAGCTGTTTTGCAAAGAAGAATGGGCAAAGATTTCAGTCTGTAGATGTGCAAAGCTGGTAGAGATATACCCTAAAAGACTGGCAGCTGTAATTGCAGCAAAAGGTGGTTCTACAAAGTATTGACTCAGGGGGTTGAATAATTATGCACACCCCACTTTTCAGTTATTTATTTGTAAAAAATGTTTGGGTTCATGTATGATTTTTGTTCCAATTCTCACGTGTGCACCACTTTGTGTTGGTCTTTCACGTGGAATTCCGATAAAATTGATTCATGTTTGTGGCTGTAATGTGACAAAATGTGGAAAAGTTCAAGGGGGCCGAATACTTTTGCAAGCCACTGTAACTGTAACGTTGAGAAATAAAAAATATCCATATCATGCCAGTTATAAAATGAAATCAGTCTGTGCTACACATGCAGTAAAGGTGTGTGTGCATGTACGTGTGTGTGTGTTTGTTAACAATAAGGAAAATACAAGTGCTCATACTACCAATACTGTCTCCTACACTCACAACAAGGTCCTGTTTTATTAGTGTCGACATAATAGCTCGGTGTATGTACAGTCCACATGCACAGGCGCTCTCTCGCCGCATGTTACAGTGACTTCATGACTGGCGACAGCTTATCTCTCTCCACGGATGGGATCAATAGACTGGCGCTCCAGCTTGTTGACGTGAAACTGCGGAGACCTGCTATCATATTCACAGTAGTCCACCTGCTTTGGGTAAACAAGGGCCATCTCTCCGGGTCTGGACCCTCCCCCTGCTTCCTCCTCCCCACGACAGGAGGCCTGCTACTTTATATTTATACCCTCATGCAACAGTATAATTTGTGCGCAGAAAAAATGGCATTCATACACAAGCTATCTAGCCATCTTGGAGACAGCCTATTGTGTAAACAGGTTAAACGACATGTTGTCTGGAGGGACCGCGGGCTTGTCCTCTTGTACTAACATATGGTTGTCAGCCTGATGACATCCCTTTGGTTCCCTGTAGAGAAAGGTGTTTGGATGATGTCAGTGCATGAAGGACACGACCCAAAGTGACCGTCATAGTTTTAGTTGGCATAAATTCCAGGAACACTTTGTTTGTTTAATCCCAGTACAGTATTGACACAACTCAGCACAACTGGGACACATTGCGACAGATTTTGTTCAGTACTGGGTAAAAGTCAAACAACCGAACCGCTTTGTTTTTTTATCTGAGACTTTGAAAAAACCAGCATGATCAGGCAGGGAGCAGATGGCAAAATCTTTTTTTTTCCAGTTTGTAAAACTGGAAAAAGAGGATTTATTGTCTTAAAGAATAATAATTCTTTCACAATGTTTGTCTTCCATTAATTAAATCTCCAGAAACTCTATCACTGAGCATATAGAGGTATTAAACCATTAAAATGTTGACTATAACTGTTAAAAGAATGAGTTTAAATACACTTAATTGTTTATCATTTTACACCTCCACCTCCCTAATATGTCAGCAAATCTCACATAATTTGCCATGCTATGACACTATGTGTGTTACTTTGCTAACATGTAAATGGACTGGTTCTTATATAGCGCTTTTCTACTCTGTCCGAGCACTCAAAGCGCTTTATACAGCTAATTCATTCACCCAATCACACACATTCACACAAGCACTTCTTTTTCCCCCCTTTCTTTATTCAAATCAGGCAACAAAATATATATCTCATTTACATTGACATAGTTTTTTTTCTTTTTTCCCCCCTTCCCTTCCCCTCCCCTCTTTTCCCCCTTCCCTTCCTTCCTCTCCCCATCCTTTTTACATAAAATATAATTATCATTATATAAACAATCATATCTATGTCTATACATACACATTTATTATCCTAAATAAGTATATTCAAAGGAGGGAGAGAGGGGAAAAAAAACAAACAAAACAAAACAAAAAAACCCCCAAAAAAACCCCAACAC
>NW_005187502.1:1673511-1681648 GCF_000239375.1 Pundamilia nyererei
TTTTTTAAAAATATCAGACAAAGTTTTAAATATTTTAGACCAGTAGGTAGCGATATAAGGACATGTCCAAAACACATGTGACAATGAGGCAGAATTCTGGCCACATCGATCACATCTTGAATCGGCCCCTGGAAACATCCTTGAAACCTTCAATTTAGACAGATGGAGCCTATGCAGGACCTTAAATTGTAGCAGTCCGTGCCTGCAGCAGACAGAAGTGGAGTGAACCAGTTCTTGTGCCTTAGTCCATTGATCTTTAGTGATGTTAGTAGCCAGTTCTTCACTCCAAGCATTTCTCAAGTGGTCCAATGTAGTTGTACTGTCTATTTGCAAAAGTTGGTTGTAGATCCTAGAAATAGCTCCTTTCTTTAGCGGGTTCATTAAGAATAGATCATCTGAAACTAGCTTTTGTGGTTCATTGGGAAAGGATGGAAACATTTCTTTAATAAAATGACGTATTTGTAAATACTTGAAAAAATCTCTGTTTTCTATGGAAAATTTTTGTTGAAGTTGTGGAAACGAAGGAAAAAGATTATCAATAAACAGATCCTTGATTGTGTGTATCCCTTTGGAAGTCCATAGCTGGAATGTTGATCCTGAGAGCAATGTGTATGCTTGATTATGAATTAATGGTGTAAAGATTGAACATTGACGCCAATGAAAATGCTTTCTAATTTGAGACCAAATTTTTAGTGAGCCAGACACTACCGGATTTTTACATTTATGCTTACCCAGATCTGAGTTTGAATGAACCAAAGATTTAAGAGTATTGGAGAAAAAAGTCATACTTTCCATCCGTTCCCAATCAGGTCTATGTCCCCCGCCCCAGAATGACATACAACAGGCCCAATAATAAAACTGAAAACAAGGCAACCCCATTCCTCCTGTAATCTTGGCTCTTTGGAGAAATATCTTTTTTATTCTGGGTGTCTTTTTGTTCCAGATAAACTGAGAAATTAACTGGTCTATTTTCTTAAAAAAAAGTTTTTGTGATCAATATTGGGATACATTGAAACAAAAATAAAAATTTGGGTAAAGTGCTCATCCTAATGATATTTACTCGGCCAGCAAGGGAGATGGGCAGTTTAGACAGTCTTTCCAAGTTCTGTTCAGTTTGATGGTATAAATTAATAAAATTACATTTAAAAAGGCCAGAGAATTCACGGGTTACAGTTATTCCAAGATATTTGAAGGTATTTGAGCTTGTAAAAGGAAACGAGATCAATGTAGCGCTATCTAATTTTTCTAAAGAACTAATTGGAAACAATATACTTTTTGTTAAGTTGATTTTGTATCCAGAAATTTTCCCAAATTCAGTTAAAACTGTCATAATTTTTGGCAATGATTTAGTAGGGTCAGTGATATATAACAACAAATCATCTGCATAGAGAGACACCTTATGTTCTACACCAAATCTCCTTATTCCTTTATAATCTTTTGTAGAGCGTAATTGAATGGCAAGAGGTTCTATCACAAGTGCAATGGGGACAAAGGGCACCCTTGTCTTGTAGAGCGGTGGAGGAGGAAAGGACTAGAAGATATATTATTTGTATTAACACACAAGCACTTCTAAGCTTAAGTGCTAAGTATCTAACATTCATACACATTCACACTCTGATGGATGCATCGGAGAGCAACATGGGGTTAGTATCTTACCCAATGATATTTGGCATGCAGACTGGAGCAGCCTGGGATCAAACCACCGACCTTCTGGTTAGTGGCTGATCCGCTCTGCCACCTGAGCTACAGCCAGCCCAAGGCTTACAGCACCTGGTATTCCCAGGCAGTCTCCCCTCCAAGTACTAACCAAGCCCAGCCCTGGTTAGCTTCCGAGATCAGACGAGGTTGGGCTTGCTTAGGGTGGTATGGCCATAAGCCATGTGTTTAAATGAGACTGGATCGAGATGTTGGTGAGGACAATCAGTGATTAAAGCAGCAGCTTAGTGGTGGTGACTGTGGTGTAGTTTGTTTATAGCCTAATACTGATGATGCTGATGGATTTATTGATTTATTTATTAATACAGTACCAAATCACATCAACAGTTGCCTCAAGGTGCTTTATATTGCAGAAAACAGACAAAACCCCAACAATCATATCAAGACTAATGGGAAGTTTAGTAGCTCTAATAAAGATAAAAGTTCAGGTGCTAGCGTAGGTCATCAGGTTGAGTAGGTGATCCATACACCACGAGGCAACTCAAGTGGCCAGTGGCAACTGAACTCTTCCAGGGCTTTTCTTCTATCTTTCCAGATGATTCAGCAATAAAGGCTCAAATGCCCCAAACTAAGTCTGAATAACATTTCAAAATCAAGAGGGTGTGTTGTATATACAATATGAGGAAGAGCTTGATTTCTCTGTTTAAACTACCTTGTAGGCTTTGCTCCATTTAAAAGCTCAAATATTATTATTTATAAATCAATTAGAGTACATTACCACATGCAAACTCATCATCACCACTGTACAAAATTCAGTTTTATGAAAAAGCATCATGCGATAAAAAAATCAGTATAAAGCCATGCAAACATTTTTTTTGCTTTTATTTTTGAAACTTGTCTAAAATCTCAACACCTCCCAGCGTGTCGACCTAAATCCAGCCCAATCCCAAACCCTTTGAGTAAAGTGAGAAGCCTTGCTGAAATCCTGAAAAAAAAAGCATTATCATCATAATTACTGTAGCTGCAGTGAGGAGAGAGGCTCGTCTCGGGTCCTGCGTGCTCGCCTCTCACAATAGGTGGCCACTTTGCTCGTCTGAGAGGGATCCATATCACAGAGGCCATTGTGAGAGTCTGCACAAAAGCCGTAGCGAGTGATACTTCGTTACTCGAGTGCTCGCAGATCACTTTCTTTTGTCCACCTCCACCAGCTGCCATTTTACACCTCTGGAAGAAAAAAAAAAAAAAAAGAAAATCTTTGACAGTTGACGAGTGAGTTTTACTGTAACCCCTTGACCTGGCTGAACTTACACTGAAGCAGACACGTCTGTTTACAGAGACGTACACATGCTAACACCCTGTGTAAACACACATAAAAGGAGAAGAGCTCCTCTGTCTATATGCAGAGCATTTAATGACGCTCGCAGATGTCAACCAGAGTTTAACAGTTTGGGTGAGTGCTTACTAATTTATATGAGCACTCTGTGATTATGTTAAGACTTCTTTGACTGTGGATTTGGATGAAGAAACGATTTGGACTGAGGACAAACTCTAAGGATGTTTTGGATTGTTTATCTACTGGATGGCTTTCTTGGCTCTTTTATATCAAAACAGTCTCTCAGTCCCTTTAAATCTCTCATTTTCTTGCAGAGGCAAAAGTAGAGGCTGATTTTAGGGAGATATAATAATACACTGTACAGTATGCACACCCATGTATACATATATATGATATACAATAGCCTTTGTGCATTCCTCTCTACCAAAATGTTTAGTAACACACCGAGGCTGAAGACAAACCCTTTTTTGAAAGTTAAAGATAAACCAAGACAATGCAAACAAAGGTGTGAACAGTGAAACAGTCACTGGGGGAAACGGATACCAGAGACCTTTTTGTGTTTTCCAATTTTCCCAATTTTTTTCTAATTCCCCTCCACCCCCATATTACAATAGATTAAATCACATTACATGCATTGAACTGGATCCCCTTTAGGGAGAATTATTTCCTACTAATCTTACTGTAACCCACACATGGGCAAAATACAGTTCCCACCTTATCTCTTAAGCCAGGGGTGTCCAACTCCAGGCTGCGATGCAGGTTTTAGATCTCACTCTGGGTCAACACACCTAAATCAAATGATTAGTTCATTACCAGGCCTCTGGAGAACTTCAAGACATGCTGAGCAGGTAATTTAACCAAATAAATCCTCCCTGTCCCCATTTTGCATCATACAAAGACACGACGGGTGAAACCAAAGATCTCAAATTTAGCCTCATTAGACCAAAGCACAGATTTCCACTGGTCTAATGTCCATTGCTTGTGTTTCTTGGCCCAAACAAATTGCTTCTGCTTGTTGCTTTTCCTTAGTTGTGGTTTCTTAGCGGCTATTTGACTCTAAAGGCCTGATTCCCGTAGTCTCCTCTGAACAGTTGATGTAGAGAAGTGTCTGCTACTAGAACTCTGTGTGGCATTTATCTGGGCTCTTATCTGAGATGTTGCCAACTTGTGATCTCTGAGGCTGGTGACTCAGATGGCCTTAACCTTAAGGGGCAGAGGTGACTCTTGGTCCTTTCCTAGGGTGGTCCTCATATGAGCCAGTTTTGTCATAGCACTTGATGGTTTTTGCAAATACACTTGGGGACACATTCAAAGTTTTAGCAATTTTCCAGAATGACTGACCTTCAGTTCTTAAAGTAATGATGGGCTGTCAGCTGTGTACCAACCTGACTTCTGCACAACACAACTAATGGTCCCAACCCCATTAAGAAGGCAAGAAACTCCACAAACGAACTCTGACAAGCCACATCTGTGAAGTGAAAACCCTTTCAGGTGACTACATCATGAAGCTCATTGAGAGAAGATCGAGGGTTTGCAGCACTGTCAACAAAGCAAAGGGTGGCTACTTTGAGGAATAAAAAATATAAGACATATTTTGAGTTATTTATTCATTTTTTCTTTGCTACATCAGTGCGCCCCAGGGCAGCTGTGGCTACAATGTAGCTTGCCATCACCAGTGTGTGAATGGGTGGATGACTGAATGTAGTGTAAAGCGCTTTGGGGTCCATAGGGACTAAGTAAAGCGCTATACAAATACGGGCCATTTACCATTTTACATAATTGCATATATCTTGCTTTATAATATATGATGTTTTCAGTATGTATCTACACTGTAGAAAGTAGTAGTAGTGGTCTTAATTGTCTTATATTTTCACAGGAGCATGAAATGTCTGCTTAATAATGTTTAAACATGACTGTGTTTGGTACTTTTGAGCTTGGATAAAAAACAGCACTCAGCTGTCATATAATGACTCTGTCATATAATCCTCCTGGTTTGGTTTGTCTGTGTTTACACTGATGCAGAGTTGCTCTCACTTAATGTCTCTTTAACCTATCAACTCCTAATTTAGTAACGTACTGTGAGGTCAGCAGCAGTTGTGGTCAGAAACTCGGTGCTTCTCTCGTATAAAAGCCACATTAATGTGCATGAAGGGATGTAATTCAGAGTTTAAAGTATTTCTCAAATATCTGAGGAGTCATTCGTCTCAAAATATTTCAGTGTACCTGTGCATGACTCTAGGTGTAACAGATACTGATAAAACTGATACTACACATTACTTCATTCAGTCTCCGCTGCTACTGCACAACTCCAACACCCTGTGCACCTTCTCTTTCTGCTGAGTGCAGTGCGTTCCTGCAGATTTCGGCCGCTCATCCTACTACCTACCACTTCCTCTCTGAGAAATCAGCAGAAAAAGAGCGAGACGGGGCAAAAAGAGTAGATCATATTGACAATTATTTCTCTGCGGCTGGCTCCAGGCAAATTAGATTGAATGGGCTGGAAAACAAGTTACATCAATCCAATTAGGTTATGATCAGTGGCTGCTACTGGGCTGCCGAGGCCACAGCACGGGGCCGCTATGCACTGTACTACTGATAGAACGTCGCGGAGAGGAGACGGAGTCTAAGGCGAGAGACAGGCCTGGTGCTAATGTCTGCCCTAACTCAATAGAGAGGCTGCCTTGCTCTCTCTGATTGACCGCTCCATTAAAATTTTCACAGACATGACTACTGTGGATGTGTGTGCACGCACGCGTGTGTATGTGGGACGGTTATCCTTTAGAGATCAGACGTAGCAAATTCATTTTGCAGCCGGGCCTCGCATCAATCTATCTTAATCATTTGAACCCCACATTAAACAAGCAAACTGCAGTGACATTTGCTGCAGCTGTGGCTCTGAATAAGGGCTGCATGTGTGTCTCAGAATGCACACTATGCATGTTTGGGATTCTGCGCTCAGCTCCCTGTTGGACCGAGTAAAACCCAGGCGCCCTCTGCCCTACTGTCTCTCTCCACCAGATGGGATGGGAATAATGCAGTAATTACAGGAAGCAAGGCTCGACCGCTAAACATTTTTCTAACCAGAGGATCTGTGAGAGGGATTCTGCATTTGGAGAGAGGGAAGAAAAAGGAATGAGAGCAAGCGAGGGAGCCAGGCAGCCGGAAAGGGAGTTTGCCTCTAATTTTCAGTATCTGGATTAAAGATCATCTACCCGTCTGACAGTTTGTATTGTAACAGACTGATGAGCTGTGGGCTTGTGTGTTCATAGATACAGTATAATTGCATGCATGTGGATGCCTTGGAAAAAATAAAGATGGCAGAGATGGAAATCTTGTATTAATCAAGGTTAGTCCTACAGCAGTGAAATCAAAGGTAGCCGTTACATGCAGAGAGTGACCACACGAGTGTAGGAATCAACAGGAGTGACCCCCGATCAAGAACAGCTACTGATTCTTAAATGACCACAATGGCAAATGATAACTAGAAAAAGTTATCATGTAAAAATGCTGGGTGAATGCGGAAATCATGTGCCGAAAACAGCTGAAGAAGCTGAACTGTCTGCTGAAAATAGGTGAAGAAGCTGAACTGTCTGCTGAAAATAAGTGAAGAAGCTGAACTGTCTGCTGAAGATGGCTTTATTTGAAAGGGTACACTGAAGAGTGTCAAGAAAGCAGAGGGCGCGAGAGTGGGGAAGACATGCGCCAACAGCCATGGGTAGGATTCAAACCTGTGCCACCTGCTCTCAGGGCGCCTGCTCATCTCAGTGAGGCAAACCGGTACTCATCCCAGGCAGAGATATATTGAGATAAAAAAAATGGTAGTTAGAGTAGTTAAGTAGCAAAGAATAAAGAAACAGGAACTCAATAGGCTGAATGCCTTTGGCATTCACCCAAATAGTAATGCATATCTTGAGTCTGAAGTTGAAAGTGTGCCTTTGTGGCATGTGAATGCCTAGGACTTCTGTTTTCCGCCACCTGTATTTGTGGCAGGTCTAATTAGATGGAATACCATCGTACATCTCAGGCCAGTATATTAAACATTGCGGTTTTCACACACTTGCACCAACTTCTGTGTATTTTTAATGGAGGAATTCTAAGTTTATGAGAATGAAAATGTGTGGAAAGATGTAATTATATAGTAATCAACACATATTTATGAGTACAATCATTTGTTTTCCGTTTCATTTTCAGCGTCCATTTCTTCTTATTGCTCTTAGCTTGTAGAGCTAAGCGTAGCTTTGACATAGTAACTTGAAGTAATCTTTTTCTGTACGACAATCAGTCTCAGATCACTGTGAACAAATTTTTGCCTGTTCTCATTTACAATGCTGCTTACGTTCACTGAGATGTGTGAGCTCTGATTTACTCACAGCTCTCCCAGCACCATTACTCCAGTACGGTTGAGGTCTGGAATTTAACCGGACAGTTGAAATCACATGATTCTTTTCTTTTTCCGCCATTCTGTACTAGATTTGCTGCTGTGTTTGGAAACATTCTCATTTGTCTAAAATATTTTGGTGCAAAGAGTTCATAGTTGACTCAATGACAACAAGGTGCAGAGGTCATGTGGCTGCAAAAGAAGCCCAAATCATCACCCCTCCACCACCGTGCTTGACAGTTACTATGACATGCTTGTGCTGATATGCTGTGGCTTTGTTTTTGCTGAACATGCAACTGCGCAGACAGCTCCACTTTGGTCGCGTCTGTACAAATAACTTGGTCATTTTCTGACCATTCTGTACTGCCACGACCTTTAAGTGAGGCCTGTAGAGTCTGAGATGTAGCTCCTGGATTTCTTGCAGTTTCTATGAGCATCACACAGTTTGACCTTAGGGTGAATCTCCTGGGATGTCCAGTCCTGTGATTTTGGCTTTTCATTAAGAAAACTGTCAAAATGTCTGCTTTTATAGAGGTTCTCACATCTGCCACAAGGGTGTACTTAGTTTTTGACAGCACTTATATTTTCACATTTATTGATTCATCGTATTTTTTTTTTTACCTTTGTACTGTTGTGCTCTGATGTAACATCAATTCAATTCAATTCAATTCAATTCAATTCAATTCAATTCAATTCAATTCAATTCAATTTTATTTATATAGCGCCAAATCACAACATAAGTCGCCTCAAGGCGCTTCATAGATACAGAG
>NW_005187502.1:1682863-1684099 GCF_000239375.1 Pundamilia nyererei
ATAATTAACCTCAGTGTGTGAAGAGGACTCTCCATTTACATGCACAAACTGGAGTCTATTAGATAGATATGATACAAACCACTGCAGTGCAGTACATCAATGTTAATGTTAAGTAGAAAATATGGCAGTAGAGCCTCTGTCCAGCTCTACACTTTCCTATCCCATCCCCATCACCTCTACCAGCATCCAGCATCACACACACACACCCCAGGTCAGACACTCAAAGCTTGCGCTCTTTGACCTGGACCTTGTGTCCAGCATGGCCCTTGCTGTCCCTGTCAGCGCAGCTCCACATGGGTCAGGAAACACTAGTCTACTCCCTCGCTGCTCCCCAATGACCTCTATGGTCCCCGAGGTGGCATTTCCCCTCAGATTAGAGCTAAAAATACCGCGACTGCACTCTGAGCTGCAGCCCCTGGTGATTGTGGCGGAGGGGAGGGGAGGAAGCAGCTTTTCCTGCTCTCGTCTGTCCTGGTAAGTTATTTGTCGTCCCTCTCTCTGCCTGTTCCTTCTCTCATACTGTCTCTTCAATTATTTCTGTTTTTTTTTCTTCTCTCTCTGTTGGAAAAGGTTTTTTCATACAAGCAAAAAACATGAACCCATTTCACCTCATCCAGGACAGGAACACCCATAACACTGGAAAACTCTTTGAAAGCAGCAGTCCAATAAGTGGCAGTAAACAAGTCCATAAGGGCAGGAGGAGGAGGGGTGGTGGGCTTTAACCTCTGGATCAGAATTGAGTTAATGTGCCATTAATGCCTGGACACACTCATATAAATATGACATTTGCAAGTTCGTTGCCCGGTCCGAAAGAAAAAGCGAAAGGAAAAAAAAGCTGGCGTGCATTAGCATCGGGCTAATGGGTTGCTTTGCTGGGTAAATACTGAGTTTGTGGTCCTGAATTAAAAGATTTCCCTTCTCAAACAGAGTGGCACAGCTCAGTCCCAGGACATGGCTCCACGGGAGAAAACAAAAACCTCCTCCAGTGAGCAAATATGATTAAGAAAGAAAATGAATCATAATTACATACTTTTGGGAACTCAATTAGTAGGCAAATATGACAAAAACATCTACTTGTCTGAAAGAAATCAAATCAAATTCAAATTTTATTTGTCACGTACACAGTCATACACAGTACGATATGTAGTGAAATGCTTGGACAACTGCTCGTGACCTAAAGAAACAAAAAAGGAAAGGCTATGAATAAGATAGGAAATAAATATGAAAAATTAAAAA
>NW_005187502.1:1685614-1692494 GCF_000239375.1 Pundamilia nyererei
TTTTTTTTACTAGTTTTGGTATCATGAGGGATACCTGGACCCTACAAAAGTTGCATAGGTAGAAGATGTGCCATCTTCCAGGATGGCACATCATTACATCCCAGAAGTTCTGCAGTGTCTCCCAGCACAGTCTCAAGAGCATGGAGGAGATTCCAGGAGACAGACAGTTAGAAGGTCCTTAACCAACCAGTAGATGCATTTGCATCATGGGATGAAAATGTTAGATGAATATGATGACTAATTTAGCATTTCTGGTGCCAGCTGACTTAAGCCGTGCTCTGGTGTTCCCAGATATTTATTACACTCTAAAATGATTCTAGGTGTCTAAAATTTAACTTCAATCCAGAGTATGTGACATGGAAATATCCATACCCCAAGCTTCTGTGTAACAGTGCTGAGAAAACAGTCACATTCTCGATTCCTAGTGTTCGGAATATAAAGTTTCAAAATGATGCTTTTGGGTCACATTTGTGTATAAATCATAACAATTATGGTTTGGGTTGCGCTAAGCTGCTCTCCGACTCATTTTCACACGTGACATTTCTCTTTAAGACCTTGTTAATACCCATGACTCATGTTTCCACTTCTTCAAGAAACTGAAAGCTTACTTTGTCGGCTGGTGAAAAAGTAACATACAGTAGGCTCTTGTGTGATTTGATTTGTGAGTGCAAAGTGGATTTGTCAGGCCACATAGCAAAGCCAAAAGAGAATGAATTCCAAACTTTAGCATGAACCCGGTTCTTATAACAGAGGCTAGAGTTGAATAAAACTGGATCTTGGACCCTCTGAACTTCAATTATTACTTATTATTTTGCTAAATTTCTACACACTCTGTCACTTCCTTGCTTGCGCTCACTATTTCCCCATCTCTTGTTCCTCCTTTTCCTTCAGTTTACTTTGTTCCGTCTCTGCATTCACCACTGCTGTCTCAGCTGTGCCCCATATGATCTCTGTGATAAGTCCATTTTGTAATTTGCAGTGTTTTCAAAGCCATTATTACAGCTTGTTTATATACTGAAGCTGACTCTTGGCCTCACCATGATGGAAGACAATTAGTAGGAAGCCCAGTTTGTGGAGCCCTGTGTGGTACTATTAGGAAACAGAATAACAAATCATGGCAGAGGCAGACGGAGTGGATAATAGCTGGAGTCATGCACACACACACGCACGCACACACATGCACATACACAACTTTTTACTTCTTGTATCTCACTGAGGACATTCACTGACATAATTCATTCCTTTGCCCTTTACCCTGACTTTAACATAATAATAATTATAATAATAACATTTAGAATCCATGGATGTCGTAGAAGCATCCCAGACCAGAATAAATATGTTCTGCCCCGTGTAACTGTTTTTGTTTTTATACACAAAACTGAACATAAAACAATCTGCTGGACACGGACAGCAGCATGACTGAGAGGTGACAAGATATCTACTTTAATGTACTGAATATTTTAAGTGGATTTGCAGAGGCTCAAAAAATTCTTTATTATAACATCATTGTAAATGACATGATGGTGTCGAACCCTTTATTTTGAATATGGATGTTACATTTTGTAGATCGGACACAGGCGTGGTTGCTGAGTAGCCCAATGAATTCCTATCTTACGTTAGCTTAAACCTTTATGTAACGTTAGCCATTGTAAACAGTTGTGATAGAAATAATTTCACACTGGAAATGCCAGCAGAGCAACAGCCACAACTGTTCTAGTCACCATCTCCCACATGTAGTTCCTACTTGTTCGAAAAACTGACAGATGTACAGTCTTCCTGCTCCAGTTCTGGACCAAGCATTTGACTGCTTGAAGGGTTTCTTTTTGGATTTAAGTTTTCTTATCCAGGAAGTTTTTCTTCTTTTATTTGGCTGTTTTTTGAGCAGTTGATGCCTGGTCTAGTACCTGTGTGTTTAGTGTAAACCTTTGTAGAAGACTCGGTCAGACCAGCTGGTATAACTGGCCCCTGCTATCCATTTGTGGGCTGCCGGATGTTCCTCTGCCTTCCATAAGTCCATGTTGTCACCTCAAGGTCTTTTGCATCTGTTTGTGTTTGACTGAAATTCTTTTGTTTCTGGTCTGATTTATTTTGAACTCTGTGAAAACTGATAGCAAGCCTTTTCTTTTTTTCATAACATGAAATATGTCATATTGATATAATCCATCCCGAGCAACACAGTACTAAATGACTGAAGCACTGCATTTATGAAAAAGTTACCCTGGTTGCCAAGTATGGTTTGCATCCAGACCCCAGCCTGTGGTTGGGCTGAAGCAATATAAGTACTTTAATTAATGCTGTGTAGAGAAGGTGGTCTTTCTTTAGATTTATTTTAAATCAAGACTTGGTGTGGTGGTCTGCTTCAACACAGAAAAGGTTTACAGTGATACAGTGATTGCTAAAACAGAGCGGTAATGCTTAAATCATAAATTAAGAGCATTTCCTAATGATAGCAATACAAACTTCTGAGTGAAATTACATTTCACAACATATTTGAAGTTAGATTTTAAGAAAAAGGTTCAGGGACCAAAAGTGTTATGCAGCCACATTAATAACACAACCATGTTTAGCCTGTGGTAAATGGTTTTAGTTTACTACATCAGAATATTGTAGAAATAAGTAGTGATTTTACAATATTTTAAAAGCAACTTTTCCCATCTGGACAAATAGAGAGGAAACATGTTATACTGCTGAGCTGTCAGTGTTTACTCACTTAGATTTTCACATTGGCCTTCTTTGGATTAAATAAAGTCTACCAACATAGTTTTAACAATATAAGGGCTCCAGTCAAGCTGACTGAGTTTGGTTATTTAGTCTCACCTAATATAGTGTGTGTTTGACAGTCTCATGAAGCACCAAGGGGAATCACGGGGCTGATTTCAGTGTCTCTGTTCTAATCACTAAACATGCAAACTGACCAACTGTCTCGTTAGCCTGAGGTCTATTCCACTCACATATCTGTCCTGGCCACATCCCCAAAGAAGCAGCATCCGTCTCGGAACAACGGCTGTTTTTTCTCCTCCGGGACAGGCTGGTGCCAGGGAGAGCGCTGTGGGTAAACCTCTCACCCCCCACCGCCCCGGCAAACAAACCACAAACAAACCCGCCAGGGCCCCAGGCACCAATACAACCACCAGCCCCAGCCCCTCAGTCTGCCTGAGTCAGCTGGCTGTGTGTGTGTGTGTGTGTGTGTGTGTGTGTGTGTGTGTGTGTGTGAGAGAGAGAGAGAGAGAGATTGTTCAGGGTTAAAAGAAAAAAGAAAGAAAGAAAGAAAACCTGCCCATACAGAGGTCTTTATAAAAATATCAGGAGCTACACGACTGGACTTTTTTATTGAGAAAAAAAGATGCAATTTGGATGTCAAATCCGTAATATTAGAAAAACACATCACTAATATATTGATAGCTTAAATGCGTACTTGTTCAAACTTGTTTATTTGTATGAATTGAAGGTGAGCAGAAGGGCTACATACCTTGGATGCATGAACATTCATTTCTTCTGGTCTTTGCACACATGCTTATGTTTTTTTTAGCATGTTAAAGCTTCCAAACAGCAGTGCACAGAAATAAATGAGGCAAAAAGGTACTTTTACCAGTTTGCAGTTATTTGGTCAAGTATGAAGTTTTTAAACTTTAATGGGACTTTAGAAAGTCTACAAGTTCAACAAAATGTTTATATATCTTTAAATCTCTGTGTGTGATAAAGTCATCTAATAGTTGTTGAGCTATTTCAGTCTGAACCAAAGTGGTATGCTGACCAGCAAACCAGCACACTAAGAATAATGTATTTTTCCTTTCCCCAACCCTCCAACTTACAGCTAAACTAGGAGCATCTTGCTCAACTCTGTGGTTGAATGAAAGCTGAATTACACAAGGTGTTGAGTTTACACTCTGCTCCACTGTAGGCCAATAAAACATCTCATTACAAGCTTACATGGCTCTCACAAAAGGACTGCGTGGCTATGTTAGGCTTTTGTAATGGTCACCTTGAAAATGCATATTCAGCTATTAACGTGTAAGGGGAAAAGTGTGTTTAGTCTCACTGTTTCCTCAGCACTATTTCAGGGTGGGTCGAGTTATCCTCTTTATTGTATATTACAGAGAGCAAATAAAGTGTAATTAGGCATCACAGCTTCAAGGCCACCAACAGCGCTGCCCAGGCGCAGTAAATATGTAATTTCTTTTTCAGCTTTGCTTACCCTTTCTTAATTTATACCCAGAAATAATTCCAGAAAGTTTCCCAACATGTACTTTATATCCCGAATCAGCTGGCTTAAAGGAGGATGCTGCAGTAGAGAAGAAGCATTTGCTTTGTAGCACTGTGATATCTCACGCAACAGTTGCTTTTCTTCATTACGTGTGAACCGTGAATTGTATCTGTGCATGTCACAGCTGGCAAAGAGATGTTACAAACAGTGATTAGCTCTAACACGAGGGAAGCATAATTAATCAAAATTACTGCTGACGGTTGCTCAACACCGCTCTGCGCAAAATAAGTGGAGCATGAGTACGGCTGTGGTTGGAAGTGCCGGAGGAGAATCCGGGGATGGTACTTCCCGAGGATATCACAGCTTAGCTTTCCTAAAATTAAACAAAGGAATAAATATTTAAACGGGTTTTTCTGCTTGCACTTTGACTGCCCGTGTGACGCAGGTGGGCACGTAGCCAGATGCAGGCATCACACCCATAACTCCGGTGCCTGTGTGTGTGTGTGTGGGGGGGATTTTGGAAACTAATGTTCACTTGGCCCATCTAATGAAGCATTTAATACACAGCCCTGGGAATGCAGAACAAGCATGAATCATGCAGCAATTAAACCATGCTCCAACATCTACTGGAAAAAAAGAGAAAAAAATCCACGGTGCTGCTGCGAGCTCGAGACGGACCTCAGAAATACACAAGAGCAATGTGTCAAGGAAAAACCATGCGTGTAAAGGATGTGATGGTAAAAGAGCTGATGTGCATGTTGTGGGTATTTCTGTTTACAGTGCGTTTATGAGAAGGTGGAGTGCAGAAATGGCTCGATAATAATTGCAGCAAGTTTGTTTCTGCCTGTTGGATGGGAGTTGACGCAGCAAGGAACAAACTGAGAGCCAGAACTTTAGAGAATCATATGAAAAAGATTTAAAAGAGAATTAATGTAATTACTGTTAGTAAGTATAAAGCCTAGTGTGTCATTCAGTGGTTGAACAAGTTATAAAAAGTGCAAAGACTATTTTACTTTCTCAGCCTATTCTTACACCCTAAGCAATCTGACTACCTGATAATGAGACGTTAGGTGTTGTTCACATGAATCTTGACTGACTAAATAAAATTTGAGATCCTAATACTTCTAAGTTATTTTATGCAGGATATAAAAACAACGACAGCAAGGAGAAGAAATGGAAATTTTAACATTTACATCACTGATGATTTATGCTTATTATTTCTTTTTGTGAACGATCTCCAGCTTTAAATTGTGGAATAAAATTCGATGTGTTCCCTTCCATAAAGGATTGCTCAGTGCATCCACTGCTAAAGATGCAATTCAAGGCTTGCGCAGAGACAGCCATTCACACAGGAAGTACTCGCAAGCTTCATACAGTGAGGTCCGAGCCTTAATTTGAACTGTGGACCTTACTGTGAGGCACTAACAACCACACCACCATGCCACTTAACATAACATGGCCTAAATGATCACAATAACTTGCATGCTTGTGGATTAACCAAATCACCCAGTGCTGTCTACTTGCTAGATTTCATAGCTTACAAGAATTATAAAGACAAACATAAAACAGTGGTGTTTTCATCATTTGAAATAATTCTAACCTGGTTACTCAATAGTTAATTTACAGCAGAAAATATCAAACTGTTAATAGGCTAAACATTTTATAATATCTCAAAAGACTTAATTAAGAATTAAGAATATGTGATATGAAATAAATAGAGTATAGAAACTGGATTTGTCCAAACTTAATAATCCTGGACTTTAAACCTTTTTTTTCCTGCCATTTATTAAAAACAATGGCAGCTCATATATATTCTCAGTATTTGAAATGTGTCGCTCTAATAATTACAAATGAGCAGTCAAAGCCTTTGCAGAACCAAAGCACCCACCCAAGTCTTTCATAACTCATTCCTTGAACTTTTCCATACAGTGGAGGAAAGTTCCCACTTCCATTCCAGCACAAATTATCCCCCATCACTTCCAGTCTGTGGATGCTTATTAGAGTATGATAATATTTGTGCAAGTACCTGGATTGAGTGAGTTTCCCTTTTTTTTTTTTTACTTCCTTGAAACATTTCAAGCTGTTGCTGTGTGGTATTGACCTGCCACACAGCTTGCTAACGTTTCCAGAAAGCTTCTTTTCACTTAATATTAAAAATTTTCATTGAATTTATAATAAAACAATACCTGAATCCACCAGTTGTGTGTATTCTGCTGAATCAGGGGGGGAATTTTGAACCTAAATCCAGCGGAGCTGTTTTCAAAAGGACAGCGACGTATCTATTTCCAGTTAGAAAACCCCAAAGCCCCGACCAAGTCTAACAATAATGAGGGGAGTTTTACAAGTGTAGCAACAGCAGGGTTCTTTGGAGAGAAAACATTATGATTGCATTAGATGAGATGGCACTCCAGAGTCAGCACTTTACTGTAGGGTTTTTTTTTTGTTTGTTGCTGTTGTTTCTTTGTGAACAGGCTCGTTCACGACCTCAGTCAACTGCAACTCGGCTGTGTGCTCTAAACATACAGCTCTGCTGTGTATTGTTCCAGAGCAATTGCACGACCGTCCTGTGTCCGACACAATGGAAGCGACACAAACAGAAACCCAATATCCCTTTGAGCCGTGCACCGTCCAGTCAGCCTGGTGCTGGTGGTGGTGGTGGTGGTGGTGGTGGTGGGG
>NW_005187502.1:1692514-1708322 GCF_000239375.1 Pundamilia nyererei
GGGGGGGTTCAAGAGCAGAAGGAGCATTTATAACTAAACATCATATTTCATACCACATGTGATTCCTGGTTTTTCCTCCCCTTAAAGAGGAACTCCAAGAGGAAAGGAATGCACAACTACCTTATCTAGCACCTATTAGTTGCCATAGCTTAGTTTTATGATGACATAGAAGGAAACAAGTGCAGGTGAGACGCCACCCTGCTGGATTATTGATAATTGGGCGATATTTACAGTGCTCCTTTGCACTAATGGGTCAGTCGTATTTGCCTAGAGATAAGGCTTTATTGCTTTTATGGCAAGCAAGTAAAGCAATTACCAGTGATAGGACAAACAGCCTGCTTTCCCTGTGTGTGTGTGTGTGTGTGTGTGTGTGTGTGTGTGTGTGTGTGTGTGTGTGTGTGTGTGTGTGTGTGTGTGTGTCAAAGTGGCTACAGACATCAGCTCACCTGCCAAATGCCATCTGTCTTGTCGCATGTTTAAGACTGCCATACTGCTTAAAGGCTGATAGAAGTCCGATTTTATGGATGTCTTGGCCGAGTTTATGATCAGGCTGACTCTGAACTCCAAAGTCCATTCTTGTGCTCAAAAGGAGAAGCTGACAAAACAGTCAAAGACTTTTTTTCCTCCATGAGTAAGCTTACATGCACCACTATCAGTATCCTGATTTCTATCCAGCATATCACAACCAGGATACTAGTCTGCATGTACACGAATGCCATGGTGGCTCGACCTTTTCGCCTTTACTCTTCATTTAACTGCTAAAGTCAGGGTTTCCACCGGAGTATTGCAACAAGACCCTCTGAAATGAGCACTGACATGTTCATATTGTTAAAATGAGTTTTTAGACAAGGAAACCTTATGTTAGGTCATGTTTTCCATTAGCTCACTGGTCTCATTAACCAAAGTTACCCAGATAGCAACAGATTGCAAAGGACAGCTGAACTATGAGCAATTTTGAAGCTGAAAAAGTAAAAACAAAACAAAACAAAAAAAACGGGCAAATGTTTTGACTTGATACTTTTTTACGGCATTTCTCAGCTGTACAGCTAATGTCCTTAACTATTCATTGCTGTATATGAACCAGGCTAATCGTCGTGCAATGCAGTCTCACATGTGATTCTGTCAGTTCATGCAAGAAGTGGGAAGCAACCTCCTGCACCGGGAGCAGTACACTGTGTGCACAATGATTAGGCAAGTGAGTGTTTTGATCATATCATCATTTTCATGCATATTTTTCAGCTCCTTGCTCTGTAAAAATTGAACACTTACTGGATATTACGTGATGTGTACTTGTGCAATGAGGGAGGGTGTGGCCTATGGAGAACAACACCCTATTTCACGGTGTCAGTAATTATTAGGTTGCTTTTTTTTCTCTGGCAAAATGGGCCCAAAAAAAAAAGAACTCTGTGTAGGCAAATATGGACTTTTAGAGGAATGCAGCACTCTTGAAGTTGTAAAGATTGGGGTGTGATCATACAACAATGTAGCTTGCCATCACCAGTGTGTGAACGTGTGTGTGAATTGGTGGATGACTGGATGTGTAAAGCACTTTGGGGTCCTTGGGACTAGTACAGCGCTATGCAAATACAGGCCATTTAACTATCAAATGTTTTGTTCAGTACTCAGCGATATGGCCAAGGTAAGGAAGACTGAAACCCGTCCATGACTGAACAAGATACATAAGCTGAAACACCAAGACTGGGCTAAGAAATATCTGAAGACAGACTTTTCAAAAGTTTTATGGACTCATGAGATGAGAATGACTCTAGATGGACTCGATGAATGAGCCTGTGGCTGGATTAGTAATGGGCACAGAGCTCAATTCAAATCAGATGCCAGCAACGTTGAGGAGGGGTAGTGGTATGGGCTGGTTATGTTAAAGATTGGAGATGAACATAAACTCAAAATCAGCACCTTACAAGAATCATTAAAGCTTTTACTTTCTGCAAAACTCTCCTGTCACTCCTTTCAACAAAATTGAACTTTGACCTCGGTAGGCTGTGATGATGTCCGCGTGGCCACTAGAAATGACGCATGAAGCAGGAAAAAAGTAAGCTGTTAGATCATGGGAGGAAAATCTTTTCATGGAAAAAGGTTTCCATCTGAGTACATGCATCGGGTGTGTCTGTTAAAAGCTATGCAGCTTTTAGTAGTTAAAAAGTGTATGTAAACACAGCTTAGATTCATGGTCCTTCCAATGGCTCTACAGATTAAAACTTGAAAATGAGGAAAAGAGGAAAAGAAAATTTCCTGCATCATCACAGTGGAAGTACTGAAAACCACTTATTGCGTTCTGTCCTGTGCAGCGCCGGTGTGGTCAGTAAACAGTGCTATGTTAACTGAGTGCTTTGTTTCATCTACTTTTAATCACGTCCTTTCTTCCACACTCTCATGCTCTCCTCAATCTCATGTAATGGTCTGCACGTCTGTTTTTTGGGGCTTTCTGTTTCTTTTCTTGTATTTTTTAAAACTTGCTGTTTTTCAGTCATTCCTCCAGAGATAACCATCACACCACTTTCCAGCCTCCATCTGTCGTAAGCTCAACCACCACCAGCTATTTCTCAAATTATGCATCAATAATAATCTACAAAAAGATTCTTAACTTTAGATTATTTTCTTACACATCAGAATTTGGCCCTATTTCTTAATCAGTTTCCTACAGATCACACAGCCCCAAGCATATATAATCCACACACGGGGATTACATAGTCGTGTAACTTTTAAAGAGGAACTTAAGGGTATATAGTTTGGCTGACTCTTTAATTTTTGTTAATGGAGTGAACCAGCTCCAGTTGCATTTATGAGCTCATCTGAACCATACAAAGAGTTATTAACCAGTAACCAGTTTGGTGCACTTTACACTGACATGAAGGCCACTCCCATGTGGAAAAAGTTCCAGACCCGGAGGCAGTTATAGGTTCGCCTTTGGGCTCAAACCACGCGCTCTGCTGCTTGGGGAGTCTGCCTGTGCTTCATTTGGTAGTGTATGTGTTTGCGAGGAACAGCAGGAGTGGCAACGTTGCACTTAGCTCAACTCAGCGTGAGCTGCGGAGCCACTCAGGTCCAAAAGTGCTATCCTGACCACACTAATGTGCCCTATATATTTTTAGGCCTTTTAGGAAAGCTCTGTTCTGATGTACAAAACATAACAAAAGCTTGGTCATCTAAATATTTAGATATGGACCCACACGATACCAAACATCAGTGATGCAAACATCACTGTCCTAACTCTGTGAGAGCCCGATAAACACCCACGGGAAGAGTTCCCTCCAAACTGACCTACCCCCTTTTTTTTAAAACATGAAGAAATCATGCCTTACAGTTTCATAACAGTCCAGAAAACAGTCACAGTTTAGAAAAGCTGAGCAAACCTCTCAGTTCTTAATCGAAATGTGGCACAAGTGGACTTTTCTACGAGCGGACGTGACCGCGGCAGAAGGGCTTTAAAACAAAGATGGTGTAAATGTGTGAGTCAGTTAACAGCTCCAGCTGAGCTATGCAAGGCCTCCACACAGCCCTGCATTGATGTGAAAGTGTTGCCCCCCCTCCTCAGTGACCCTGGAGCAAAGGGGAAGTGGGCTAAGAGGGGCACGCTGAGGGCCCAGGGTGTGATGGTTATCTCTGGGGTAGAATTACAGCGAGCAGTTGGGGCCGTTGTTGGGTGGTGGGCTTGGGGACTTTGCCGCCTTGTCTGCTCGCAGTTGGAGCCACGTTTTCTCCAAGGGTCCATTGCTTCTGCTTGCCCTCCATCTCCTCCAATCCCACCTCACAGCTCAACATCCCGCCACACAGTCTGCTTCAGGGGAATGAGGAATGTACGCCAACTGCTGCCTCCGACCCAGACACCCATCCTGCTCGGCTCAAACACAGAAACATGATTTAAAGAGGATCGGGTAATATTTTAAAGGTAAAAGGACTACAAATAAGTTCATCTTGTGTTCAAACTTTACAAGTCCCAAAATGCTAATGTGTGATAGCTGTTACTAGTTTAAGAACTGTGCTTAAAACAGGTACTGATGATGTAAAAAGTAAATATTTAAACACTAATCTTTTACCCAAGCAAGGGTTGCATGAGTAGATGTACTGTAAAATAGGTGGTTTATATTTGCAAATCCAAAAAGTTTTCCTGTGTGACTGTATTTTCCCTCAGGTTTACATTTTAGCATCTTTCAGCATGTTTTCTGTGTTTTGATGGAGACAAACCGCTGTTAAAATCTGAGTGAGCACTGGACTTGGACGGACAAATGTTCTGCTGTAAAAGTGTTACTGTTCTTTCACATTTGGGTTATCAGCCTGAATGAATTGGGAAAGGGGTTCAGCATGTAGTTATTTTTCAAAGGTTTTCAAGTAAATACGCATGGAGTCGAGAGAAGGTGCAAATCACACCCTACTGGTAATTACATTTAAAGTAAAACCAATATATGTGAACATCTAACAGTGTTTTATGAGTGAGTGTTAGATCAAATGGTTTGTTAGGATGCTTTTTTTTGCAGCACAGGCTCAGACAGAGCATGTCGGGGCCTGTCTGTTTGGGCAGAAGTCAACGGCATCGTCTTCATTCTGAGAGCAACATCTTATCTCCTCTCCTATCGTACCCACTCCTGAAAGGAAGCTGCTATTTGCTGGAAGGAGGACTGTTTGCGTGATGTGTCTAAGAGCCAGAAGTCTGACATTTCTGTAGGACTTTAGTTTTAAATGGAAGAAGTCATCCTCATCCATTGGTTCCATTGTCCTCATCCATTGTTCATTGTCCATTTGTCTTTAATTTTATTTAATAAAATAAAAATAAAATGAATTATTTATTTACTAAAGTTTTTCGATGTAAGTCTTAGTTGACCCCCCACACCTTACTCTTCCCAGTGTACAAAGTTAGTCTTCATGTTTTAGTTACCTCTCCTGACCTGCATAAACTTGTTGCTTTCAGTAAAGCTGGGTACACAGAGGAATAAGTATAACACCACACTAATAAGCTGGAAACACCAAGGAGTGTCTTTGATAGACGTCACACCCCAGATTCTAAAGCCACCATCTTCTGGGAATATTTTGTATAAGTGAAGCTTTCAAAAATGGACAAGATTCTGTTTTATGACTGATGAACAAAGGAATGGACTTTACACTTGTTGATCGAGAGCCAAAATACGATACCTTCAGCCTGTGAGTGTTTTGTGCTCCCAACAAATTTAAACTGCTATATTGCTGTAATATTGTCTGATTGTTTGCTGCAGTGCCATCCTAAGGCCAGAATGTGTATAAATAGCAGCAACTTTGTATCCAGTCAATGTGAAAACAAAAGTAGCAACAGAAGCTTAAAGAATCTTTTGAACCGTCTGGCCCCGTCTTCTTTTTCTTTGAATTATATAACAGTATATATGACAGCAAAGTTATGTAAGTCTGATGAAAATGACAAGCATAGTATGCACTTTCCCCACCTGCTTTTCAAGTCTCAGTTTATTTTCTATACATAAATCTGTCAGGGTACTTTAGATCTTTTAGAGAATGCTTTTATTTTTTTCCTCAGTAATAGTTTCCTGGAGCAAAGAAGAAAGAGGGTTTGCGAAATGATTTTTATCCCCAGGGGGGGATGTAAAATATAAAACTTCAACCCCCACGTTGTGTCTTGAGCCAAACATTGCTGTTTCAGAGTATAAAAGGTATCATTAACTAATTAACAAATTCATAGAATCAGATTTTACAGGTGCCTCAAAAAAAAAAACCCAAAAACAAAAGCATCTTAGAAATAATTCTGATTGTCAGCCTGATCGTCTATGTGAGAATTTTCTACAAAGCTCAGGTCCACAACTTCGTATTTTAACTTGTTAAGTTTGCAGTAATGCAGTGATTGTGATTTTATTTTTTCATCGCATTACCAACTTGTAAAGCTTTTTCTGGTTTTTTTTTTCATCTACACTCGCTTCTTAAAGACTGATGAGATGTAAAGTCCAGTGAAAATACATACTGCATTTATCCTTAGCTTAAAACCAGCCCTACTGCAACTACATGGAACAATTAAAGTTGGTTATCAGCTTCTTTTACTATACACTAATTGGACATGGGTCACTAACTTAAAAGCATAAATCTGTCTTCCTCCTGCAGTCAGCACACGCTGGCTGGTGCGGTGACCCATAAACCAAAACTCATGACCAGAAATCAGTGATCTAATGATCCTCGCTCTGCTTGACTGCTTAAGAAGCCAGAGATGGTGACACGAAGGCCATCATACTATTGACCCGCATTCCACTTTATATAACAGCCTTTACTCTGATAACATTTACAGCAGCTTGTTAACATCAGCACACAATCCACTCCAGCTCCTAAATGATCCCCTGCATTACAATTAAAAATCAACACTGACCACTCTCTGCTGGCTCTCGTAATGAACTGGAGAAAATGGTGTTGAGTTCATGCCAGAGTTGTGTCGTATCAAGAAAGAAATATGGACAGAAAATAGTCGTCATATTCAGACTGTGACTCAGGAGGTTTACCCTGAGACAGCAAGTGTGATACCGCAGCCAGTATGTCTTGGCAGCTGCACAGGGAGCGAGCATAAATCTAATCTGTCTGGATGTGGTGCACGGAGCCAACGGTTAACCAGTCCGCTGTTTAGCGATAGCTCTCAGATAGAGCAGGCTTGCAGGAAGCTGATTAGATACACTAAGAGTAAATAAGAAGCAGGCCAGTGCTCTCTGGCACCGAGCTGCAATTAGACTCTCAATTATCATATTAAAAACACAAGGAAGGAATGTGACTCCCATTTCTATTTTCATCTGTCTCAAACCGGGCCTATCTGCTGGATGCTAACAGGCTGAGCAGACATTACTTGCTTCTCAAAGATAGATGAGCTGTAAAGTTACTTTTAAGGTAATCCAATAGACTGAAACTAATGGATTTATAGTGACAGCACAGTGGATGTGTAGTTTTGTTTATAATAGCTGAGGTTTATTATGGCATTGCAACAGTGAATTCAACTATCAGCTGCAAACCGAGCCTCAGTTTTTAGCACAAGCTTATTTGGAGCGATCAGAGTTTTGCGTTCAGGAGTTGCTGGAGGGCAGTAAGCTGAGGGGCATAAAGTAATTCCCAGCAATTTTGTTTGTTGAGGTTGAGACTTCATGTTTGCTTAATTTGGGGTTTAGAAATGTGATTTCAAGATTAGTTATTTGTACATGGAAAACAGTTATGGCTGCAAGCATTCCACGAGTTTGCCGGATTTTGAACTTCGGAGCGTTGATTAGTCAACACAAAGGGAAACTTCTGCCCAAAATGCAGAGTTTTAGCAGTTTCAGGGATTTTTTTCAGCCTAACAAAAATGTGCTCAAGTCATATTTTCAGTGCTGACCTCTGGGAGCTGACCCTTCCCTCCAGAAAGTCTTACTGGGAATCCCACTATAACCCCTTTGGCTGACTTGTTAAGAGCTCTCACTTCCTACCATTCCCAGGGGACCTCTGGTCCTCATGGTTTGGCCTAGCCTACCACTTTTTTTGCTCATCTTTCTTCCTATCACTCTCCTCCCAAACCTCTCTGCCAGCTTGGACCACAGGTGAGCAGTAACAGTAAGCTGTAGTGGGCAAAGCATGAGAAGATGCTTTTATAAAGGAGAGAGAGAGAAAAACCTGAACTTCTTGTGCTACCTCTGGTGTGTATTTGTCATACTCAGTGGTAGCAAGGCTACAGTTAATGGCTTCCGCAGATGTCCCTGAGTGAGGAGAATGAAGGAAAGCAAACAGGAAGTGGAGAGCATAACACACAGGGCAGAGGTAACATCCTCCCATTCCTCAAACGGTGTTTGCTAATTGGCTTGGTGGCTTCAAGGCTTTTAGCACATGGTGAGAGACTGCTGGCTTTCTGATAGCGCAGTCAGCAGACACTGCAGCGTCATCCCTGACAGGAAGATATGGCGGCCAGCTGCAGTGCCACTAAAGCACTTTCACAGTTACAAACAAACGCAAACACCAGTCATAGCTGTCTTCCAGCCAGGCAGTGTCAATTATTTTCATGTTTGTTTAAACTGGCTCCGACTCCCCCAGACAGTTTCCATGTCGGGCCGGGGAGCTATTCTCTTTTCCCTCTCGGTATTTTGTGAGCCATGCAGGGCTCCTAAATTAGATGCTTCGGACTGGTTTTACTGCGGCCTATCATCTCCTCTTGGCATTGTTGCAGACGTCAGGCCCTGTAGCCCCTGTTTGGCCGGGATGAGGCGATGCTTTTGGAGGATTCTCTTTCTCTCTCTTTAAACTTCGTCATTCCTTTGGTTGAGAAGCCACAGCAGCTGTTTCAGTCCTGAGCCCGAAATGGACTTCCAGGATATGGTCTTCCCACCAAGTGATCTTTTTTCTCCGTGAGACACGTCTATGCAAACCCTTCCTTTGGTATTGCTCCGACTCATAATACCTCATCTGTCACGTCTCGGTCTTAAGTGTTCATTTTGAGATGGCAGTGAGTGATTATCTGGACAACAGAAAAGAAAGGAAGAAACCTCCGTAGAACTGGCAAAGGGCTGTGATTATAAGTTGTTACAAACAACAAGAATCACAAAACAACACTTTCGACATGTGCATAAATCTCTGTGCCTATGCTGCATGGTTGAGGTCAGATCGCAGTGGATTGTGGGATGCCTGATGCGAGAGAGCTGAGCTGGCAGAGCAGACAGACATAAAGAGCAGAATGCAAGATAGAAATAAGAGACTGGAGCAAAGAGCTAAAGAGGGAACAAGATATAGGAGGCAGAGGTGGAGCAGATATCAAGAGAAAGTGGAGTGCTGAGCTGTGGACAGAGCACAAGAAGGATGACAAGGGAAGCAGGATGTTAGCTGCTACTGTCAGTCTGTGGAAGCTCAGCAACACCTCACGGCAGAGAGCCTTTATCTCCATACCTGATAAGACAGTAGCCACTTTCAGACATGTGCAAATCCATACGCATGAAACGCACACAGGAATCACCACATACATGTTCACCATACAGTATATACCCATTCAGATTCTCTTAACAATCCCCAGGACGGCAGTAAAACGTTTAAGCTTAGCGTGGCATCTATTTAACAAAACCCAAATGTAAATCTTAGACAGACTCTATGGACAAAATGTGTGTAATTTATGATCTCTGGACGAGTCATGCAGGTTTACAGATTGGTTGTCAACCCTGTAGCAACCACCAATTGCAAAGGGAAAATATGAATTCCACTACTGGTTTGCAGATGTTTGCCTGAGGTTGCTGATGCTGCCAGGTGAAATCAGCTGCAATGACGTTCCTGCAGCAAAAACCTCATCGTGAGTACTTTGGTCTCTAGGAGATCGCCACAGTTGCCGTTGATTTTCATGCAAGACACTGACTTATGTGCAAATACTCGCTGACTGATCACAGAGCAGTAATGAAACTTGAAACCAGTATTTGTACGATTTCTAAAATACTTGTGTTATTTTATTTTTCTGAGAGGTGGCATATTACATTTGTTAAACACTGTGTACGTTTTTTGTGTTCTGCAGTCAAGTGACAATAAAAGGTTTGTGTGAATGGCATCAAAGGGTGCTGGCAGATGTCTAATAGATTAGGTATTGTTTATAATATTTTCTTTATCCTTACAAAAGTCTACATAAGATGACGTCACAGCTTTTGATTTATTCAGTCTTGTTTGTTGCTCTTCATTAAAGTTCTGTTTTACACGTGCAACTACATTTTCACAAAAAACATGCCTCATGACCAATTTCCTATAAAGAACTAAATGAAAAAATAAATAAATAAAGATAGAAGTATTTCACATGTTTTTCTCAGCAAATAAAAGCTAAACAGTAGCAGTGAAGACAGAAAAGCTAGAACCTGTTTTAATCCAAAGTTCAGTAACCTCAGAATCTGTGGAATTACACTGCAGCTCCTGCACATTTTCTTTACTGCCCAAATATAGCTCTGGTTTAGAAGACGCTAACTGCTGTTACGACAGTTAGTTTATTTACTACGTTTTATTAGCTGAACTAAATGAGAACCAGATCAAAAGTGATGAAAAACTATAAATATTAACAATAGCTCTGTTCATTAAACAAATATTTGCTGTAGTAATATTTTCAAACCGTTAGGTGTTTCTTTTCACGCTACACCAAAATATCGCAAAGTCCTTTGGTGACCAGTTTGGTCAGAGACATATTTTTCATTAGTTGCTACTCTTCTTCTTGGGGCGATCGTGGCTCAAGAGTTGGGCGTTCGTCTTGTTCGAGCCCCGGCTCTGACAGTCTCGTCGTTGTGTCCTTGGGCAAGACACTTCACCCGTTGCCTACTGGTGGTGGTCAGAGGGCTCGGTGGCGCCAGTGTCCTGCAGCCTCGCCTCTGTCAGTGCGCCCCAGGGCGGCTGTGGCTACACTGTAGCTGCCATCACCAGTGTGTGAATGGGTGGATGATTGTGTATAGTGTAAAAGCGCTTTGGGGTCCTTAGGACCAAGTAAAGCGCTATACAAATACAGACCATTTACCATCTTCTGTAAGGAGGACTGATGCTAATGCTCTGTGTGCATTAAAAAATACAGACAAACGCACAAACCTGTCAGTCTAATATACTGTATAAGCGAATACAAAAGAAATCACCTGTGCATGAACAACCTATCACCTGCTCCTCCAGTGTGCAAGTCAACTTTTTCTTGGGCTAGATACTTGGGCATATTAGGTCTTTTTAAAAGTGTGTCTATGAATATGTGTATGCGAGTGTTTGAATATGTGAATGTAACTTCTAGTGTATCACATTGAGTGCTCAGTACGAATACATAAGTATAATAGCCAACTTCTTTCCACTTTAATACATGAAACTGTGGAAATTATTGCTTGGTAATAGGGCTAACAAATCAAAGTTGATCAGTGACATTTAAAAACCTGATACAGCTTCTGTAAGATTGTCTTCCCTATTGTGACAATGAGAGGAGAAAGCTGCGCACTGCTGGCACAGTCTCTGCGCACAGAAAATCTGCGTTGCGCACAAAAAAAAATCTAACATGAATTGAAATTAAAATTAATATTTTAACAATTCTGTTTTGCAGTGTTAGTCAGTAAGTGACTGGCTGCTCCCGTATGGGATTAGAACGATGCCACCTTATCCCATAGCCCAGCCAACAGTGCGATTCACATTCGTATATACGCAGCTAATCAACATCGTTGACAGGCTATGACAGCGTCCTTATGTGCCGACACCGGTGTTTTAGCTGGCAAAGTGGCGTGGCTGATGTGGAGTGAAGCCACGTTAATGACAACGTGTACAACCATTGGAGATGTGAGCAGCACAGACGGAACAATTGACGGAAAAAGTGTGGACTTTATACCAGTTTTTAAATTGTGTTGATAGGCCACGTAAAACCAGAGTAATGATAAAAATATCTGCAATGTTTGATTTGCGGGCAGCACGGTGGCACAGTGGTTAGCACTGTTGCCGTACAGCAAGAAGGTCCTGAGTTCAATTTCACCATCAGGCCGGGGTCTTTCTGTGTGGAGTTTGCACGTTCTCCCCGTGTTTGTGTGGGTTCCCTCCGGGTACTCCGGTTTCCTCCCACTGTCCAAAAGACATGCAGCTTGTGGGGATAGGTTAATTGGAGAATCCAAATTACCACTAGGTGTGAATGTGCGAGTGAATATGAGTGTGAATGGTTGTCTGTCCCTGTGTGTTGGCCCTGTGACAGACTGGCGACCTGTCCTGGGTGTACCCCGCCCCGTCCTGTGACAGCTGGGATAGGCTCCAGTGCCCCCTGCGACCCTGATAAGCGGAAGCGAATGGATGGATGGATGCTTGGTTTTCTTCCTGAATACTATTGTTGTTTATATTCACTGCGGGAAGAAACTGTAAAAACTGTGTTTCATAAGGAAAACGCTCAAAAGCACTCTCCGCCTGTGAGCAAAACCAAAAAAAACCCCACCCTTTCCTGTTGGTCGAAAAATGAAACCTGGTAGAACAATCAAAAAATTATATGGCAACATGGCATTTAGTTGTTTAGGAAGGGGGGAAGTTTTAGGAGTGACGGCAGTTTTGAGATGTGAGAGATTTGCGACGTTTAGCGCAAATCTTGTGTAGTTAGTGTGTAGTGTAGTCAATAGTTTTGTTGTGTGTGTCAGAACAATGAGGCGACTGCTGAATTTTACAGGAGTGATACATCTCCTGTTGTCAGGCCTGCAGGTATCAGACTTGGGTTGTTCTCCTTTATCTCATAGTGGACAGAAATTATTTTTTGGAGTGGCACAAATAATTAGTGTGGCATCAAATTTGATGCAGAACAGTTGATTGTTCTGTAAATAGTTTGAAATGTTTATTTAAAAAACACCTTGGCTGCATTTTTTGGTAAACAGCTGCAAAAAACTTTGTTTGCATAACTCAGTTACTTTTTTGAAGAAGTAACTATATAATTAATTGCCCAACATTTGTCATTATGTACTATATTTTGCAGACAGAGAGTTACAGGACTCTCTTCCAGACCACAGACTCATACTCATAATCAGAGATGGGCAGTAACGCATTACAAGTAACGCGTTACTGTAATCCGATTGCAAAAAAATGTAATTAGATTACTGATACTTTCTCACAAGCTTGCTGCATTACTGCGTTACTAAAACCGTGATTTTTTGCGAGAATGTCTCATGACAATAACGTAAGCGAGTGCAACGTTCGTGGCAACAGCTGTGTGCAAATCAACGATAATATAATATAACAAGTGCGGCAGAGAGTATGAGCGTGCAGCGTTTAAAGCGTGTAAGTACTGACCTTACTTTAAGTTTGATTCCGTAAAAAGTGACAAAAACATTAGCATCCACTGTTCACTGCGTGGGAAGAAAACTTATTTTTACAGCGAAAAAACCCCCCTAAACTTCCAAGCAAGCACCGAGTACGCTGCCACGGGAATGTGAAACTCCCAGATCCTTCCACTGACCTACAACACACCTGCACCAGGGTAAACCTCCGCCTGCCCCACTCCAGCTATACAGGTGAAAATAGAGCAACAGGACCACTGAGTCTTTGATTTAATTTATTTTCTGCTGTGTTTTACGTGCATTTATTTGAAAGAGTGAGTGTAAACACAAAAACCTATTTTATTTTATGTGCTGGAATATGCAGAAAATAGGTTTAAATGTTAAACAAATTTCTTCCAGTCAGAGAATGTTGCATATAATTTAATGTTTGCTTCATGCGTAAAGTTAAAAGATTAAAACTAATAAAACAAGTTTCAAAAACAGACTTTTTCATTTGATTACATTTTATATGATGGATTATGCAGAAAAAATAGAATTGGGCTGAAAGATCGATCGCTTTATTACCTATTCAGGTTTTAAAACTAAGTAACTAAATAACTAATTACTTTTGAAAATAAGTAATGATTAAAGTAACGGGATTACATTTTTGGGGAAGTAATCAGTAATTAGTTATTGATTACTTTTTTCAAGTAACTTGACCAACACTGCTCATAATACAAGTGAGAGCTTTATAACAAAAAAAAAAAGTTTTGTTTTCAAAATTGGAGTTCATAAGTTCCTCGGAGATGAAATGCCAGATTGGTAGCGAGGCTACAAATACACACAGCCGCTCTATCACGTGACGCATACTGCTGCGACGTGCTACGGTTATGAGTCGAGTTACGCCATGTCGCAAGTTTTGTGAAGTGCTTTTTTGATATTTAATGGATCGGATGACATTTTTTATTTCTCTCTGACATCCGATCCAGTAATTTACGTCAGTATCGGACCGTAATATCGGATCGGTCCATCTGTAATTTAAACATCAGATTTCAATATAGTTTCAAAAAATATATCTCTTGTAAACTCTTGTAAATTAGCTAGTATTGCATTTGTTCAAATTTTTGTGCAAGTCAGGGGTGGTCGAGGAGGACTAAAAGTTCTCAAAGTTGGCTGCTTTGAGTGGGATTGACCCATAGTTGAACCCCCCCCCAACAATCATCATACTGACGACATCATCACAGGACCTACACACTGGTGTTAAACCAGGTCCATATTCTGCTTCACAGACGCCTGCTTTGTCACCCTCCAGCACGTACTGTGAAACGAAGGCACCACTTTAACCATTGCATCATGTGTCAACTGTCAGGATTCATAAGCCTGAGGTCATTTACCTCATGTCTAGAGAGTAAGCGTTTATAGCAAGCAGTTCAGATTTTTGAAATTCATTCATTTATATGTCAGCACTGGCACCCTCATCCCTACCAGGGGGAATTAAATGGCTGTCTAACCCCCCCTTTGAGGCTATAAGTCTCTGTGCCGAAGCACAAACTTGGCTGTGGTACCCAGGTGGGGTCCAGGAATGGAGACCCAGGCAGGACAGCTGGCAATGCCATGTTCATTCCTTCACTCCCTTCTGCCATCTTCATCTCCCTCTGGGTGCAGGAAATCCCCCGGACTGTCCTGGATGGGACTGAACCGTGGCTTTAATGAACGCACTGGCTTGACAGAACGGCCCTTTTCCTGTTTACTGACGGCCCAACAGCGGGCGAACACACCTCTCTTTCAGCCCTCCCTTCCTCCCTATGTCTATCCCTCCTTGCCTTGAGGCTGTTCTGGCCTCTCCCAGGGACATCCTGGTTTGTCCCTGCGCAGGACTGTAGTCAGCAAAATGCTCAGACAAAGATCTCAGTGTTCGGGGATAAAGAAGAGCATGTGCAGTTAGTTCTTCTGCTAAAAATGAAGATGCGTTTGATTGAGCGACTTAACTGCTTCTGTTGGAGACTAGGAAAAAAGGAGACGTCAAGAGAAAAAGAAAATGTGATGCATAATGCATACTTTCATGGATTTATATTTAGCCAATCTAACCAGCTCCTCCCCCTCCTCTATTCTAACCCCAAGGAACCCAAATCACCCAGAATAAAAATAATTGGTGGTCTCGTCTCCAGTTCTGACTGGAATGAAGTCTGGATGGAAGAGGCTCAGATTTTGGCAGTCTTCTCCCCTCAAGTTTTAGCCTGAGGAAGAGGAGATTTTGCCTCTGAGTGGGTAAACATGCCGCAATTTTAACCTCTGTCACCCAAAATCCCTGCTGCGATAGATCCCTGACGTGGATCTATCGCAGCACAACATGCAGTTGCATTAAAAGCCACAGGGCAGGTCTGTGAGCACAGGGAAATGACGCTTTGTCTTTGACCTAAAATGGCATCCAATGTTTGATACATTTGACTTTATGTAACCAGACAAATACACGTGATCGCCAAGCGTTTAGGAATAACTTACCCATGTCAGGATGCCCGCTCAATTCAGGGCTTATTGTTAACCTTATCCAGAATGTCTGTTCAATGCTGATGTCTGTAGCAAGCTTTTTCCTCTTCCGCTATCAGTGCAGGCCCCTACTACAAGGTGTGAGGGTTCATTTTAAACAGAAAGCCGTGCATGTAGAGGAGTTCTGGATACATTACACAAATTTCATGGTTGAGAATACTTCTGAGATTTAGAGCTGAAACCTTAAACTGTATGCTTGTCAGCCTCAGATACAAATAAAATCTTGTTTAAGATTTTGAAACACCACCCCTCAAATCATTAAAATTATGGGTGTGTACCTGGAACTCTTTTCTTTTTCCACTGTTTCTTTCTTTTTCCACTGAGTTTTGTTTCTTAGACATTAGTGAGGCTGCCCTAGCTTTGATACTACAGTCACACTAGTGCAACAGTGCAAGGCCAAAACTGTTGGAACAATCAGCAATTAAACTGATCTTGTTGTCTTTGAAATGGTTGCTTCCAAGAGGCAGGTCTGCAACCACTTGCAGATGTCTTCAGAGCAATTGTGGAGCATCCATAAAGACATAAAACGTTGAATGGGTTCAATCTGTCATAATATAGTGATTAACTGTTATTAA
>NW_005187502.1:1708516-1709986 GCF_000239375.1 Pundamilia nyererei
ATTAAAGGTGCATGGGTATTTTATAAGGATGATCTGATATCGTCTTGTTGGTGTTGTTCCCAGATCATCATACTAAATGTTGTTCCAGGATCAACATTGCAAGAGACCAATCAGAATTTTGTGACGTCATACTTTTGCGACTAAAACCAAAAACTGTACTTAAGCTGTGAGAAACCACCTCTGTCCACCGATCAACGGACCCTGACCCTAACCCTAACTGCAACCCTTTGATAAACGGTAAGCAGAATTGATATTGTCCTTGCAACATTGGAATTTCATAAATGCACGAATAGCTTGGCCCCCAAAAGAATAACGTCACAACAATGTGATTGGTCACTTGCGATGTTGAACCCCTCTCCCCCTCCCACCCCTGTGGGCGGTCTATTCTTCAAGCTCGGGTCCTATACCAGAGGCCTGGGAGCTTGAGGGTCCTGCACAATATTGCTCATCTGAACAGAGATCTCAGATGTTGTTCTTGGGATCTGCTGGAGGCACTCACCTAGCTTTGGAGTCACCATACACATATTCTATGAGCCCTTAGTACTTCTCTAGCTTCTCACATTCCTTCTTCCTGACGTTGCTGTCATTCAGTATCGCTACATCGGTCACTACAGCCGTCTCTCTCTCTTTCTCTGTCCATATATATAGACCCCTAAGACCACTTATTAGAAAATTCATTGATATAATAAATGCATAAACAGTGTGTGTGTGTGTGTGTGTGTGTGTGTGTGTGTGTGTGTGTGTGTGTGTGTGTGTGTGTGTGTGTGTGTGTCCCTTCACAAATGAAACCAAATCCTTAATATCCCTGGGTGTGTCAGTTGTTTAACCAAAGAATATGTCGACTAAGGAAAAAGTACAAAGCATTTGGTAATAACTGGCTGGATTTATGGAGCGCAATGAGAGAAGTAAAGTCACTATTTCAGAAACATTTCTAAGGAACAATAATAAAAAATAGTGTAAGTCAGCTGCACAAAAGATGGAAAAAGACACTCTTATTTTATGTTTTTGCAAAGTGGAAACACTTAAATTATCTAACTTTTTCAATATTGAGTCTCCTGTTGATTTATGAGCAATTTAGAAAAGACTATATTTATCATTGTTCATTCCGCCAACTCCTTACTTTCCATTCATGGCTCAAAAAAAAAAGAAAAGTAAAGAAGTAAACATAATTGCCGGTTAGGCAACAGGCAACACGGAAACTGGGCCAGGGTGTGGAAGGCTGATGTGGAGGTGTCAAGCAAATCTGACAAACGTCACCAGCACACCGTGAGAGTGTGCTGAACAGGGAGTGGTGGAAGGTGTACTGGATGGAAAAGGAGGGCCCCTGCAGGACTTACAGCATCGTGATCAGCATACGGAGTGTGATGACACTCTAGAGCATAGGAAGGATATATATATATACTGTATATATCAGGAAGAAGGAACGCGAGAAGCTCGAGAAATACCAAGGGCTCAGAGAAGAGCTCGAGA
>NW_005187502.1:1710220-1715953 GCF_000239375.1 Pundamilia nyererei
GTGTGTGTGTGTGTGTGTGTGTGTGTGTGTGTGTGTGTGTGTGTGTGTGTGTGTGTGTGTGAGTGATTGCACATGCATTTTTGAACATGAGTGTGCTTGTGTGTCAGCTTCACCATGAGCTAGGCACCAGAGGAAAACAATGGGCTTTCCCTAAAGGAGGCAAAACAACAGAGGATTTATATTTCCCTTCTTACTTCCCCCGCCCCGTCCCATCACCGCCTACAACATATTACTTACATATTGTACTGGAATGCTCTCTCATCGTGGAAAAGCTCTGGCAAAACCCTCACATCCCTCTCATGCAGAAAGCAGCGAGACTTGGACGCCTCCCACTGCACTAACGCCGCCACACACATAGCAAAAGGGGAGCCGACCCCTCGCTGCGCTCCTCTCTTTTCCCTCTGTGGATGTTAAAGAACTGATGACTATACAGCAGTAGGCCTTCTCATTGTATTAACTACCTATGACTGCTGTTGTTTTCATAATTTGGCTGACATTTATTCTGTGTAAAAGCAGCTTTATGAGCTTATGCAAGGCCGAGCATAAAAGTTACAGCGGGGGGAAAAAAGGCATAAATCAGTTTGCTATATATGTGTTGGAAATCACAGGGTTTCACTAAATATTACAGCCGGTATTAAATTTGAAGCTAACAACACTGTGAGCATGTAAATGTCTGCAAAAGCACCTACATTAATTCATGTCAGAAGCTTGGATGGGAATGGCACTAAATTCTGTTACCATGAGTTTGAGAACCTCTGAGGGCTCATTCAAAAGAGTCACGTTATTAGAAAAGTGCCTCTAAAAGTGTAGCTGTGTCCACACAGGAAACGCTTTCCAGCAACTTGGCGACCAGTCACCTTAGAAACTCAGTGACATTCATCAACTTCAAGAGAGTATGGGCGAAAAAACTGCGAACAATGCGAAGTGGGCAGGTCAGGAGATGGCAAGCATTTAAAGTAACTATCAATAAGAGCACAGGATACCAGTGATTGACAAATGACAGGGTATTAAATACATTAGAAGGTTACCTAGGCAATGGGAGCCTGGAATCTTCACAAAACAACCATCATCAAAGCAACATGTAACAAGTGACTCGCTCCCTGTGTGGATGGAAAAAATGAATAAGCCTAATAAGCCAACGGCCCTTTTAAAATTTTTCTCATACAGCATAAATGTTACATTTTATAGAGAAAATGCAAAGTGGTCTATAGTAGATAGTATATATCCCCAAATCTTTCACTTATTATTTGGTTTCTGTTTCTGTTGTTGATGTTGGCCTTTGTGGCTCGGGTAAATAATACTTTCTATACGCCTCTCTCAGTTCTTAGCATGGGTGCCTGTACACTTGGAATATTGACTTAAAACATGATTAGAAATGTAATATCACATTTTCCCACGTTTGAAAGGTTAGTTTGTATTTCATATGAAAAGTAGCAGCCCTGAACTTGCCCAGGTGACAGTGCCAAATTTGAAACCCAAGCCTTTCACAGCATTTCAAATTTCCCTTTCAGTACTGCCTGATCTGTCTAGTTTTCTTCTTCATGTACGTGCATTCTAACAGGTGCCATCTCTACTTGGCACAACTGACTAAAAGTTCTGTTTTCTGGTGCTTTGACCAAGCAAAATGAGATCCAAAATCCCTCAAAGCACCCTTTTGAGGGTCAAATTGAAAAACGGGAAAAAAAAGACACACTGACTCAAAAACACCTTCACTTCGAAGACAAGGTTTTACCAGTAGATCTTATAAAATGACTCCCCTAAGGACCAAATGAGCTCATCACTGGGCAGAGCCACACTGTGTTAGGGTGACTATGTGAATAAAAGGTGAAAAGTCCAGTCAGATAGCATGCATTAAGTAGCTGTTTGCCTGGTGAGGAAAAGCCCCTGGCAGTCAGGCTGTCTGGGGTTGAAGTTTCATTATCATCTGCTATCAAGTGTCTTCCATTGAGCCTGATGAATCACAGGATTACAGGGGAAACAGTGCATTGTTGTCTAGAGGCGTCAGTGCCTCTGATCCATGTCTCTCCACCCGCCCACCTCTGTGCCCCTTTGCCCGCCCTGGTCATAAACCCAGGGAGTACCCGCCTCTCATTCTTCTCTTTGTCTATAGGTCTCTCTACTTCTCTCATCTTCTCCACCAATGACGGAACCGCCTTTGATGGATCATGAGCTGTGGCCTCACATTGGCATAAACTGTACTGACCTCGGTATCAGTGGTCATCAGTGGACTTTTATTAAACGCATAAATCATCAGGTTTTGTCAATCAGCATGAGAGACCCTTTTTAAGGCTGGGATGTCTTTTTCACTCCCATGATATTTATGCACGGTTAACAGGACACGGAAACCCAAGAAAATGATTCTGTTTTTGATGTTTTGGTCACTGCTAGGAAGAATAAATCTGTAAATAACACTAACATGTTATCATATTACAGCTATTTACACATCCAGAATACATTTCACATCTCTAGGAGTCATTTAAACTCTATTTTGGTTTCCTCCGACTCTTTGGAGATATATCTGTTTCTTCAGATGTTGAATGTGTTATTACTAACTCTACAGGTAGGGACCAGAGTAATATTTTCTTGCAGTACAGTTGTTTTTTTCAGAGATTTTTTTGTTGTAAATAGCTACCAGATGTTACAAAACCTGAAGCATCAAAGAGGTTAAGCCATAGCTCAATGTAGCGTCAAACACTGCAGTTCTTCAAGTGACCACTCGAGGCTGCAGAGTTTTGGTGTAAAACTTGCGATCAGTGGTTGGAGACGGTAGCACAACCAAAATTATTGCGACCATGCTTTGAAGATGGGGACCAGGGCGGCAAATCCTTATTGTCAGTAGTCAAAATGACTTTGATGCATCAAGACGGTGATAAAAGCAACTGTCTGCAAACCTTCACCAATCTGCCTGAGTGTGATTGCAGTCAGTCAGAGTGCAACCTCCCACTCGGTGACCTTGTGAATGAATGTGGTCACCCAGAGTTTGATTATGTGGCACACTCAGCCTCTGATTGACCAGTTAGTCCCCACCGTCACTGAATAGAAAAAAAATTGAATGCTATCACCGGGCAACCACCAATCTTTGGTAGTTACAAGGAGGTATCAGTCCTTATTTTATTTTAGTGTGACTGAGCCGCGACACTGTATTCTGGCTTTAAGTTACATATAATTAAGGGTGTGGCTGTTTTTCTCTTGTTGGGTGTAGTGAAAGACACTTAAAGGAGTTTAACTTGTTGTTTGCTTGCCAGCTTAGCATCCCCTTTAATAGGAGTATAAATTATTGAAAAACAACTTCTTAACAAAGCTAGCTTGCACTAGGTGATAATTATCTGGCTATAATAATCCAAATATGGTCACATCTGATTTATTATGAAAAGAATGGAGTTTTAGAGGATTTCTCTGAGTTTCAGCTGATTTTCTCATTTAAAGTTGTTAGTGTATTTTGTGTATTCACTCACACACTCTCTGCCTGGCAACAAGGCTTTGTGTATACACCCGAGCATAAAGCACGGACTTGTCAAAAAGGAGGTGGGTAAATGGAGGTGCTCTGTTTCATGAACTGTGACTGAACTTGTTCAAAATGGGTAGAAATGTTAGACAAATACGGTGTCTGAAAACCTCCAAAACGCTGTTCTTCCGCCTCTGCCTCAAGACCCCTCTACCGCCACCCTCCACCCCGAGCCTCCTCCCACCACTTCTGCACCCACAGCCCTTCATCCTCTGCCAGTCCACGGCTTGACATTTTCCAAGGCTGCCAGGTCAGGGGCCTGCATGTAAGAGAAAGAAAGAGACAGAGTCATAGTAACCGAGAGAGAGGGGGCCTCTTAAACTAGATTTACAGTTTGTTGAGGGCTTCTTTTTCCCTCTAGCTGAGCTTTTCCACATCGCTCAGTTCACAGAGGTCAACAGTCAACCTCTCACCTTCTCCTATTTGTATTTTTGATGATTGGCTGAAACTAAATGCCCTGTAGTTTTAGTCAGTAAATGGAATTACATATATACTAATTTATTTTATTGTATTTACGTATATTTCTTTTATTATTTTTTCATTTAAATTCTAATTTATGACAATCAATTTGTTTGTTTTTTAAACAAACAGAGTAAAAGCTCACGTGGTTGGTTAATAATGTTGCTGTGTATTTGTGGACAGCCAGCAACACTCTTTACTTTCTTCTACAGAGGAACCAGATGTATAAGTGCAGTATATTTACCCTGTTATTATGCTGAGTTAGTCTACTGTAGCTGTAGAAAGGCCGTGTTTCCCCACACCTCCTCACCCTACAGCGACATGAATAACCTTCTATTTCCCTTGCCTCCTCTCCCACACACCGAGTCGGCTGACAAAGGCGCCTATTTCATGTGCCATGTTTGATTTGATAAGTGGCAAATCTGAGTGACGGGACGTCTTTGTGAGACAGAGGGGGGGAAAATTCCCAGCGCTATTGGCAGAGGACAATTATGACCGAGGGACTTCTGTAAAGTCTGCAGTGAGAAGTGTGTGTGTCTGGGAGGGGAGGGGGAAAATTGAGATAATAACCCAGTCTATTGTCTCGCATTCAGTTATGAGACAAAGGTGTGTCTTTGCCAGGGATGGGGATGAGTGCGGTGCAGCCTGAGGCTTCTCACGGAGCTAGATGGCATGTAATTTACTTACCTGTGGCTGTTTGAACTTTAACTTCTTGGAGGTTCACACAGAACGGTCCCCAGTGTTTACACGAAACCTTAAATCCTTTTGGACTTTTGTGTTGTTCGCTACACTCATTCCCTAAATGGTGATCATCCAATCATAGCTTAGCAATCGTCACCAGATACAGTCTTTCAAACTTTGATCTTCAGTACAGGCCCGATCCGTGCGTATGGCCCTCAGGTCCGCTTCCAGGATGAACTGACGGAGCATATCAGTGTGTTGCGTTTGGTGTGAGACTGTGCTGGATTTAACAGTGCAGTGGGCTCTTAAATGGCGTTAGAGTTTATGATAGATTTTAACTGAAACTACTTCCCTGTCATTTCAATTCTGTGGGTTGCTACAAGGAAAAAAGGAGAATTGGTATTATAAATTCTATTTAAAACCACAGGAAGAGAGCAACACTAAACCATAGGGAAGTTTTTAGTCTTTGCTGCTCTATTCAGTCCTTCAGCATGGTTTTTGTTTTACAAATGCAAATGTGTAAGGAACACATTAAACTCTGTTTGTTATGTTAGCATGCCCAGATAATACTTGTTGTGGTAACACAACACTAAGGCAATTCGTGGTTTTGAATTAAAATTTACTATCAGACATAATAAATGCAAAATTTGGAATTTTGCACATTTTCTGGCTCATGTGTAGCAAATGCACCAGAGGAGGCTAGTCAACAAGTAGCTTCATAAATTACTGAGAAGTTCCATCAGGTCTTCTGAAGCAGCGTCTTTCTCTGGTAACCTGCCAGCAAAAAATGTTTTCCCACAGTAAATGCAAATGGCTCATGTCAGGCTCACTTAGACTCCAGATATGGTTCCACGTTGATCTATTTCCAAACATGAGACCGGCAGTTCATGGACTGTAACTCTCTCTTTTTATTGGACCCATGTTTTATAATCACGAAAGGTCACCCATTCTTCCACACACCCGAGGTAGAGCTCTCTGCAGGACATCTTCTGCAAGAAAAACAAGGAAAAATCAATTTTCACATCATATTGCTTGACCCAAAACGGTCTCAAGTGAGTCACCTGATCCACAAAGCCTTCACGTTTCCT
>NW_005187502.1:1715973-1720567 GCF_000239375.1 Pundamilia nyererei
AAGAGAGAGAGAGAGAGAGAGAGAGAGAGAGAGAGAGACAGAGCAAGAGAGAGAGAGAGAGAGAAAAGCCCATTAAGAGCTGCTGTCAAGTAAATTCTTTGTGTCTGAATAAGCCATTTAGAATAGGAAATGTTTTGTCATTTGAAAACCGAATTTCCCATGACAGAAAAAGCCACCACAAACGAGCCTTTCTGGTGTATCAGATGACATGTATTTATGGGCAAATATTGCTCAAAAACACAAATCCTGGGGTGCACCAATTTAGATTGTTGTAGTTTCTGGCAACATTATGAGTCCAAGTCAACAAATATCATATTACTGTTATGCCTCTTTTGTGTCCCTGCCATTTATAGACTCATATATGTATGTATATGGAAGACATAGTCTTTATCAGTGTTAATTTGAATTTTGACCGGGTTTTCATTTAGTTTTAGTTGACTACATAAGATTAGAGCAGGCTAAATCTAAAGTTTATTCAGCTGACTGAAGTATAAGTGTGTTTGTTGTGTTTTTACTGGTGTCCACATGTCTGTTCTTCTTGTCATTGACATAATGTCACTGCTTCATGTGCTTCAGAGGTTTCATCAGAACCAGGGAGCATGGGAGCGAGTTGTATTGTTTCCTGCCAAAGTTAGCTTTCCTGTTTGTGGGGCAGATCAGATGTGTGCATGTAACCAAATCATTTACTTCCAATTGAAAAATGAAAACTATGATGAATATTATCTCTGCACACAATTAAAAAGCATCATAAACCCCTGAATTTTGAATAACCCACTATTAAATGGAATTAGCAAATGGTTGATTATATTTTTTCTATACAAATGGTAGAGTTGTACTTATAATACGGGAAACCAGTTAAAGTTAGAAAGTTTTCATATTAAAACATTTATAATAGTTTTAATAGGAAGATAATTTTAATAATTGAACATTAATATAATTGTATTAATCATTAAATTACCTTCTTTCGATCAAATTAAACGTATTTGTAACAGTAAAAAGTTGTAAAAACTCACCTTTGTACTTTTAATGGTTGGTGCTCGCTCCTTTCAGTGGTATATCACTTTATATTTGAACAGGTGAGATCACATAGCAAGCGTTCCTGGGCGACATAGCAATGTGATGTGACATCAGCTTATATTTATTATGGATGAGAGTCTTTTTGGACTGGGCAATTTTTGTTTACATTAGCACAAATGACCACTAAGAAAACCTGACGGTGGAGTTGAGTGGTTAGAGCTTAATGTATTCATGAATTATTAATCCAACCTTAAAAACTCATCCATTTGGATACTAGTAAGGCTAAATGTTAGGGGTGCTTTGGTTGACAGGTGTGCCGACACAGAGAGCTGTATCCAGAGAGCTGTGTGCTCGGCCTCTTTGCTAAACGGAGTTAGTGAACTGCACTTTCCCACTGGTTTTGTGCTCTCTCTATTATTTAAAGGCAGTATATGCACATTAAATGTACAGTACATTTGTCTTTTTTTGTCAGTAGAACATCTCCTGTGAAGACAGACCGTAGTTTATTCCATCTGTGTGAAATATTTAAAAAAATAAAAGAGCAGCTGTTGCCGGGTAAAATGATCCCAACTGTTGTTTAAAGTAACCTGTCAGACTTTTTATTGTTTTATAGATTTCCACAGAGTCAAACGTTGTAACAAATACAGTAGCTCACAGAAACATGTTAAGTCTGTGTGCCAGAGATCCTGTCTGTGAGATTCTTTTATTTTATCTAGAGGTGAGAAGAAACCCCGAGCTGACAATACAATGCAACACGTTGGACCTACAATTACACTCTTTAATGACAGCAGGAGTGGCTTTTCATTCGTTGTTTTGTTTTCTGTTGACTTGATAGTGAGTTATACTTTCACTTTGAGCTGAACTTTAGATTACGATGACTGGAGGGCGGCAAGGCCCGTGTGCTAAACTTCTGTCGGCTGACCCGCGGTCCGCTGCAACCAGACATGGTGGAGTATGCCGCACATGCACACCAGTGTTGATGTGATGCTGACCAAACAACCATCGGCTGGAAAAAAAACAGTCCTTGGTCCCTTCTGGCTCCAACTACTCCAGGCTTTATTTACTAACTGAAGTGGTAATGAGGAGGAATCACACAAAACCAGAGGTGGTGATGACAGAGGAGAGGAATGGAAGAGATTTGTTAATCCAGCTGATTACTTTTGAGAAATGGGAGTTAAAATTGTGCCTTCTTTTGCTGGAGTGTCATTCAGGATGTTTTTTCTTGTTAGGGGAAATGTGGGATTAAAGGTTTGTTTGTTTGTTTGCGCAGGTGGGAGGGTGTGGCATGTGAGGAGGACGTGAGGAAGCAGAGGTCCAGAGGAGGGTTTCGGGGGAAGGAGGTGAGGACTGTGGTGGTGGTTAGTAGCTCTGTTTGGGTTGAATGCTTGGAGCAGAGAAGTGCGTCATCAGCGTTTTACTGGACCCACTCCACTAGTGCGTTAAGAACAAAGGCAACAACCAAACTCACTGATGAATCACAAATGTCCCGGCAGAGCTCCAAGGAAGCTTCCTGGCCACGGACATATACACACACACACTGCAGACTACCACTGCAGAGAGTAGAGAGGATAGAGACAAGAGGATTTGTGGGAGGCTCGAGTGCTCGTCTGCATGCCCCATGAGCGTGTGTGGGATGGACAGGGAGGAAGCATGGACGGATATAAGAACTCCAGAGAGCTACAGTGTTTTTATGCCAGTTGCGATCAATGCACTGACTCATTCATCTTCATGGGCCCAGGCCTCAGCGCTCACCGCAGGAACCATGGAAAACAAAGAGAGGCTTTTTTACAGTGGAAATTTCAGCTTCATGTGGATAACACTTCGATTTTCAGCCATTGTTTAGAGAGAAAAGTAGATGCTTTCAGCATTGCAGTCAGACATTTTGAAACTATACATAGTTTATATAAACATAGACAATCCCCACATGGTTACACTTTCAACACTTTGCAGGTTTTTGACCACAGGAAACATCAAATTTCACCAACCAGTGTTGTAACTACTTTAGAGATGGAAAAGAATGTAGTATTTGTGAGATAATGGAAGAATAAAGTCACATATGAAAACCAACCTTAAAATTTGATTGGATTATGGAGTTAGCATGTCACTTTTTCTAAAGATGTACTACCTGAGCCACTGCTTTTAAATGTAATCTGCAGTGATCACACTGTTACATGGAACATGAAACTGATAACCACAAATACAAACTGCACTCTGTCAGAACTAACTGGAACAGACCCAACAATGGTGAGTTCCTGTTAGAGGTGGGCTGACCAATCCAAATACTGATACTATCAAAACCAAAGTATCGAAATGATACTAGAGCAATAGGACCGATATTTTGAGGATGGTGGACCAGGACAAAAAATATAGTTAAAATGTGTTCAGAAATTGCAAATTGATTCAGCTCAGTTCAACTCGATTTGACTCAGGAGCAGCACATTTTAAAAAGTGGCCTGCAGATGAAGAAAACAGTTAGACGGACTTCATGTCTATAGCAACTTGTGCAAGAAAATACTCAAATTATGAAATTTAGGTATGAAAAAGTTGGAGTGATAAGATCATTGATCATTAGATCACTGACAACATTAAAGTGTAAGTGCAAAATGCAGTAGCCAAACATCAGTCATGTAAATGCAATGAAGTAATATTTTATGTGGCCTTTTTCAAACCTTGTTTTCTATTCAGCTTCACACAGAGGAGAGCAGAAAAAAACATGGAAAAGTCTGAATCAGCGGTGCCAGCAGGACTTACTGTCACAGCATGCACATACCCTCCCGGGGAGTGAAAAGGGAGAGACTGATTCATACTGCCCACTTAAAAGTTACACAAACCTTACTGACACATCACCGATTAGGCCGACACGACCAAAAGTTAGCTAACCATCTTAGCAATATCGTATCATCTATATTATACATAGCTCAGAGAAATTCACACATTGATATCAAAAACAAGAACAAAGACAGCACCCACACATGAAACATCAGGAACAAGACACAGAAAAATATTAAACTGATTACTGTTCCTACCAGTTGAAAGTTCTTTCTGCATCTGTCTATTTTACAAGTCTACCACTTCATTATCATGAGAGATGTCCTCCAATTCCACTCCTCTGTGAGCCATCGCATCCGTGACATGTACTCGAGCACCGCAAACAGATTAAGGAGCACTATTCCAACACACAAAATAGGTGAAATGTGTCTGTCTGATTTTTGTCCATGTCCGTCACACATTTTTGCTGTCAGAACGCATCTGTGGGGCTTAAAATGCATTCATAATTGCCTTAAACCCAATTTAGCTTGTCTGAACCTACAGAAACCTTAAGTGCTCTTGTTTCTTTCTTTTGCTGATACATGGTGATATTTCTTCATGCATTATTGTCTCCAAATGCCCATGAGGGGAAGGCATAAAATTGTTGGCAGGAATATGGGTTACATCACCAGCGTGCTTATATGTATATATGTATGCTCTTAAGATCAAGCAATCTCTTGGGATTTACTGGGTTTCCACAAGTCAACATTAGCTACTTTGAGTTGCGCTGCATTTTTTATGCATTAGTCACAGTCTGAATTGAAGCCCC
>NW_005187502.1:1720587-1734409 GCF_000239375.1 Pundamilia nyererei
CACACACACACACACACACACAAACAACATATTCCAATATGCAAAAGGTAAGAATAGATGCTTTTAGAACAATTCATGATTCTGTGTGTGCCTGTTTGTTACATGCAGTGTTAAAGATGAAGGTAGCTACCATTATGTCACCCAATTGTTGAGCAGTGTTAGAGTAGAGAAGCTGACTGTAAAACCATACACAGGATAATCCTCTTTTCCAAACCTAGAAAGAATAGTTACAAGTTACAAAATGGGGTTCAGCATGAAAGTGTATCAAAGTGTTTATAGAGGTCAACTCCCAGGTCTGATTCATTGTAGACTTCTATAGGACTCTATAGAAGTCTTTATAGGTCTGTGTTATTATGTAAATACTTACTTACGCTTTTGTGTATTTCACACGGAGAGATGCCAAACTGCCTTTCATTGTTCTTGTAACATTGACAATAAAGAGCTATTCTATTCTATTCTATTCTCTAAGTCTCTAGGGACCACAGGTATGCCATTGAAAAGATTGCAAGTTTAAGATATTTCCACATTAGCATTGCCTTTCACAGCCAGAATTAAGTCCATATTTTATTCTGTCTGTGGTCTGTTATCTGCCATCTGTACACTACACAAGTCTGATGTAGACTGATATTAGTTTTGGACTCTTTAATGTCACAGATGTTGTCACAGCAGTATTTGTGTTTTTGAGTTAAAAAGACCATATTTGAAAGAGTCCTAAATTTTCAGCTGAACACGTGAAGTGTAGATACAACAACACAGTATCCTTCCGTTTGAACAACAGTGAAGTATTAAACTGCTGTTAACCCCCACACATTAATTGTAGCTATTTAATATCAGTACACAGATATTTAACTATTAGCGATTATTCGATAGCCACTTTAGCTGTCAGTTAAGTTACTATTAAAGGAGTGTTTAGCAGTGATTGTTAATAATGAAATGAAAATGATACTCTGAGAGCTAGGCAGAAAACATTAGCAGTCCCACGTCTTTAATGTTAGCAAACAGTGTTGACTGAACAGCATAACATTTGTTTAAGAAGTGAGATTCTTAAAGTTCCAGACTGAACCAGAGAAATGCATTACACTTACAATTATGTCATCAAAAAGCTGTTTCAGTTATTTTAAACCAAGAGTAAAAGAAAAGGAAAGAAAAAAAGTGTGGAGTGATCTACAGGTTTTGAGGAGGGGGATATGGAAATTACTTTTATTTATATTGCACAAAAGGACAAGATGTTTGCAAGAGAGGAACAACTACATAATACTGCCAGCACAACTCTGACTTTCGGCAAACATCTGCACAGACAGCATGCTACCATAAAGTGTTGTTAAAGCTGTGTATATGCTGACCCCAGCCCAGCAGCCAGAGCCAGCACCTCAACAGGTAACAAAGGCAGTGATGAGCAGCCAGGCTTGCAGCATTTCAGTGACTTGAATTAGAAGTGGAGTTCTTGGTGTCTGTGTCAGGACACCAATCAGTGCAGCTAAGCCCCTAACTTTATCAGCATACAATTGAAGAGCTTAAAAAAATCATCCTTACACTTGTTATGACGAGTAAAAGAAACCACAGTGAGCAAAAATATTATTTGCACCAGATTGTAAAGCATTTTTGTTATGCTGTTTAGCTTCATATTTGGGATTAACTCTGTCTTAGAGCCAGCACTGAGTGGCCATTAGGGGAAACTGCAATAATTGGCACTTAGTTATGCTATAAACCAAAGTATTGAACCCATTAATCTTTTACCTTGATGGTGGTGTTATATTGAGACCAAATACCTGCAATATTGTAATATTACCACAATTTACATTTGGTATACTGTAATTTAGTGAGATTGTCTGTTCCTGGGTCAGGTTCAAAATCAGAAACCCACAAAGCCTAGTTTGCGTGCTAGTGGAGCTGAAGCCAACACCTACAACTTCCACGTGTGATACAGTCTTAATTCAATATAAAACAAAGACTCACAAAACTCTGAGTATACTATGCTTAGGTAAGTGTTTATGCATGTGTGTGTGTTTTACCACCATTATGATGGGCTGTTGTGGCTCATATGTTAGATATTATCCACTGCCTTTACCCTTATAAACACAGCATCCACAGCAAAGGTGAGCCCAGGAATGACAAGACAGGCAATTTACTCATTTTACAAATTGGTTGGTGCTGCTGTGATCTTGTAGCTACTGTGTTCAATTAATGCTGTGCTCTGCTGCTGAAGCCAACGAGGGCTGAACTAATGGGCCTAAGGTATGCCCTGGCTCTACATCCCCATTCCCAACACACAGTTACACCCCCACACAGTTACACACACACACATACAAAGGCACGCAGACATACACCACATGGGCCCTCGCCACCGCGACCCGGCAGTTTGGCACCAGTATCCACTGGGGGGGAGAGAGGTGGGTAGGGAAGAAAAATGGGAGCAAGGGGGGGCGGCTCAACTTAAGTGGAGTTGTTCTAACGTAGTACCCACTCGCTATCTCTCTTTCTGTTTCTGTCTGCCTTCAGCTCGTTCTCCCAGTTCTCCCCTTTTGTCCCCGTGGAATTGGAGGGAATTGAAACTGCCTCCTCTGCTCAGTTGCTTTGTGCTACTTATAGAATCAGTCCTATAGTGATGAGGAAGTTTGTGGTGGTAAACACTGGCCATTACCCGTCTCGCTCCAGTCTCAGAGACGTCAGTATGGCTTGGAAAGCTTCTCTGAAATGTGTGGAATTATAGCCCTTTGTGTCAGTCACTCGACCCGGCCGATTTGTGTCTGCTTCACTATTTTTTATTGGCATTGGTTAGTTTTTGTGTATTTGTGAAGAAGGGACTGAGTTCATTTCATATGGATTATTTCTATGTGTGTCTTCACTGTTGCACGCATTTCATCCCATGTGTGTTTGCTGTATGCGGTGAAGTGATGTCTCACTCATGTGTGTGTGTGTATTTAACTCTGTGAATGTGTAAAGACACTGTATTAAAGGGCTTCTGTTTTATGTTTAACTTTCCATTGCCTATTTCCTGATCTCGTAAATGAGGTTCATTCACAAAAAAGGGCATCGTAAAAAGCACATCCTATTTTCCCTCACAAACACTTGAAGGGGCAAATTTGCCCTGAAAATGCCGGACATCTCCTGGTATACCGATAGATGTTCATCCAACCAGAAATGCCGAGCTGGCTGACATCTGCGCGTCCTTTAATTGGATGTTCTGCCAGGTGGGTGGGAGAACAGGAGCTCGGAGATTAAGCAGAGCGATTGTGCCACTGAAAGACACGGCCCACCATCTGTGTGCAACTTGCTGCAGTGCTTTCTACACTGTATGCTTGCTGCCTGCATTTGAGCCAAAGCAAACACAGTGCTCTGATAGCGTCTTTGAGACTGCTCGGCATAAAGAGTCCAGAGCTTGTGGCTAACAAGACCGTTCCTTGAACCAAAACCTTCCTGTGTTATTAAATGTGCCCCAGTGCACACTCGCCTCTGTTTCTCTTTGTTTCTCTCTGATGGAAAGAAATGGAAAGAAAGACAGCATGCATAATTTTTCAAGGTGGAACAAACAAGACACGGTGGACACATAGTTTTAAAAAAAATCAATTTAACATCTTGGGACAGACTCATTTTAACCCAAGCTTTGTCCACAATTGCTCAGTTAATTAGCACTAAACAGACAGCGGCGAGATAACATTTTTTTTTGCAGGTATTTGGTCTCAAGGCAGATTCATGGCTGTGAATCTGACACCACAGAATCCACAATAGGAAAGAGCTGGAGGAAAAGGCAAGTATGACATCACTCCCAAAGCTCACCACGTAGAGATATTTGGTGAAGACCCTTTAGACACTATAATGACTTAGGTGCCCTTTTTCTGTCAGACTCTTGAATTGGATAGACCTTCTTTACTGATGCCGCTGTTCTTGAACTCTATTGCTAGGTATGCATTAGAGGTTTGCCGTCTAATGCTGTAAAATGGTGCATTTTAAACATATGATTCAATGATCCTTTTCTAAACCCAGCCAAGGTGTTTTGTTCCTAAACCGAAGCAAACAGGGAAAACTGGTCAAATCAAAGTCCAGAAATACCAACCCCAACACAGACTCCTGTGATCTGTGTGGGACTCGTGGAATTTATGCCATACCCACTCCACCCTTCCTCTCTTTAAAGAGTTTTTGAAATAAAGAAAATTGGAAATTGGCCTACAATTGGCAGAAACACCTGAATCAAGTATTGGAGTTTTAATTAACAGTTTAATTAAAATCACTTGAGAAGACAGAGCTGCGTAACGTACTAAATAAAGATAAATGGATCGTTTTTCATATTGAAGCAGCAATTAATGATAACACTTTTTGAACAGTCTTAGAGGGAGTGTGTCTAATACATACACTGATGGTTTGAACAAAATAATTGCTGACATTAGTTCATTAGACATTAGAGCAAATGGAGAAAAGCTGTGCAGATAAATGTTTGCATTTATTAAAGCTGCCGTTGGGGATTTTTCTTTTTCTCCGGTACTTAAAATTTTATTTGTAAGGAAATTCATGAAGTCAACTACTGAGAGCTAATGGATTGGAGCTCTTACTTTTTTAAATCTGGCATAGCATCAAGTGTTGTCACGGTGGGAGTGGAGTTTATGTAGCTGCTTTGTGTAATGCATTGTGTTGCCATATGACACAGGAGAAGTAATTTTGGAATCATTTTCATCACACATATGCAGCACATTCAGACAAGCTTGAATGTTTGACGCTAGCATAGTCCAAAGTTTCTTGCTAGTACATCACTGTGGCAGGTTAATGGCACCAGCCATTCTGAAACAATAAGGTGTGTAAACCTGCCAGCTGTGTGTGCGCTATTTTGGGACCAATGCAGTGATGCAAAGACTGGCACCCGAGGCATGTTTGAGCCTGATGAGCTGATAACTCCTAAATATTTTTTCTAATCTTTGTGTATCTTCTCCTTTTTTGCCTTTCGGTTTTTGTATTGGAGGCTTGACAGCTGAACCACTCTTAATTTTTACTTTCACTAGTTTTTCTTTTGCTTTTCATTTGAGAACTGAGACCAACAAACCCACATTTCTTTTTCTCTTTGGTGAAGCAATTTTTGGTCTTTTTTCTTGATTTGATTCATTTGATTCAATTTTGTTTGTACAGCGCCAAATCACAAAAATAGTCACCTCAAGGCACTTTATATTGTAAGGGAGACCCTACAATAGTACATACAGAGAAAAACCCAACAATCATATGACCCCCCTTTGAGCAAGCACTTTGGCGACAGTGGGAAGGAAAAACTCCCTTTTAACAGGAAGAAACCTCAGACAGAACCAGGCTCAGGGAGGGGCGGGACCATCTGCTGCGACTGGTTGGGGAGAGAGAAGGAAGACAGGACAAAAGACATACTGTGGAAGAGAGCCTTCCACAGCATTTATAAAATGTCTTAATTGCATGAAAACTTGCTATAATTCTGTAAAGATGTGCAGCTTCAGCTATATAAAAATAAAGTGCACAGTATACACTTTTTCGCTCTGTTCTATACACACACTTTCAGTCATGAATCCAGACAGATGTTCGGCTCCTTCTTCATTGTTACAGCACAGTATTCATTTTACAATGTCAGTAGCTTTTTTCTTATGAATGTGTTATACCACCATTATAGTAGGGGAGAGACAGTAGAATGAAAGAGGGGCGGAAGGCTGATAGTGGACTTTATCATGAAGACAAAGTGCCTTTTGATGAACCATGTACCTAATTCCTAAATAAATCCTCCAGCTAACACAATATTTCATTTTATTGCTTTGTGGGTCCAGGATGTGTAGGTGATGCTGTGCACTATTAAAAGCTTGTGCAGTCAGGCTGTGGATCACTCTCCTGCTGATAGGCTGCGTATTCCTGAGCCAGGATCAACTGGGTCTTGTGTTGGGTAATGTAAAACATTAGCAATATCCTGAGTCAACAGCCCCCGTGCTCCGTTTGTTTGGATATCACATTTCCCTGGCAACTGGATATATTGTCAAGGGTACACTGGACCTCGGTGGAAGGCAAAAAAGGTGCACTTCTTTGCAAATTGGTCAACGAAAAGAGGCCACCAGTGGAGCTTGAAAGTTAATTAAACAGAGTTAAACAGAGTTATAGGGAGAAGCTCAGGCTGTTATTGTTTGCACAGTGGAGGAAGGTGGTGCCAAGTCAGAGAAAGTAACGGACATCAACCCACGCTGATTACTCCAAGCTTGTACAGTAATGCTGAAAATCCCCCTTTTATCTTAACAGGTTTCAAAGAACAACATTTGGCTGTCGCATGCTTGAGGCTTAAACAAGACTCCAGCGGCTGTGCCCACTGACTCATTTGAAGCATTCTACCAAACAGCAAACAGGAGCCAAGAACTTCACGAGGCAGGAATGTAGAGCTTAATGCTGTCACTGAGTTTCCAGTGAGCAGAGAGGGTGGTGATGGTTGGGGATATTTTCATTAGCGATGGAGGTTAAAGGAAGTGAGGGACCTGGAGAAAATGGTTCTTGGTTTACAAGGTTCACTTGTTTATGCAACCATTTCTCTTGTATAATCATCCAACTGCTGCTTTAGCCTGTGATGTGTGAAGCCTTTTGGAAACTGTATCCCAACCTCATTACCGGTAATCAGAAGCACTTATTTAAGTTGCGCTGGCCAATCCAAGAAAAGCAACATGAACAATTTACTTTTGGATTAAATATGCTCTAATTCTAAAGTTGAAATCAGAGCCAGTTGTGTTCATTTTTCTCCACTAATGGAAGGCAAACATTTAAGTCACACCAACCAGTCACAACATTAAAACCGCTGACAGGCAAAGAGAATGAGACTGATCATCTCTTTAAATTGGTACCTGTAATGGGATAGTATATATTAAGCATCGAGTCAACAGGCAGTTCTTAAAGTTGCCAATAGGATACATTCTGGGGAAAAGTCAAGTTGGTGTAGGCCACGTGATGGTCCAGGCAACGTTCTCTTCAAAAGCCCGTCTGACATTCATGTGGATGTGACTTTAACACATTCACCCACCTAAACATTGTTACCACTTTCAGAAAAAAAAAATGCCTCACAGAAAACATTGTTCAGGACTGGTTTGAGGCCCTGACCCATAACTAGGGGACTTACAGAATCTCCTGCTAATGTCTTTGTGGCTCATCCTGAAAGACCCCTTCAGAGGACTCCAGGCCTCAACAGGTCAGAGCCGTTTGGTGTCACAACATGTAACTTGGGTAATAGCTGGTTTTAGTGTTGTGGATGTACAATGTTCATTTTTTCTGGGCACCTCATATTATGTAACTGTCCAAGTTACGAATGATCATCCTTTGATATTAGATATCTGTGCTCATGTACTGCAGTGGTTTGAATCATATCTATCTAATGGAGAGATGTGATTCATCTAAATGGGGAGTCTTGTTCCCACACAAAGGTTAATTATGGAGGTCCACATGGTTCTGTGCTTGCAACAAATATATTTACAGTATAAACGCTTCTCTTACACAGTATTATTAGAAGGTATGGCATACATTTTAACTGCTGTACAGATGATATCTGACTTTATCAGTCCCTGAAGACAAATGACACACAGATGACCAGCTATTTTCACTCTTTATGTGTTTATACACCACTCTCCATTTAATCATTAATTACAGTGAAAGTTAAATGTTGCCAAATCACAACAACTTTAAAATTAAACTGAACTGCATTCAATTGAATTGAATTAACCCTAATGGCACATGTGTCCAGCACATGCTTTTTAATTCATTGGCTTTGTAAACAACAAAGAATGCAGGTTGCATCAAGACTGGATGTTGAGTTAAATCAATCAGTCAATCTTAAGAAGGAAGGCTTCAGAAAACACAAACGACTGTTGGCAGAAATACAATTTGTCGAACAGTTTTTCTTAATACAAGAGAAGGTTTACAGCCAGAGTGGATTCTGTAAGCAAAGGTTTTTGACTTGCCAAGTGTCCAGTGATGGGAACCATACTGATGCTTCACATGAAAAAAGCCATTCTTCATTTAGGACAAAAACAAAGAATTTTTTTTTTTTTGTGGGGGGGGCCAAGTTGATTTTGATGTGTGTCAGAAGGTAATTTTAGCATGGCATAGGGTTCAGGATATTTAGACCTCAAGAGTGTTCATTTCATGCCATATGCTAACGAATATTTGATTATGGGCAACGCAGCACTACTGGCATCCTGAGAAAGCATCGCCAACTTGGCCACAGTTTGCTGTAAAAATAAGCAAGTGATTCCTGTGCATAAAACAGGAATGATTTCTGTTCTTTGGTGCTTTGCATTTAGGTTTTATACATAAATACAACTTCCTAGTTTGAGTCTTACAAACTCAGTTTCTTGTGGTTTGTTGTTAGAGGACAACTTCATGATAGTACACTGGAAATAAATTGTGTTGTTGGAGTAAATGAATAATTTCATCAATATCTGAGTAAATATCTCCTTTTCAATTGTTATAGTTTGCAACAGTATATCAATTTTTAAAGCACATTGAACCGCTGTTGTAATTTGGTGCTATAGAAATGAAAATGAATTGAATTGAATTGAAGTGAAAAGCTATCATTTGTGAGTTGGTTATAAAGTCACCAGACAAATTTTTGGAAAATGCTGCCACTCATTTACTCGCTACACTGGCTGTTTACAGTTGGTCTAATAAACTCAGACTGAAAAAAGAAGAAAGTTTCAATAAGAGCACTCAAGAGCGAAACTCCCCCCAAAGGGCTCTACCAAAAATCTGATGTTTTATGTTTTTATTACAACATGCTGATGTCTGATCTTTAGCATTACATAATAAATGGAGTATTTCATTGTCTTTAACCATATGATTGGAGCAGAATTGGCTGAAATTTGTTCATCTTCTTTGTCCTGTAAAAACACGAGATTTTAAGATTAATTTGTGTGATTCTGCGAAACTTTATGTTGTCACTGTGATGTCATGAGGTGTTGTACTCCACACCCTTTCTATGATATATTACCTCATATAGTTTCTTGAAAATCATCAGCGTTAACATTGAAGTTCAAGGCCAAATGCAAGCCAACGTGCTGTGAAGATTCATGGTGATCCATAAAAAGTTATGGGTATTATAAAGTATACCATAATTAAATCAGCTTGAGCTGTTATTGGTTTCTACCATCACAGAAAATTTGAACGTAATATCTTAAAAACTGTGGACACTAGACTGCTAACAAACAGACAAACAAACAAATGAAACTGGTTACATACTTTTTACATACAAACCATTTGGGCGGGAAACGAAAAGAAAACAGTTCTTGCTTATAGAATTTACCCGTTTACATGTAGATATTTGATTAAAGAAATTGGCTGTTATGTAAGTGCATTTTCTTATCAGTTTCATAGCACTGCCTAATCTTGCATACTAATAAAATTGGATCAAATGTTCTAACTATGCATTTCTTTTTATATATACTTTATGGTGGACGTTCAATTCAATTCAATTCAATTTTATTTATATAGCGCCAAATCACAACATAAGTCGCCTCAAGGCGCTTCATATACGTTCATACCAAATAGGGTCAAATTTACAAGCAGTCCTCGTTAGCCAAAAGCTTGGGCTTCAGACTGCTCTCAATGCCCTGTTTCCAACTATTTCTCCTATTCTTGGCTCTGTATGATGTCCATGAGAGTGGAGCTATCTAATATGGTCATGTAAGGCACACAGCCAGTAATCTCGCTATGTGAAAGCTCACACTGTAAAATGTTATGAAATAAAGATTGCATGCAGGTTCATGTTTTTCTTCACGCTCATTTTTTCAGAGACCAAAGATAATCTGTTTGATCTTCTTGGCCGTCCAACTGACTTGGCAGTTAGTAATGGTGCTGGATGTAATCGTGACAAGTCTGATATCTCGATATCTTCCAGACCACCAAATATTCCCTTGATACATGCATCAGCAAAGGCTGTGGTAAACTTAACAAGTAAACTGAAAAATATCGAAGATATTTTTTTGAGTTTCATCAGTTTGTTAATTCAGTTGTTTTCCCCATCTACATCCATAAATGTCATCTTTCTTAACATTTATTAAAGGAAACAGTAAAATTAGCTTGCTCACTAGATCCAGCAAGGGCAAACCAGTGGAGGTTTATTCAGAGTAGAATAAAATCTGTTTTTTTTCTCTTGGGTGCACTAACGCCATCTCAGCTCCTGCAGAATGAAACAACTATAAATGCACTCTCAACTGCTGTGAACACACCGCGTGACTGTGTTCACTCTACGCTGACACAGCATCCGAGTGATGGAAAAGACTAGTGGACGGGCGCCATAAACAACGAGCAGCGGTGGCCTCAATCAGAAGCCATTCATTTTCAACCGCTGCACTACATTTATTTCATTTCCTGTCTCACTTTGTCTTTGCAGAGGAAATAATGGGTTGGGTAATAAGAAGGGACTCGGATAATGGGAAGTTCTGGCCCATGCCTCTGTAAGGAGACTGTGGGACTGGAGGGGAGAAAGAAAGGTTTGCCAAATGTTGGAAAAAAACAGAAGACATTGGGAAGTGTTGATTGCTAGCATTAGCTTGTTATTGTTACATGAATGGCAAAAATGAAACATTTGCTGAAAATTGCTGTGCTGTGTATGATTGGAGAACAGAACGATGATGTAAAAAGTGATAAATAAACCTTTTTGGTGTTAGCAATGAGGAGTGAGAGGAGGACTGGAGGAAAAAAACATCCTTATCTGAACCCATCGTGTAAGTTTGACCTTTAGTAAGAATGATTATTATGTGTTTGAGGACATGAGGAACTCCCTCTATAGATGCAGAACACACACACACAGACACACACATACCGCTGTGGAACTGTCTCCAGGCAGGGCTATTTATCTTCATGAATAAAATGACTATGGCCAGCAATGCACACAATTATTTTTATGAATGGACAATTGGACAGCTGTGAAATAGATTTTTCATGTAATTAAATAAATGGCCATGTGCGATGAGAGCTATTAGAGCTGCTTTTCTCTGAGCTCACAGCAAAAACACACTGTTCCTTTCTCAAGCAAACAAAGCTGGCAAAGCTCGATTTTCCCACTTTAATAAACCCGCCCCCTTCTTAGTTGGGACCAGTGGCCTAGCAGTGTTATATCCAGTTTCACTGTTTATTATGCTGTAACAGATTTTGTTTTGATTGTTTTCATTAATTTATTTATTTCATGAAAACAAGCATACACAAGAATTTATCAAAGGTCATCATAAAAACTAAGGTTAAAAATTAAAGTAGTATATACGAGGTGACCTTGAGCTGCTTGACTGTGTTTATATATAGTGTGTAGAAATGAGAAACTGTGGTGTTAAATTGTCTCCATGTGGCTCTGATCAACACCAGTAAAGAGGGGAGAAGCAAAGACCCTGTGGAAAGTGTCCCACAGCAGTTCCCCACCCAGCCACCGCAGGCATCAGAGTTCAGGGAACACCCAAGATGGCACCTTACATGGGGTGGAGGCTGGAAATTTTTAAGCAGCGTCATTGTTTTTTAGTCAGTTGCATAAGTCCATGTGGGGAGATCCTAATCAGAGGAAATCAAGTCCGTCAGGTCACAATGCAAGACCAACAAGTTCAACATCGAAAAGCTCCCGAAATCTAATCAAGTCCAAAGTGTAGCTCTGGGTCTAAAGGCCAGTAATGTACCAGGATTACAACTCGTGAATCAAGTGTGTGTGTTTTTCCTTTAGTCTGCCTTATTTTCTGTCATACATCCTCTGAAGTCCTGAGCCTTTACAGACGTTAACTGACAGTTATATGTGAGAAACTGAATCTCAATGACATTAGTTGATCTTTAACTTGGCAGCTCCTTCAAAGCCATGTGCTGTTAGTTTATGTGAGTGTGCAAATAGCACAGGTAATTCCCTGATGAATTGCTTGCCGGTGGGGTTCATTTGTGCGTAGCCTCTCGTGCCCTCTGTCCAGGCAGCTCACTTGCCAAAACAACATTGACTATTTTCAGTGGTATGAACTTGTCTGAAGCTGCTGTGTGGTATGTGTCACGAACAACAACTGGAAAAATATCTTGACCCGATTTTTCATGCGCAAAAACAGCTTTATACTTCAACGACTGAAAAAAATGTCAAGATTGCTGCAACTTTTTCTTGAATAACATTTCTAACATTTGGGGTTCTGAAGGTTTTTGTGTAAACAAAAGCAGAATCATAAGTCACTTGTATCAAAGTCAAGGTGCAGATCAGACACAGGACTCCAGTTCAGGATTTAGGATGTGTCAGAAGTCAGTGCTGTAACTTCTGTGCTTCTTACAGAGACTCACAAACAATTTATGTCCAACAAGGTCTCCCACTATGTTCACATTACCTAATCAGCAAGCTTATATAGCCTGCCAAGCAGCCAGCACAACTGAAATACCGGGACAGTCTAATCCTGTAAGAATTCAAAGTACTTAAACGGATTCTTTTGTGTTTGTGGGGACAATCAGGGTTGTGCTGTCGCATGAAAGCACCTCTGGAGATAGACGCATATCTACATTGTCCGTTTTTTCCCACGATATGCTGGTTTGTTTGGTGTTTTTTTCCTTCTTTGTTTTTTTTTTTTCTTTTAACATTCTTTTGTGTTCTACAGTCAGATTAGAGACATTTGTTCCACTTTTTATTTTCATCTTTGTTCACAGACATCAGTCTGTCATCTCATCTCATTGCTAACATTGTTTCTGTCTCTCACCGTGTGTTTGTGTTGGTCTTTAGAGGCCTTTGATTCTAGGGGTGGGGGGGATGCAAAAAAGAGAAAAGGATGGGAGGACGAGAGTCTGTAGGGAAAGAGGAAGGGATCATAGAGGGAGGAAGACCAACAAAAGAATGTGTAAAAGCCAAATGTTTTGACAAATACTGTGCTGGTGTGTGTCGTGCCAGATACAATCAGGCGACCTGAGCGTCTGCCAAGTTGCTGTATCGCAGAGATAGTAAATCAGTGCCGTATGAGACTCACAAGATTAGAAGAGCAAAGGGAGAAAACATCCCATAAATTCCAGTCCAGGGTGACGCTGTGAGTGAGCACAGAAAGCACATGGATGCTTGTGCTGCAACCAACTTTCAATTTAGCATCAATCTGACAGCTTATTACGCCGAGCCCTCTTTTCCCTTTACTTGTAGTCTCCAAATCGGAAACCGGGAGGTTCAGCTTAACAGTTTGCATCAGTCAAGTTAGACCTCCAGTGAAAGAGAAGAAGGACAAAGTAAAAAAACAAAAACGAAAAACAGAGGGAAAGTTTAAAAAAAAAAAAAAGTCAGACACTGTGTGTGAAGGTGGCTTGAGGAGGTGGTTTCCAGGGAAATGAGGCCATATCTGATTCTCTCTGCTCACAAACATGCTGCCAGGTTGAGGCCTGTTCTTAGGCAAGACCCACAGAAGCCACATCTCTCTGCCTCTCTCTCCGTTGTTATTTGAGGGTTTTCTTGGCAGTGCTCAGGCACAGGATGCAGGCCATTTGCTGCAGGAAAGTATAACCGCATTGTCTGAGCTCGGACGGCCTAATTGCCCCACAACAAACAAAGTGTAAACTGAGGCTGATTATAATTTGAGCCCAGGGCCTCAGTCTGCTGATTGTGGAGGGGGGCCTCCAGCATCTATTTCATTAAGTCCCCGGGGACCAGCGCACTAAAGAGTAGGAGCTCTTATGGATATATATTTACCCACATTTCTTGTGGCGTGTGGTCAAGTGAGGTTAGGTCCAAAATGAAGGCCTCTTTTCATTCCTCGCAGCCCAGCAGTAAATACGTATGTAACACAGCACGGGCTTGCACACTGTAATAAGCCAGCCGCAGCAAGCTATGGGCCGCTGTGTGTCTGAATGCCGAGGTGACACAGTGGAAGGAAAGAGTCCG
>NW_005187502.1:1734429-1740192 GCF_000239375.1 Pundamilia nyererei
CCCCCCCCCGAGCTGTGGCGCTCCGGCTTCAGCTGACTTGTTATTAATGAACAACATCCCTGACATCAAAGAATTGCTTCGCACATCTTTACTTCTGCTTTTAATGGTGTCCTAAAGTGTTTGTACAGCACCCCCCAAAGAAAGCAAACACTCCCCCCCATCGTGACTTCTGTTTTGAGTTGATCGAGATCCAAATAGGGGCCTCACACTGTCGGGCAGACTGAAAATAAACAGGATGTCCCTCACATGTGTACTTCTAAGATCTATTTGTTTTTCTATGAATATCTAAACTTTATCAGTCCATGTTTTACCAGTCACATGGGTTTTTCCAAACTAATTGTTAGTTTTTAATTAATTTTTTTAACTTTATTTTTGTGTCATGAAAAAAAAGCAGTTACATGTACATATCTACATATCCAGAAATGCATTTTCTCTATGTGTGTCTCTCTGAGCAGGGGACTTTCACATGAAGATGTTTGTTTGGGATTTTTTTGTTCTTTTTTGGAAGGCCCCCTTTAGTGTCTACAACTCTATTCGGTATTTAATTGTAATATTTAATTGGTCAAATCATTTAAAAGTAAAGATGGCAAACATCTGATCACCTCACCCCATTTAATGTTAGACTTTAATGTTTTTGTTTGCTTGGTTTGTAGTAACGTGCATACGGATTACAGTGGTTGATCACCAGAAAGTCTCAGAAATCAGGATTACGTTTTCCCGTTTTATTCAACCAGATCCCAAAAAGTTGATTCAGTTCCTTTATGAAACTGACCTCCCAGCCCATTGTTCCTTCAGTGGTACTTGTTTCAGTCATCAAGCAAACATATTGTTTATAAGATTGGGAAACCTGCAGTCAGCTGAGACTGAAGTAGTCACTTGGATGAGTGATGAAAGGTTTCTCCCACTGGAAACGCTACATCCAGATGAACAGAATACCTGGATGATGGAGCATCAAGATATTAAACCAGCTCATCTCCCGACGAATTAATAATGAAATACACTATAAAAAGAAAAAGTGGAGAAAACTAAAAAATGTCATGGTAACTTGATTCAGTACCTTATTGAATTTTGACTTTGCTGAGATTTAGTTTTGTCAACTTGAATTTTCTTTTTCATCTAATTACAAGATTCTTGTGAGGACAACAGTAAAATCTTTGGTTTGGATTCATGTTGGAAGAAATGCTGAACGAACAAGCCAGCGTACAGCCCCTGCCTTTTTTGTATAAGGCAGAAATACACGAAAACTAGCATTTTATTGCTAAACTCTCAGATAAACTGTGAGCAAAAAATTCAAGTTGCCAGAGCTCTTGTCTAAACATGTAAACTTTCCAAATCAACCTCAGCAGTCACAGGCTGAGAAAACTCAGAAAACACTTTAGTCGTGCTGCCGTGTCATCTCACTTTTTTTAATAGTGTAGTTGTAGCCTTTCTGAAAGACAACACAGAGCATCAAATTATTAGGTCACCCTAGCAACCATCTAGGAGAGATAAGCAAAACAAATCACACAAACTCGCCCAGTGTTGTCACGGTTTAGGAACCTTTTGCAAATGAAAATCTCACTTTGTTTGAGGAAGAGCAATGAGTTGAATCCATGAAATCACTTTGAAGTGTCTTCAGTACTGCAGGCTGTCAAAACGTGTGCTGTGACAACCTGACATTCATGCACAGCAGAGAATCAACACCGTCTTCTAGACAAGAACACAATCATACTGTGAGCAGAGGGAAATCTTCAGCATGTAGTTTTCATTTGATTTCTCCCTCTAGTCATTTTAGCTTCTCTTTATTTCCAGCTTACATTTTAGCTTTAATTATTTCAAGTATATTTTAGCTTTAGTGTTAGATTTAATTTAATTTATATGTTTTGAGGGACGTATTTGTGAAGGAAAGATCTTAGAACAGATCTGTCTTAGAATCTTAGAACAAAACAACCTTCAGTGCATCAAACAACAGCATGTTTTCTTTTCCCTGACTGTCAGCACTATCACTCTTCTTTGCTCGGTGACATCTTGTGTATACATACAAGATATGATAATGCACTGCAGTGAGGTAGTGGCGGAGTGTGCACTCCTGACCTGTGGAGGACACGTACCATCCTGCGAGGTCCTCTCGCATTAGGGAGGGAAGATGTTTGCCCATCGTGTCACACAAACTGTCACATTTGGATGAAACCCAGACAGAGAATTTTAAGTGGGATGATGGGGAGAGTAAGTGGAGCAGAGGAGAAGCCAAGGCTCAGAATACCCTTCACTCACCCTCATTCCCTCCCAAAGCCCCACCCTCCCTCCTATTCTCTCGGGGGGTTATTATTGTTAATCATCTTATTACTGAAGCCAGAGCGAATCCCAGGTTCTGGGCCAGATGAAAGGTCAGCCGCCGAGCTCCGCAGACACTGAGCCGTCAACAGATCAAAGCTGATGCTCTCTGATGATCCTACACCATGTTGCTTTGATACTGTAGCGCACAAAGAAGCGCAGGCTTTGGCTGGATGACAAAGTTTGATCGTATTTTTCAACCGATACCTTTACCCTCTCCTTTCAAAGTCACGCAGAAGGCTGCCTTGATAATGCGTGCCTTTATGAGTGGATGTTTTGTGGTGCGTGGACAGGTCAATGTGCCTCACTCACCTTGTTGTCATGAGAGAGAGTACACAGCTCTGAAAGAGCTGAACTGCAAAGCTCTCTGTGTTCGCAGCGTTTGAAGTCAGTGCTATAATTACCCAGGGATTACTGCAAACTTCAGTTGTTTTTGAAAGGCGTGGGACGTGCACAATATTAAGCAGAAACCAGTAGCTAGTCTTTGTTTTTTTTGTGGGATTGTTCAAATAACAAAAGGCTCTTTTGCGCTCAGAGGTTTATTCAAAAGCAACGCATTTATGATCTGCACCAGCATCAAAGGAGGTGATCAGGGTGTTTGGTAGATATACAAAGCTTTACGTTTTACACAGGCTCACATCCAGAGGCCTGTCTGACTAAAGCGCTTCAGTTACAGTCACAGATCGCGTCACCAGGGTCCAACCTGATGGTCCAGAGGTTTGAATCACCATCATTTTTACAGCCTTCTTACAGATGTTACCAAGACATCACCCTTGGCCAGTCATTCAGCACCAAAATAAGTGTGAGACATAAAAAAACAGAACATTCGGTGGGTTTTCAACATAAATGAATTAATGGATAACTTCCCTTTTTATTAAACAGGAAAGATTTTCTTTGAATTAAAAGAAAATTTCAGATTTTTAATCACAATTCTTATTTACTATAATAACATGTCTGAGTAATGAAACAGTTAAGCCCAGTAAGGCCCAGTTAAGGCCCAGTTAAGGTCAATTTCATCTTCATGTTGTCCGTTCACTAAAATGAGCTTGACACCTCTGCTCTGTAGGACCTTCTTTCTCATTCTGGTCTTTTGAACAAAACAGGAAACTCGAACATATTCAGATTACCTGTCTTGAAATATTACGTAACAGATATGCAGGCCTGTTTAATTCCAGCTCCTGTAGGTGTGAGGAAAATGTCATGGTTGCCTCACAGCTGATTTGGCACTCACACAGGTCAATCTTTCTAGGGCCTACGACGTGACCTGTGTGAGTGCCTGGCATGTTTTATGTGTTAATTAATTTGTGGTGTATCCCAGTGTTTTACAAATGGTACCAGCTGTGATTAAATGAAATAAAATGCTCGTTTTTTGTCTCTCCTGGGTCCCTACTCGTTCTTTTTTCATATCATATATTCATCTCTCAAGTTTTTCCACTGTTTTGTACATTCTGATAGTTTCAGCAGTCTCCCTCCAGGAATTAGCTGACATTCGTGAGCCCTTATATTAGTACTAGTAGTACTGATAGTAGTACTGGACAGGCCAGTCACAGTAGTTACAGGCAGCATCAACCTGACAAGTAGCTACATAGGGAGGTGCACATAGGGTTGTGACATACGTATGGCATAGATGAAGCACAATCTGTAAAACCTTCTGGTGCTACCTAAAACAAACAAATAAAAAACTTGTCATATTGCCAAGATACTGAGAAAATGTCAGGGGAAGGAAAATTCCTCTACTTGAAGCAGTTCTGGGAATGCACGCTCTCAAAATGTGCCCAACACATTTCATATGTTGGGTTCAAATAAAATATAAAATATACAAATATATATATTTGTATATTTATTCATAGTGTGAATGTGTGTGTGAATGGGTGGATGACTGAATGTAGTGTAAAGCGCTTTACAAATACAGGCCATTTGCCATATAAAAATCATTTTTTAAAAGTTGTGCTCACTATAAACATTAGCGCTGCGAGATAACACATTAAGGAAGATCAAGTTCTCCAAGCCACATACTTGAGTGTCTAGACTCCTGGCACACGTGATATCAGCTATGATATCGTTGCCTGGACTCTGGCTTTTCATACAGTGGCTGTTTAGCCACTCACCGACCCCAGCAGGAACCCACCTCCCCCTCCTGTGGTGCAGTTCTGTGAGGTGTGAATGAGTCTCTGTTGTGACCCCACTGACCTTTTCCTGTCTCAGGACCTGCAGTCAGCATGGGGTCAGAGGGCATCTCTTCCCTGATAAAGCCCCTGAGTGCTCGGTGTTTCACACTGCCAGAGACTGGACACAGAAGATTAGCCTGCCTTTGATCGATTAGACCCCGGACCCCCTCCTCCCGTCAAGGCAGGAAGCGTTTTTTTGCAGACCTGATGCTGATTGGGTGAAATATGCCGCAACTTGTTTTTCATTTTGTGTTTACATTCCCAGAATCTCCAAAGATAAAGGAGCATTGGTGCGCGTGTGACTGATGGTTAGGACAGGAATGTGTAAAAATGAAGTAATTACAAGGTGGATACATGAGCACAGAGCAAGAAGGGATTTTGATGGAAGCTGTGAGGCTGTCCAGAAAAGATGTGATATGAACTGCAGCAGTTTGCCGGAGCGATGTCTGGCCTGTCAAATCAAACCTTAAAGCTCCTGGCACTTTATTTCAGAACTGATACAGAGACTGAAAAAAAGGCATTCCTTTCTACCAGGAAAAAGTGATACACTCGTGACTGCCACCATCAGGATAATGAGGTGAACCACAGGTTTGACTGAGACAGATCTTCCGTGCGCCTGTAGGAAACCTTCAGTCTGGTTGTAATTATCTTTTCACCAGTAAGAAAAGTTTGCATCTTTATGATTTTAGGGTGAGCAGGTTTATTTGGCCAGCCTATGCACTCGAATGATGACAGACATGTTGCAAGTGCTTTTAGTTGAAGGCAGCAGAGCATGAATTAAACATGTTTTGCTGAACAGATTTCTATCAGAACTGGCTGAGTTTTGTCATCACATTCTTTTGTTATTTCATTAGAAATCAAAACTAAACTCCATGTGCATGTGAAAATGTTCTTCCCCAAACCATGACTTCAGCATTTGGCTGCCTCACCTTTCTAAGGTCAAGGACGGCTGAGTCTTTCATGTCCAGAATCACCAGAGTGAACCAGCCTCCCTTGACCTGTGTCCACTTCCCGAGCTGGAAGAAACAAAGCTAGAGCGTGATGACAGTGACATCAGTGATGCTGACTGCAGGGGCCTGTTTATGTGTTTCTGTTTCTGAGCAAACAAACAGTGCGAGAGCCGAGTTTGTTGCCAAAGTGCTTGCTCATAGGGGGTCATATGATTGTTGGGTTTTTTTCTCTGTACCTATGAAGCGCCTTGAGGCGACTTATGTTGTGATTTGGCGCTATATAAATAAAATTGAATTGAATTGAATTGAATTGAATTGAATTGAATTGAATT
>NW_005187502.1:1740212-1753727 GCF_000239375.1 Pundamilia nyererei
AATTGAATTGAATTGAATTGAATTGAATTGAATTGAATTGAATTGAATTGAATTGAATTGAATTGAATTGAATTGAATTGAGGAGCATTTGACTCTGCAAAGTCAGTAACCTGAGAACACAAAGTCATTAAATACAGGAAAGAAGATCACAAGAAAAATATAATATACTGTGCACGTAGGGTAGATTCTATGCAAAATAGTCCACTTATTTTATTTAAGTGTAATAATCATTAAGAATAGAAATGTTAAACTAGATGAGATGACTGTTTGCGCACTAACTGATATGTTTAGACTAAAAATAGACTGCAGTGCAGACCAGTGGATGCAGTTCTCTGTTGGTGGAGTCTAAATCAGAGCTACAAAAAAAGGAAACACTAGAGTGACACTTGTCAGAAACACAACTCCAAATGAAAGGTAATCTTCTCTTGTGTCTTTTGGATAAGGGGAGTGTCATCTTCAAATAATATAATAGCAGTAATGTCAGTTGACAAGTCACCTAGACAAAACAACAGCCACTCAACAATAGCTGAAGCTTTACAGCTAAAAAACAAAAGAAGTCCTATTATTAACTTTCAGCCGGGGCTGAGCTGACTCATCGGGCTGGTTTCAGTATGGTTTGATCAGATTTAACCAAAAGGTATTTAAAAGGGTAGTTGAACAAAGAAGCCATCCACTGTTGCCCCATTACATTTTTCTACTGTTTGGTTGTGAGTGGCTGAAAACAGACTAAGAAACATTGCTGCTTTGTATAAAAATGTCAGCATGTGAGCTTGAGTGGTCGGTGAGGAGATGCAGAAATCGTTCATAACTTAAAATAACCATTATCATCTCACTCCATGGCAGAGTGAGGTTTGCCTCCATTTCTAGTGTTTAATTTAATTTCAGGATGTCTGTTGTATTTTGCAAAGTCATTAAAACTATCCCCAGTGGAAAACAAAAAAAAAGAAAGAAAAAGAAAGAAAGAAAGGGCAGCCAGGCTTACTCAGCCAAACCAAAAAGTTGGCTTTACATACTTTTCTTTCAGAGAAGTCCCTCTAGACCCCTAACTGCTCTGTGAGAAGAGGAAAAGCCCCCGTCTGTCCACATTTTGGTTGGGAAGAAAAGCAGGAAGCCCAAACATACGTACACACATTACTTTTTTTCTGAGCTTCTCACATCTTTACCACCACAGCTGTCACATCTGTCAGCCAAAAAAGTAAATACTGGCATTTTCTGAGTTTCCTATTAGTTTTTTTTTTCTCTTTTCTAGCACCAGTATGAACATCTTGAATGGGGCACCATGCTGTGCGTTCAGCATTGGATCATCCTTGAGGGGTGGCAAGATGAACAGGGTCTCCTATCAGCTTAGTTTAACTCTGAAGCTTTTTCTCCTCTCACAGGGGACCCCTGCAGTCCTCCACTGCAGCTTTGCCCCCTGTCCCAGACAAGAGAGGCTTTTAGCAGGCAGACTGAGCGTTTATAGATGCATCTCCATGTCTGACGCGGAGCCACGGCTTCATCAAAGAGTTCCCATGTTGTCTTCAGCGGTGGACAGTTGCTTTAATGAGCTGACCCTTGTGGCCCCAGGATATGGAGACTCTCTGTCCTTCTGCCCCTTTCCACACGAGGCATGCATTAGCCATTTACTGTACCATTTTATTAAACACATCTAGCTTGGTTCATAGAGTGTTGAGAAGACACAGCACTCAACCACTCAGCACTTCTCACAGCTCGCTGTCTCGTTCGGTTTGCTCTGTTTTTTTTTTTATGTGTGGCTCTTTTGTTCCAGTACCACTCTTTCTTTTCATCTTTCTTCATCCTTCTTACCATACAGCAGCTGCAGACATGACGGTATACCCCGCCGTATCACCATGACGCCTGACCTCCTGCCTCTCGGCCTCTAAGACATGACGTTACTATAGCAGCAGAAGCACTTAGACTCATATCTTGCTTCCTGATTGTCAAGGACAACGCCATCCAGAGTGTCCCGGCCTACATCACCTTTATGGGACCATTATGGGAACATTAGACCACTAGCTTGGAGAACTATGTTGTCTTCCTGGCGGGGAAAATCATGTCAGTATTATTTCCTTCAGTTGTCCTTTACCACATGGTGCACACGGCAGGAAATAGCCGACTTCAGAAGTATTCACGCTGCTGGAATAACTCAGCATGGGTTAGGGTTATCTGAAAATTACTGTATGTACTGGAATATTAGCTCAGTTGGTACATTTAGACAACACAAATCCTTCAAACACATGGACAGGAGCTTAAAAATTGGCAACTGAGGAGATGAACCACGGTTCATGCATGAAAAAGGGCTTATGGTTTAATTTGTGTCTGTCTGTCTTACACAGTCCATTATCCTGACAAATCTCTGTAGTAGCCCTGGATCTCATCACCCCACCCCAAGCCTGTATGCTGACATGTTTATATCAAGTGGTAGTATGATTTATCTCCTCTACTGCAGAGCCACAAGAGTGACAGAGGTCACTGTGAAGACTTTGCAGAAACGGGAGCTGCACAGTCTGGATAAGGTGGGTTTGTGTATAGAAGTGGATAGGGAATGGAGTTCACACAGGGGATTTAAGCTGGAAGTTTATTGTGAGTTGGACAGAGCCTCACTGGAGACTTTGTGGAAACCGTGTGTGGTGCAGATGAAAAATGTAACAGGATAAAGGAAAACTCAGGTGGCCGTGTGGCAATTTATATACAAAGACAGCCACAAACGCACATTCATGCACATACATGCGTTTACACACGCAAGGGAGTCAGTGTGGGTTGCTCTGGTTGAGGTGCCCCAGCTGCCGAGGCCCCCCGATGGGGTGAGGAGGTCAGGAACATTACCCACCATTTGTAAAGCAGAGAGTAGGCATGTCCAACAAGTCCCACCTGCCGCTATATTTGTGAAATTACTCATTGCAGGGTTTGGCTTCCATCAGGCTTGACAGTGGGAACCACAGCCGCCTATTAACTTGGACCCATATCTACAGCGTTGCCGGCCGTTTAGAAATCCAAGAAGTCCAACCCTTCCCCCAGTCGACTTTGCACCCATCCAAGCACACTGTAGTATCAACAGAATGCCTCACTCACTAACAGGGGTGACTGACTTTTCAGTGTTGATCTGCAGGATTTCCAAGACACGTGAGAATGCTGAAAGAAATGCACTGCTCTGTGTTTAAGGTTTGCTTGTTTTAGCAAAGCTGTATCTGTGCATTTAAGCTAGCAATATTTTTTGAATCCATTTGAGGGAAAACATAAGTAACAACTCTGAATAGCATATGATCATGAGCTGCTTTTGCTCTTTGATGTAACAATATCAGAAATAGTGAAAAACCCTGAAAAGCGTGCACAATATGTTAATTTTAACCTTAGTTTACTGTTCTTAGCTGACAGCAATGGCACCCAATGTAGTCTACTGCCTGAGATGAGCTGTAATGAAGTAATCTGATTACTTTTTAAAGTAATGGATTACTATTGAAAAAAGTAATTAGATTACTGTTACTTTCCCGTAAGCATGCTGCATTACTAAACTGTGATTTTGTTTGGGAGAGTGTCTCATGACAATGACATACGAGCATGCAACGACCGTGGCAGCAACAATGGATAATATGGAGTGTGGGAGAGGGTACAACTTCTTTCTACAGAGACAAATTAAACTTCAAATCTGAGCAAACACCTAGCACGCTGCCACGGGAATGTGAAATTCACAGAGAAACCCCAGGATCCCCCCACTGACATGACGGCTGCAGCCCCGGGCAAACCTCCACCACTCCTCATAAACAGGTGAAAATAGATGTAAGAGCGACAGGACTTAGTGCTGCTGAATCTTTAATCTTATTAATCTTCTGCTGTGTTTTATTTGCATCTCTTTGAAAAAGTGAGTTAAAAGATTAAAACTAGTAAAACATATCAGAGCATTAATGCTCTTCATGCATTAATGCACTGAATCTCTGCCATGTGATTGGCAGCCATCACATGGCAGTTAAAAAGATGGTACAAAAAAGTGGCTGATGGGTGTATTATACAGGAAATTGTAAACTAGACTAAGAGTAGTTAAATTAAAGGTATTAGATTTCAAAGTTAAAATGACAAGTTTAATTTGTTATCAGTCTTGTGTGTCTGTGGCACATGGGCACAGAGGTTTGCACTGATGACTTAAAGAAGAAAGGTTCTCACTTGCTCTCCCTGCAGCACATTCTCTGGTTTTCTCCCACAGTCCAAAGACACACATATTATGTTAACAGGGGATTCCTTGATAGCTGGAGATGCTGACATGAGATGGATAAAGTGGTGAGTAAGATCTGAAAAACACTATCAAATGCCAGTCTGCTTACAAATGCATGAAACAGTAATAAATTAATGGGTCGCATCAATGCCAACTTTTAAAATAGAAATTTAAAAAAGTTGAATTTTTGCACATGTCATTAATGTGTAATGATCTCCAGAGGGTACAATCCACAAGGGCATGTACAAGTACACACCTTAGAGGGCATGGCGCCACTGACAAGGCGTTGTATGGTAATTAATTTTCTGAGCAGGCGGATTGAGCAGAGCAGATTTTTAGTGCACTAAATAAAACTACTTCTGGATGGTGATAATGATGCTGATGTGACTCAGACATGAGCCAACGACATCAAGATATGAAAAAAACAAAGATATGGGAGACTGACGGCACAACAAAAGAACAGACAAAAAATCACAAAGGTCATTCTGTGGAATACTCGCTCATCCCTAAAATAGCTGTCATAATTTTTTGGAAAACTAAAGATATAACAACAATAATAAAATCATTTAAAAAATCTAAACTGTCACACTTCTTAATTTTTCATTCTGCTAGCTTAAGTGATAAGCATGAGGAAAAATCAACGTCTGACCATGTGACAGCACCTGAGCAGCTTGACATTTAGTAGACTAGTATAACTGCAATTGCATCATGAATTTCAGTTTGGTGAAAGCTATGAAATTCCCACAGCTTTTTCATAAATAGGAAGATGGCCTCTCACGATAAAGCACGAGGCAAAATGCAAACAAGACCGTTTCAGAGCTGCTGGAGGTGTGTTTTTTGATAAATACTTCCTGCACCCGTCTGTCTGCAGAATGCACCGATGAAACTGTTATCAGCCTCATCTCATCTCCCTCTTGGTGAGATAGCAAATGAAAGCACAACCCTGGGAATATTCTCTTTTTTGTGGGTGTGGGGGTATCTTAAAATATAAATTCAGTATTTTTTTAAATACTACAGCTGAAGATAGCCTCAGTAGGTAATAGGATCACTGGTAAAGTCCCAGTAAAGCAGGAGTAGCTAGTGCGAGGTGGGCCCTTCAATGCTCTGATCCTCTTTAGCTCTGGTTAATTTAACTGAATCACTAAATGCTTCTCACACACGTTCAAACACACACACACACACACACACACACACACACACACACACACACACACACACACACACACACACACTTCTGCAGCAGCGCCTCTTCTCACACCATATATTTAGATATGTAATCCTGTGGGAAGCTCACAGTGAGTGGCTCGGCTCAAAGACCCCTGGCTACGTGTACAATAAGGGAGACTTATTGAAACAAGGCTGGCACTGAGAGCCCAGCAGTGGGGGGGATTTATTTGGAGAACAGCAGGGCCCTGGCTAAACTTTGATCAGTACTCGTGCTCTGCCTCCCCCATTTTTTTTCTCTCCAAACCACAGAGCAACCAATGAACACTGTCACCCACAGGGGGTGACCCTGGTATCCCAGCAACAGGGCCAAGCCTGACTCCAGCTCCCATTGCGTGCTGGCGAGAGAGGCTCTCACTCTCTTTATGCTATTTCACTTAATATTAAAAAGGAGGAAAAAAACAGTAATAGAGAGTGTTGCATTTGACAGGGTGTTTGGTTTAGCCTACCAGCTTAAGATTATTTCTTTAACTATCGAACATACTGCCTAATTCCATTAAAATCCCTTGAAAGCCAGGAAAACAACATTTCCACATTCTAGCAGAAGAAATTAACTGCTTCGTCGCTCAGTTCTGTCTGGTTGTGTATCTTTGGGAATTGTAGGACCCCCATCATACTGACAGTCATCACAACCAATGTTCTTATAGAGACTGACGTCTCTGGGTGATCAGTTTATAGAAAGACAGCCTTCAAAATTTCTGCAAAATCTTGCAGCTATCTTAGATTTGAGTAGAGCCGGTGATGCAGTGATGGCTGTCAGGTAAGGCTAGAATCTTTGGTTTTTTAATTGAACCTGGCCCTACTTTTGCAGCACTATCAGCATTACTGTACATGCAGAGGTGCTGGTAAATACTTGTTATTGTGATAACTCCTTTATCTTTGCGAGGGGCCGGAACTATTGTGCTGATGATGCATCAATCTCTTTCTCAGACTGCTCTTCCTGGATTCTGTTTCTTGGGCGTTTTTTCTTTTCTTTTTTTTTTTTTTTGGTGTTTTCAGACTGCATTCTAACTGATATCAGACATCATTCTTTTTATACCGTCAGTGTCTTAGCCTCTTGCCTACATTAGTTAGAAGCTTTGCACCAATTTAACAAAAACTGAAGGAGGTCAGAAGAATGAACTTAAAATGACTGGATCAGGTAGCCTGCAAACATCAATCATAATAGCCCACTGAGAGACACCCACCGCTTTAGCTCAGCAGAGGCTCCTCTTAACCTCACTGAATTAGACCATTGTGCTAACTTGACCTTGCAGCTTTTTACTTTGGTAATGACACCCCATCATTTGGCTGTGGGGCAGCCTAAAGGTGAGCTTAGCCAAAATAATACTTATGAGACTGCAGTTAGGAGAGACACTTTTCACGATGGAATTTCATTCCAAAGAGAGAGTGGAGCAGAGGTAGAGGTCAGCAGGTCAGAGCATTCGGCAAGCTGCTATAGACCCGGCAATGAAGATGAAAGTTAGCTCAAATAATCCTGTAAAGTGTTCAGACGAGGCAGAAATTCCCCCGAGGCCGGTTTCCCGTCTGACCTAAACCCCTCTACCCTCTTTGTCCCTCCCAACCCAGATAGCTACAAACACTTGAGTTCACATGCATTAGGCAAATTAGTAATTAGAAGAGTACTGAATGTAACCAGTCAATGTTTGTAGAGATTGGAGCTGATGAGTGGTATGGAGGGGTATGTGTCACAGCCAGAAGGCATACTTTGACATTTTAAGGCTGGATGGCCTGTCACTGATGAGAGTGCCGAGTGACTAGTTTTGGCATGTGATGTTTCATACGCCCCCTCTATCTTCCCTTCCCACCATCCTCTTCTACATAGTTAGATAAACATTCACAGACATATAAAGGGGCAACTTAAGAGACTAATGGCGCTAAAAGCCCCAGTGAAAAGGAACACCGAGCTAATAAATGTCATGTTTTAACGAGTTGAACAAACAAAGACCCAAGGGTAGTTTGGTTGTGTTTACTCACTAGTACTTAAAGGACATGAGGATCCATGGCGCAACATGAAGTCCCTTAAGAAACTCCTCATAAAATTTCATCAAAGGTTCAGTCTGAGGATAAGTGTGTTTTTTTTCTCCAGTGTTAGTTTTCCCAAGTCATTAACATGAGTGTTGTTTACCTGATTGAACCCTACAACTTCCCATACATACATCACTGTTTTCTTGAGGCTTTTGCATGACTCATCATTTCAGATTTTTAGTGTTATACTGTCGACTACAAAGGTCAAATAAAACCCAGCGGTGTTCCATCGGGACAAGCAAAGCAAGCAGTGCTTGCCTGGTCTAATTTAAAAACAGAAATAAATAAAAACATATCAAAGTAAAGCGATCTGTCTCCATTCTTATTAGGAAGCGTTCTCATAAAGCTCCTCCCCTGTTTGCATCAATCTATTACATTACTCCCATCTTGTGGCCATATTCGGCTATTGTTGCTGAAAACTCCACTTGTTACACATTCACAGGAAACTGTAGCTGTTCCCATTTTAAAGGTCTGTCCATTTCCCATTAACAATGACTTGAGTTGGGTTCTAAACCACTTTGTCCAACATGTGAGATGTGGGGAAGATGGGGTGTGAAAAAGTTCTTAATCACTCCTTTGGTACGTTAGTAAGGAAATAACTGACTATGATGGAGAGAAGATGGAAGCTCTGACCATGTCCGGTCTAAGAAATCATGTCAATTGACCAGGTGTGGGCTCAGAAGCAGATTAGCATCTCTGAGAAATCATTTGGTTGTAAGGCATTTAACCAACTGTTTTGCCAACACCCCACATTCATTTTTAATTTTATTTTTTAGTATTAACTATAAATATCATAGATATTGACAGCTAACCATGTCACATACTGCTCAAGGCTTTTAATTCAGATGACTTTTTTGTTATCGCTATATTTTAATATCTGTTTTCTTTTCAAGATGTAGACATGTGTTTTTGAACTCAAGAACAACTTATTTGATTCAGAGATGTGGTCCTCTTAGGACAGCCACTACAAACATAATAAACATAACAAATTCATAAAATATGATACTGAACATTAAACAAAATATAAAGAATTTAACATGAGCTCAACCTTATAAAGCTGTTGCAATAATATTAATCAATTTAATGTTGATAGGGAACATTTTTCTGGAGAAAAATTATTTTTGTCTTTGATACTTCAAGTATAATTTTCTATTAAAACAGTTTTGTGTGTACTGAGGCATTTTCATTGTCTTTTATTGCTTCTTTTCTGAAAGGATTGGTTTGAAACATTCCTCCACTACCTGCATCGTCAGCTTATAGTAAATATTTTTTGGTGATACAGTAGATATTTATTTAACTGTACAAGTAAAAAAAAATTACAATTCTTTAGCCAAGTAGGAGTGCAGAAAGATGAAGTCCATGTAGAGGGACTTCACATGTCCTCCATAATATTTTCTTCATCCTGAACAGAGCTTGTGCCATGTTGATCTGGGGCAAATGTCTTCCCCAAAAGGAGGTTCAAACCTATATCACCTTTGACCCCAGCAGCACGTCTGTAGCCCAAACAACTCGCCTCTGTTGCACCTTTTCTGGTTTTAATTACAGGCTGAGAAAAGTTCATGTTTGATGTGGATGGGTGGTTAAGAAGTACAGAAGAAGAGGAAGGAAGGGCTTGCTGTCGGAACTGGGTGACCAGTCTATTTGATGTCTACCAGACATTCAGGCTCTGTCACTCAGGCCAATTCAGGCTCCTTTCAGAGGCAGTCAACTTCAAAGAGGGGAACCAGTCTGTCTCTTGCAGTGGTCTTGTCCAAGCTCAGACCACCAGGTAGAAAATGCAGAGTGAGGAAAGAAGAAAAGATGGGGTCCCAGATTGGATGGCATGAAACAAGGATAGCACTATACTTACCTTGCCATGAATAGAAACTATAACTCAGAGGACCACTTGAAGCAGGGATAGTGTTGGGATCGTGAAACCTTGCAAGTCAAAACCTTAATAAGATCACATGACAGCATGTAGCAAAGTTAGACCCTGACGGGACCTGATCCATCCTCTTGTGGACCATAATACTACATGCAGTGTTTCCTATATTAAGCATCAGTGTGTTCACACACTGTAAATATTATACCAGAACCTTAGTGGCTATATAAAATTGACTTTCCATTTTGAATCTCTGACGTACGCTGACATGGACGCTCTAAGTATTCCAGTCTCCTGCGCTTCCTTCCCTTTTACACTGAAGACAGACTTTGTGTGTCCTGCTGAAGAGGCTTTTTCAGAGGCAAACAGAAAGAGGGAAAAATAAAAGTACATCCTGTAAGAGTTCACCCCAGTGTGTAAAACTGTTCTAATTTAGTTTTTTATCTTAGAATTGTTTCAAGAAAGTTAAAGTGTTGCATTGACTTGGTAAATAATTGGTCAGATGTCCAACTTTTGAGTTTGCATTATTTTAAATAGTGGTCACTACATTCCATTCAAGCCTCCTGAGCTCTGAGATGGGTGTCTACACTGAGGTGAAAGGAAAGGATTTACAGTGGTTTGAAAAAGCAGTTGCCACCTTGCTTATTTGTTAATGTGCATCCACTTAACGTCTTCCAGTGGCTTTCTAGTATAATAATGTGTCATGTCCCAATGCAATTTGTTCGGCAGATTTTATTCCCACCCCAAACACGAGGTCCAAATCCAGAACTCCTCTGAGCTGTTGTACATGAGAGATCAGCAACATGATTTCAAACTGACGACATGATGAGCGGAATCCTGTCAAAACGGAGCAGAATCTCAAATTCATGCTCCTAAAATCCATCACTTCAATATTCAAAGATTCAAAGTGTTTATTGTCATGTGTCACAAGAGAAAAGGCATTTCTTTGTGCAATGAAATTCTTTCTTTGCTCTCCACCCACAGATGCCGATTATTATATACAATAGAAATAGAACATATAAATACAAATAGTACAAAATAAATAGCTGAAGACAGAAAAGGAGACAAAATATGGAGATTTCAAACAGATGTTTGCAAAAGAGCTATAGCTTAATATGCTGGCTTAATATGTAAGATGACCAGACATGCAAAAAAAATTATTATTACTGTTCAAAATGGGTCAGCTGTTGAAGAGTCTGATGGCAGTGGGGAAGAAGGAGTTAGTGAGTCTGGATGTTCTGGATTTCACACTTCTAAACCTTCGTCTCGAGGGCAGACGTGTGAACAGTCCGTGTTGGGGGTGTGTGGGGTCTTTGAGGATGGAGGCAGCTCTCCTCTGGACTCTGCGATGGTAGATGCTCTGCAGAGAGGGCAGCGGAGTTCTGATGATCTTCTCCGCGGTTGTTATCACTCTCTGCAGGCGTTTGCAGTCCATACAAGTAGTGCTGCTGTACCATGCAGTGATGCAGCTGGGTGCTCTCCACATTGCAGCTGTAGAACCTGCTGAGGATCTTGGCCGACATACCAAATTTCCTCAGCCTCCTCAGGAAATACAGCCGCTGCTGAGCCTTCTTGACCAGCTGTGTGGTGTTCAGTGACCAGGTGAGGTCCTCAGAGATGTAGACGCCCAGGTACCTAAAGCTGCTCACCCTCTCCACTTCAAGGCCCCGGATAGACAGCGGTGGGTGAGGCCTCCTCTTCTTTCTTGTGTCCACTATCATCTCCTTTGTCTTCTCAGTGTTGAGGGTGAGGTTGTTGTGCTCACTCCATGACACCAGACCGGTCACCTCTCTCCTATAAGCTGCTCCAGTGATGCGACCGATCGCTGCAGTGTCATCCGCGAATTTCAAAATTATGTTGTCTTTGTTGGAGGCGACACAGTGGTGGGTGTACAAGGTGTAGAGGATGGGGCTGAGGACGCAACCTTGTGGGACGCCAGTGTTTGTAATAATGCTGGCTGAAGTCCTGTTGCCGATCCTGACGGACTGGGGCCATGAACCAAGAGAAAGGAAAGGAGGCTAAAACTGTGTTATCATGTCATAGTGTAATATAATGCTGTTGCCATCTCTCTGTTACACAAATGGTTTGCTTTGGTGTCTGTGCCCTGACACACCAGCTGCAGCATTATTGGCTGCCTAAAGCCAACGAACCTGTTTCAGAGAGCTTCAGAGCCTGCATCAGGAGGCTGGAGTGGGTGAAGATGACAGCAAAGAGAATGTGGTTTACAACATTTTAGTTTGCTTTTCTTTTTTTTCTTATTTGTTCCTATTTTTACTTCCTGGTTTAGACATCAAAAGCTATTTTGCTAGGTTCAGGAAAATATGATGGTTTGTGTTCAAATACAGACGTTTTTAACTGTCGCGGTGCATGTCGACAAATGAGGAGTTGGGAGTGACAGACTCGTCTCACAAATGTCACAACCTGGCGCATCACACTATGTTGCCGAAGGACAATTTGTGCGTCAGTAAGCCCTTCCAGCAGCTCTCACAAGACGATGTTGACGCCTCAGGAGAAAGAACACACAGGCTGTACAGGAACAGGTATGTACCTGGAATTAAAGTATGGAAACAATCTTTTTGCTCATTAAAAAAACAAAACACCAACAATCTCTCTGCTCCACTCTAATTTTTTCAGAGATAACCAACAGGGCGTCCTTTGAGCACTGAACCAAAGCGTCTGAAATCACAACAAGATAGCGATGTCTTCTCTTCCAAGACGGAAACTCAGCACCCGCCAACCGGGCACAGCTACACCCCTGTTTTTTAGAACAAACTACCTACACAATGGGAACCTTCTTTGGATGAAAGGACAGGCGGGGTTGGGAGGGGAAGGGTGTGTTTAAGGATTGGGGGTGAAGGCAGGACAAGGGGATGACAGTGCTGCACCGAGTGTGTGTCAGTTTTGGGAGTTAAGCAGAATTCGGAGGCAAGTTGGAGTGATGGGAGGGGTTGGCGGGGAGGTACCGCTGGGAGACAGAGCAGAGGCCTGTGCGTCCGACACTTTGAATGCAGATTATGTTACACTGTACACGGCTCCCCCTGAGTTCAGAGGGAGCGGGTCATTTATTTTGTGGATATTATGAATGTCGGGTTTGTGTTTGAGTCAAACCGAACGAGGAAGTTTTCGCTTGTTTCTCCACACAGGGGCTGAGGGGTGGGCTTTTATTTTTCTCATATGGAAACCATAGGATTAATCACTCTGTAATGTAAAGCCTCCTGCAGTAGAAGTGTTTACACTAGCAGAGAGCGTTTAAAGCAAAGTTTCGGTGTGAAAAACACTAATGATAGGAACTTAAAAGCAGGATAAAGTGCTACATGTGCACAGTTACAGTGCAATGTACACAATCTGGGAATTACAGAGGGGTTAAAAGCTTTTTCTCAGCTGACCTGTTGATCACAGGTCAGCAATAATAACCCAAGGCAGACTTTGCTTGATGAGGGAGGAAGATAAAGCCTCACATGGCAAAAGTAAGGCCTGGGCCAACACAACACTAACATTATTGGCCCTTTTCTTCCTCTCTCCCTTTCCTTTGGCTAAACAATGTCTGCATTCATTTTTCCTTCTTTTCTTTTTAAGCAATAACGATATGAGCAAGGCGAGCGCTGAGACACATTCCAAGCAGAGACGGCATTTTTCCACTAGAACCATCGGCGAAAGAAAATCAAAAGCTTGGATTTATCAGGGGAGATACGGTCACATTCCACGACGTCTGTGTGTGTTGTTTTAACGCGCAGGCAGTGGAGGAGACCGAGAGAGACTGCTTGTTGGTTTTGCATCGATGGTGCATATTAAATATTTTCAGAGCAACTACTTAGATTTAGAGGTCGAACGAAGGGGTTTGATCACTTTTAGTGGAGTGGCTATTTTAATAAACTGAGCAAACAGGAGTTGGACAAACCGGCCTTTGTGTGGAAACGGCGCGGTTGTGAAAAATGTTTAATAATAACTCCTGCGACAGGCTGAGCACAGAAATGTGTGAGAGCATTTTGGGTGTGTGTGCATACTTGTGTGGGAAAGTTATGTCCCCAAAACGCTCACTATGTTTTGTTTTTGTTTTTTGCTCTAATCCTTAACTTTTCCTACACTGCGAAGATTTTTTGCCCTCTTTAGTATTATAATCCTATTTTCCACCTCAGTGTGATTTCCTCCCGCAACAGTATTCTTAATTAAACTGGCTCTGAGTCTGGGGGGGGGG
>NW_005187502.1:1753747-1763467 GCF_000239375.1 Pundamilia nyererei
GGGGGGGGGGGATTAGCACATATCACTTTTAATGCCAGCAAAAGAAATGGCTGCCATTAACGACATCACAGCACCATCTCAGCAAGTCCCATCATGCTTCAAATGTACACTCAGTGGTTCTCCTATTCTTTTTCCAGCTTCTCGGACCTGGAAGACTCTTTTTGCTATTTAATCACAGGCAGGTATTTGCAAGGGTCACTGCTCGCCATATATGATGGATCTCTTGCTACTAATAACACAGTGCCCATTCAACAACCCCTGGTGGGTTTAGGCCTGAGGGAATGGTGCGCATGTGTGTAAAGATGGACAACAAAGCTTTAATATAAAATACTTTTAGTCTGCTTCTATTAAACATTAAAAATTGTAGGAAGATTTCACATCCAAATGTTCAGGCATTTTCTTTTGTTTGTCACCCTGACCTCACGTTAGGGGGCCCTCTCCCATTTCATTTTGACACCTTTGACAGCTCGAGAAAAGTCTTATTAAAAGACTGGGAAGGGCAGGGAGAGAGCTGGGGGGAGACCCCCTGCTTGTTAGCCTGGGAAGGTACTTTTTCCCCTATGAAACAACCCCAGCTGACTCTGTCACTCAGGAGCAAGCGTTTCACAGGGAGGTGTATGTGTGCGATAAGTGGATAAAGAGGGAGATGGAGTGTCAGCTGTACGAGCCCATATTGAAAGTGGGAACTCCCTATGGAGGGACTGCACAGACACGTTCAGCAGGATGATCACTGACGCCCAAAGTCTCAAAGCAGACTGAAGGTGGTGGAGCTGGCGAGGCAGTGGAGGGACAAGTACGTGGGTCAAAGGTCATCAGGACCTCTGAGTTTAAGGGGAACAGAGGGGCCCTGTAAAATATCTCTGCACACTGGGGGTCGACAGACTTTTAAAGAAGTCTTTAAACAATATAATAATATTTATGCTAATAAAAACATTTACATGTTTTAATAGATTAATTGCATTTTAATGAGCCTGTTTTTTCTGTTACATTGTCCTACTAAATGTCTCTTAATTTCTTAGAAAGAAATACAAAATGTGATTACATCTGCAACAAGAGCAAAAATCGAAACAAAGAAAAATAAAACATTAATTAAAAATGACCAAAACAACCTATTTGCTCACTTTCTCTTGTTTTGTTTTGTTTTTCACAGAGGCAGTTATCAGCAGAAATCTTCAGTACAGAACAAAAATAAGAACCCTTTTCTCAACGTATCCAAGGATCTTGAAAATAACATAACTAATTAAAAATGTTTAAATGTTTGCCACATATATATTCATAAGAATGTTGAACTACTTTCCAGACAATTTGATTAATGCTTTATTTTGTCTCTATATAATGTAATGTTTTACAATGAATTTCAACAAATTTATGCTGATTCATTAAAATCACATCTTTTCAGTAGGGATGGACAGATCACATCACTGTTAACTGATAAATCACAAAAACAGAAGGTGGTCAGTGGCCAATAGTTTTGTCACATCAACTTACTAAATATTCACAAAACATATCATGAGTCATAAGAAACTGCTAAATTTTTGTTCTCTCACATATCTGAACACAGCAGCCACCATTTTTCCCCATATAAGCCAAAAAGGAAGTCATTGTTTTGTGATTAATGCCTCAGTTCCTGTTTTTTGCTGATAAATTGGCAAAAAAAACTCTCTGTATGCTGACTTAAAAGAGCTCAATTTCCCCCTCCTCTGGCACTCGAGAAAAATCTTCTCTAAAGACTCATTTGTAATGTTGAGCCAAACACGCTCTCTGGACCTTCTAAATATAGCATCCCCTTTGGTTCCTTACTGAATGTCTAACTCTAAACTTACAGTGCTGTGTAATACAACTCCACTCTTTTCAGTTGACATTGTCAGATGAGCTCGACATTATCTGCACAGTGTGGAGCGGCTGAGAGCCGAGGGTGGATCAGCACGCAGTCACGCATGTGTTACCAGTTTTAAACACTGTCAGACACAGACACATATGCTGCACTTCTCACCCAAAACCAAACGGCACTCTTGGTGTTTCATCCCGTGTAAATCGTTTCAACTGTTTTATGTGCAAACAGGTCGACCAATTATGAAAGCATGAATCTATCAGCTGTCAGTGCACAGCAACTGAAGGGAATTATCGCTATGCTTTATCTGTCGTCAAGAGACAAACAGGCCCAAGAGTCGAGGAGCTGGGGATCCAATGTTCTCACAAACTAGCCCTTTATTGTTTTTAAAACCTTCTTAAACATCACATTAGCTGCTGACTCCAGTTATGGCCTCAAATATTGAACTATGGCTGGAAAAAATAACTCTGTAACTTCTGTCGGTGCTGTGCTTTTGGAAACCGAATTTGCCAGAGGAACCCACCCGAGGGATTAATAAAGTTTTATCTTATCTTATCTTATCTTGTCTTAAATCACCAGTAATACTCTTTATTGACCTGTGGACGGTGGTGCGCCACGAAATCTGGATGCCCATTATTTTTTATTCAGTTTTATTTATATAGTACCAAATCACAACAACGGTTCCTCAATTTGCTTTCGTGCATATTAACAAATGCATTAATAATTGATGCATTACAGCCCTCTACCTTTGTGTTTTGGTTTACTTTTTTAATTTAAGAAAGAGATTTTCCTGTATTTTTAATTCAATTTCATACTCATGTCAGTTTGTCAGTTTGTCACAGTGAAAGAGACAACGTTCCTCCAAGATCATGGTGCTACATATAACAGACAATCAGCACAGGACTACATGAAGTGCAATGTGCAAACATTGCAACAAAAACAAAACAAAGAGACACGAGACAGTGCAGACACAACAGTGCAATAGAAATGTGCAAAAGACTCAGCATTGTGCAAAAAGCAACTTGGTGTTTAATGGTGTGCATAGGATTCACTGGTATGGAGGTGGAGGGGTTTCAAAACAGCTTGCAATAACTGGCAGACTAAAGCAGTTTGAATAGTGTGCCCTGTATGAGATAGCTAATAATAGTAGTAGTAGTGTATCAGTTGAGCCATCGGGCAATGTCGGCTGGCATTGAGATCAGCTGATCTGCTAAGGCGTGGAAGGAAAATCGGTGAGATTTTAGGTCCACAGTGTGAGCCCTGTTGCACGCATACAGCAAAGCAGAAAAGTTAAACAAAATAAAATGACAAAGTGAAAAAGGGTTTGCTTGAAATCCATGCAAATGAACTAAAAATAAAAAAACAAAAAATATAACAAGTACTCAAGTATTCACAATCTTTGCATGACACTCAAAAATGGGCTCAGGTGGATCCTGTTTCTACTGATCATCTGTCAGATGAGTCCACCTGTGGGGAAGTCAGCTGATTTGGACATAATTTGGAAAGGCACACACCTGTCTATATAAGATCCCGTAGTTGTCAGTGCATGACAGAGCACAGACCAAGAAGTCCAAGGAATTGTCTGCAAACTTCCGAGGCAAGATTGATTGATCTGTGGAGGGGTACAGAAACATTTCTACAACATTGAAAGTCCCTGTGAACACAGTGGCCTCTATCACCTGTGAATGGAAGAACCACCAGGACACTTTCTATAGCTGTCAGACCAGAGAGGCTCTGTGACCATGAAAAAATGCTCTGGTCTGTTGAAACAAAGAAGGCTTTGGCCTGAAGGCCGAGCATCGTTCATGGAGGAAACTAAAGTAGCCAAAATCATCCTAACAGTGAAACAAACAGTAGGGATGTTTTTAGCAGCAGGAACTGTGAGACTAGTCCAAGTTGAAGGAAAGATGAGTGCAGCAATGCACAGAGACATCTTTGATGATAAACAGCTCCAGAGCGCTCAAAGCCAAGATAACACAGGAGTGGCTTGGACTTGAACCTGATTGAACAACTCTGGAGAGATCTGTAAATGGCTCAGCACCAACACTCTCCACCCAATTTAATGGAGCTTGAAGGGTTCTAAGAAAAGTGGGAGAATCTGCCCTAAAATAGTTGTGCCAACCTCGTAGCATCATACTCAAAAAGACTTGAGGTTGTAATTTCTGCCAAAGGTGTTTCCAGAAGGTATTGAGTGAAGGGTCTGAATAGTCATGTATGTGCACATAGACACACCTCCCATGGCTTTTACTGTAATAGCAGTAGACCTTCTATGTCTCTTGACGTTATAAAATGCTTACGTGGGTGCATGCGCGTGTGTTTTACAGTAACAAGCCCACCACCATGCTAACTGACTTGACCTGTAGTTCCACACTATACTTATCCAAACCGTTGTGGGGTCAGTTCTTGTGCAACAGCCTAACCTCAAAGCTTTAAATAACCTTGCCTTCACCTTGCTGAATCAGCAGCATCTGTGATGTCTCACAAACAAAGAGGCTTTATCTCCAAATAGCAACCCACTCTTTGGGTTTTAGACATGTTTCCCAAAAGTCCTGACTCGTTTCCTCCTCCGTGTTAATAAAGTCCATTAGCGGGCCAAACGTCCTCCTCAAATCGCAGACACACGCCCAAATCGCACACAGTCTTGAGCTTTTAGTGCCCCTTTGGTTGAAAGAAAACAGGAAGCATGGAGACTCTGGGATGGGAAGGGATGGCTCCCCTGTCTCTGGATGTTTTAGTTGGATTCCTGTTTGGCCCTAAAATAAGCTTCACTCACTTTTCTCAAGACCTGATTTCATATTTTCATCAGATTTTAGAAATCCAAAAATACAACACAATGGTTCAGGCTTTGGGATATGAGAGAGGCAGTTGAGTTCGTTCCTGCCATGTTTTTAGTATCCCTCCATCCCCTCCTTCCTCCCCCTCAAGGGGTACCTTGACTTGTTGCTGTGTATTCCCAAGAATCTGCCTCATGAATCCTCATGGCTTTTTTTTTGTCCCCTGCCATTCTTGCTACTTCCTCTGTGAGTTGTATAAGCTGGCCTCTATGAACAAAACCTCCGCTGTGCTTTTTTAATTCACAGCAGTTGAATTATGCTACGGTTTCCACCTGTAGCCATGTTTTCATGTTTTTCATCATGATTTTTACCAAAGTAAAAATCAGATGGTGCAAGGATAACTAAGGGAAAATAGAATTCAGCTCAGATGAATGAATATGATTTTTTATTTTAGTGAAAATAAATATGAGTCTTCTAATGTTATTGTGAAAATGTTTTGTTTTTGTTTTTTTTTACTAAAATTCAGTCTATTTTTTCATGTTAATGATAAAATTAACACAAATTGCCGTCTGTAGCTTTTTTTTAGCTGCATTTTCCAGATAATGTTTGATAACAGCTAACTAAAAGACAGCCTGATTTGAGAACTTGCACAACAAGCAGCAAGTTTATCTACAATCAGTGATATCAAAATACAACATAACACAGGCTAAAATATCGTGTAACACCAGCTCTTGTATAATGAACATCATTTGGATCACTGCTCCCGTCAAAACTGAAAGCCCAACCACCCCATCCAGTGCTCACCCTGCTTTTGGATGAATGTAGCTTCATATTTGCACAAATTCTTCTTCTTTCAAAATATAATTTTGCTTTAAACAAGCCTGGTAGGTTTTAAAACAAATCACCACCACTGATGGTGAGCACAGCTGACGTAATTCGCCAAACACATTCATGTTCTCCTCAATATGACTTGGGCTTTGTAATAACTTTTAAGTTTCAGCACCAGTTTTTAATACTTTGGGTTATGAAAAAATATTTGCTAAGCTAATGAGCCCCAGCTTACTTTTTCTTTTTTGCTAATTAGCATTGACGTGCTAGCATCTGAAATTACAAATCCATCCATCCGTTCACCCTGGATAGATTCCCAGTTCATCACAGGCCAAACAGTACAAATTAACCACGCTAAAGATTGCATCTGCAAGTATTCAAATTTAATTTGTGAAGTCCTCAAAAAACAAAAATAAAGAGCTGAGAAGTACACTAAATTAATCATGCTGAAATATTTTTGGATCTGGTGGACAGAGTGAATGACGTTTCTGGTTTTTCTTGGGAAAGAAGACAGTATAAATCCATCTCACTGGGACACGAGGGGGACGAACAGCCTCGCACAGACTCCAGTTGTTTGCGTGTATAAACGAGACAAACAGGCCTGTGTTTTTTTTTATTGTACATCTCCAAAGAGCATGAATGGAAGACAGCCTCCTCTGTTAGCGTGGCGTGACCCTCCTCACGCCTTAAGAAAAGGCAGAGCATTCTTAAGAGAGGTTATGACCCCAGCATAGAAAAGACACAGTGGTGAATGTGCCACACTGTTAGCTAAAGCCCAGCTAAGAGTGAGCAAAGGAGGAGGGATAGGCTAGTCAGAGGAAGAAAAAAAGAAGGGTTTGAAGACCAAGGAATATCTGTGGTCTCACTGAGCTACATGCCAAACCTTACTCCGGATACCAACCAGCCCAGGATGCCATGTTCCTTCACTCACTCTTACCCTTTTCCCCCGTTTTTTTAAAGGACAAACAGACCTATGGAAAAAAGGAATGTGTTAATTAAAAGTGTCCAGATGCAGGTGTGTGAGAGGTCAGCCAGGATAACTCCACTTTGGATTTGAGGCCAGCATGCTAATGAACTTGGGCCTTCATGTTGTGTGGTTAGGGCTACACTCACTGAGAAAAAACACAGGATGGAAATACCCCATGTTAAAAACATGGGGAAGAAGCCGAGAGAAAATTTAGAACAATAATGATATCTCCCATAACTCTCACTGAGCCAAGCTTAGAGCGTTTTATTTCTGATACTTGCCTGGCCCCAAATTGAAAATGACAGCATTGATCCGCAGTCATAAACTTGAAAGCAAGGATTCAGATTTGAGTTGAATTTCTTATATAGTGTAATTGCTTCATGTGTTTATCATTTCCTCTTGGAAAATTATTATTCAGCGGGACTAAAAGAGCCTGGGAAAATAGCCCCCCGCCCCCCATAGTTATTGTCATTGCTGTTGAAGCAGAGTAGGAAGTGCACGAAGCCATTTTCTGTTATGATTGTCGAAAAGCTTCAGCAGCCTCAGCGCTGCGCAGCTCTTCTGTGACTGAGGCTCAGACATGTAATTAGGAAAGATCTGAGGAGTTGTGGTTTGGCCTGGCTTTAGCCACAGGACAGGGATGGCACTGAAAGAGATGAGAGGGTGTGTAGACAGAGACAAATGGAAAACTAGCAAATTTTAGTTAGGAGGTTTTGATTGTATCCTGCTGAGTTGCCAGCTTTTTCTAGGATATCTTCACAAGCTAGAAAAATCTTTATAACCAATATGCCTCCATCCGGCATGGAGCATTTAAATATTAGTTTAGTTTCGAAGGGGAGTCACTCATAGTCTCTGTATACTATACAGATGATATAATACCATGAGCATCACCCCAACCGGTTGCAGCAGATGGCCCCGCCCCTCCCAGAACCTGCTTCTGCAGGAGGTTTCTTCCTGTTAAAAGGGAGTTTTTCCTTCCCACTGTCGCCAAAGTGCTTCCTCATAGGGGGTCATATGATTGTTGGGTTTTTCTCTGTATCTATTATTGTACGATCTACTGTACAATATAAAGCGCCTTGAGGTGACTGCTGTTGTGACTTGGTGCTATATAAATAAAATTGAATTGAATTGAACTGGTTCAGCTGGTCTAAGTTTAAGATATTGGTATATTTAGAATAATTTTTGACGATAGACTGAAACATTTTCTCACTGTCTTCAACACCACCAAACTCATTTCCTAACACAAGGTTGCAGTGCATGGGAACGGCCACTCTAAGGCTGTCTCTGCTTTCTCTAGCTTTTAACCAGCCCTTAAAGGAGTGTCAATAAAAATAGCTCCATTCAATGATAATAGTTTTCCCAGAATTACCCGACGTTATCAACATTATGTGAGTGAGCACATATGATCCTATTTATACTGCAAGAATGTTTAGTAAGTCAGTACAGGAGTAAGTATGCCCTCGTCCAACAGGTTGGGAAGAAGAAATGAAGATGGAGAGAGGGTGGTGAAAAGCACTGCTTCATTCTTGTGAATTGGAGAATGAGTAAAGATTACAGTGACACTTGGCACAAACAAGACAAGTGCACAGGTGTGGCTAGCTTGCTCTTTGTATCTGTGTGAACACAGAAAGTGAAAGTGACCGCAGGGTGTTTATCTCCAACTTCTAGCATGAGGAGAAAGATCCCACCAGAACTTGGTAGAGAGCCAGAGGCCAGTCAAACAGTTATCTGCATTCCCTGGGAGCAATGGATGGCAGAGAGAAGGATTATCCACATGCAACCTATGCAGACATACTTGTGTGCAGTCCTTTAAAGAGTCGACACTACGTAGCCAGATGGGGACGATGCTGTGTGTACGTTAAATGCTGACTGGTTGAAAAGTGGGCCTGAACAGCAGAGTTCACAAAGAGTTGGTAGATGCCTAAAGAAATATTTTAGATCAATAAAACCACATGAAAAGCACAGACAGTGGCTGAGGTGCACATTTTTTATAGTTTTATCACTTCTCTGTTTCACTTCAGCTCTTTGCATGCGGTAACCATAGACAGTGTAAAAAACTGAGATAGCTACCATAATGTCATCCATTGATTTCTCACAGGGCCTGTCTTGAAGCCTTGAGATCAGCGTCTTCACTGTTGCTTGGTTTCAAAAAACTAAACATGATGAAGAGAAGTGGGTCTGACTGTCAGAACAAGTCATCATCCAATGAGAATGACATAGATAATCGTCTTTTTTGAAACACAATATGACCAAGATTTGCACAGAAGACTGGCATTTTTCTTCAGTGTGATGAAAAATAGGGATACACTCCAGCCCCCGAGACCCTGGACTGGAGAAGTGGAAGAAAATGGATGGATGACAGAAAATGAGTAAGCCCAGAAACTCATCATGTGTACAGAGTTCAAGAGAGAAAGCCATATTCCCACAGACTAATTATGTTTAAATAGAATATGCTAGAGACCTGTATGCTGTTATTATATTTAAGGTTTTCTATCAAATACCATCTGCTGAGTTAAAAAAAATGAAATATGCAAATGTTTTATAGCTATATAATCTTCTTTATATCATGTTAGCTATACATAGAGTTTTGTGTGAACTTGTATATTTCTATTGTAGCTGATCAGGTATAATGCAAAGTTTTCCTGTTATTGAATTCTTTGAGCAACTTGTCTTTCATATTGCACCACCCAGTGGCAGCAGGGCTCTCTTGACTCAGGTACACTTGTTAATAGGGTGTTGAGTTCTGTTAAGTGCAAAGAAAGTGGATGAAGCCAAAGCCAGCTTGGTTAGCACCATGGTTCAGAGCTCACCGTGCCGTTCATTCCACCTCTTTGGGAAAGAATTAGGACATTTTTTTCCGCACGTTGTTCAGTAAATCACACATTTTTGGTGTACTTAAAGTAAGCCCCCCGGCCCCAGCAAGCAGTATTAATTTATAACAGCAGGGTGGTGGAAAAGCGTTAGCCATGTTTATACATTTCAGCTAAAGGAATAACATAAATCCTTAAGTAAACCTAATCTGTCTGTGATTGTAAACAGTCTGTCGCAGTAATGGCCCCAGGAACAAATGAGGACCTCATGGCGGGGCCTCAAGTAAAAGCCCTCCACATACCAAACCCGTTATCCATCCCTCCCTCCCTGTCTTGCATTTTACCACTTTCCATTTAAAACGTGCATCATACTCAGCATATATGTCTATTTTAAGAGGGAGGAGATGTTAGAAACTTCCTGCCGCTGCTTTAAACTCTTGGGGCACTGATTATGAAAATGGCAGGGCAATGCAGGGCCAACTCTGTCTATCTCCATGGGAGGCTGGGGGG
>NW_005187502.1:1763487-1773614 GCF_000239375.1 Pundamilia nyererei
GGGCCTCCTCTGACACTAAAGCAGACCAAGCCAGGATCTGTGCACGAGATAAGACAGGCAACAGGAAGGAGACAACCCAGAACCCCGTGCTCCCTGACGTGACAGAGCCACTATTCATTTTTCAGGAAGAAAGAAAGAAAAACAACATCAACAATATCAGATGCAGCATAGAAGAGGAGAAGGGGGATAAAACGAGGAGAAGCAGGCGCCTAATGGGCAACTTAGGAAAAAAAAACATGTCTCTGTTTGTGTTGGCTTGCTAGAAATCGTTATTAACAAATAATTTAAAAATCACCATTTTTTTTCCAAGTCAGCGAATAATCACACAATATGTCTCCACAAATTAAAGTTGCTGTGGCGTTAATGGCTCCGGGCTTCAGCCAGTTCCACAGGATAAAGAAATGCACTGGCGCCACAGCAGTCCAAACACTTGTTGTTGTCACTACACACATAAATCACTTCTTTCTCTTCATCGCTTCACAGGAGCTGTGAACAATAGCAGGTAAACAGAGATGACGTTGGAAGAAGAGCCTGTTAGCTCAGTGCTGTCCTCTCCCACACACATTCCTAACAGCCTGTGTGTGGAGTAAAGGTGCAGATTAACAGCCACGGTGCCCTATGTCAGCAAAGCAAACATGCCAGGCAGAACAGGGGAGACAATTAGGATCACACACACACACACACATGCAAATGAAAGAAACTGCTACACTTGTGTGTCAGAGAGCACGCAGAAAGCCCAAAGCAAGAAAAGACCCATGAATGTCATATACAGTGGCTTGCAAAAGTACTCGGCCCCCTTGAACTTTCCCACATTGTGTCACATTACAGCCACAAACATGAATCAATTTTATTGGAATTCCACGTGAAAGACCAAAACAAAGTGGTGCACACGTGAGAAGTGGAACGAAAATCATACATGAGTCCAAACATAAACTGCTGTTCACAAACGCTGTCCATCTAATCTGACTGAGCTGGAGCTGTTTTGCAAAGAAGAATGGGCAAAGATTTCAGTCTGTAGATGTGCAAAGCTGGTAGAGACAGACCCTAAAAGACTGGCAGCTGTAATTGCAGCAAAAGGTGGTTCTACAAAGTATTGACTCAAGGGGCTGAATAATTATGCACACCCCACTGTTCAGTTATTTATTTGTAAAAAATGTTTGAGTTCATGTATGATTTTCGTTCCACTTCTCACGTGTGCACCACTTTGTGTTGGTCTTTCATGCAGAATTCCAATAAAATTGATTCATGTTTGTGGCTGTAATGTGACAAAATGTGGAAAAGTTCAAGGGGGCCGAATACTTTTGCAAGCCGCTGTAGCTGACTCACTGCTGGGTTGTGGAGATTTTAATGAAATGTTCATTCAACCATGTTTGCACACAAATGAGTTCACTTCAGCGATTTTGGTAAACGACACTGTGCAGACTGCATTATGTCATAGGTGACAACTTAAATCAGGGCTGTCGAACTCATTTGACATGCGGTGCCACAAACAGACTGCTTTGATCTTACGTTGGCCAGTCCAGTGAAAGTACATAATAAATGTGTAAAATTACAGAAAATGTTTCTGTTGGTTCATTGTCGGAATGATAAAATATGTTTTCATTAATTCAAAGAAAATGTTTGTGTATCAAGTGTAAATTTATAAAGCAGATTTTGAATAAACAGGAACTTTCTGTCATTTAATTGTTCATCTATTACTTGATTGCGTTGGTGCAGTATGAATGGCAAATTATCAATACAGCTGTAAAACCTATCCTAACCTAATCTGTACACTCCTGCACATTTTCTAGAGCTGTCCAGTGGGCCAGATTGGAGTCTTTGTCTGGCCGATTCTGGTCCATGGGCCTTCTGTTTGACACCCCTGACCTAAATAAATACTGTTGCACCGTTCACTCCTTTGAGCTCAGCTAACAGAGCGTCACTGCTGCTAAATTGCTTTGATGTGAGTTTCTAATTTTGCAGCTTCACATATTTAAGTCATCAACAAGCTTTTATTATGCAGCAGAAGAAATGAGGTCTACATTCCATCACATTGCAAAACCTCTTAACTTAGAATTAAATATTTTAAGATTTTTATTTCCAGAAAGAACAGACTTTAGTTGTCCCAAAACACACCAAAAAGAATGACCCACAAGCAGTGAGCCTTGAAGTCATGCTTTGCCTGTATGTGCTGTCAGGCTGGTGGTCTCTGGAGTGGAGGATCAGCTCCTTGTCCTGCCTTCACAGTGGGAAGACAGAATGGCAACAGTGTGGACAGAGACATGTGGATTGAGGAGTGGGAAGAGGAGGAGGACCAAGCTGGACTGGACTGGCAGCAGCAGTAGCAGTTTGCCTAGGGAACAATTTGGACCCCATAAGTGTTTGGTTCACTGTTTCACTTTAAAGACGAAAAAAGAAAGAAAGAAAAAAGAAACACTTGGTGTCTGATCGAATGAAAAGGCCCCATCTTGCTGTGCGGTTAAGGGTTGTTGTGGGTCTGAGTGCACGTTTATCTCAGACGGGGACATCGTAGAGGCAACTGCTTGTGGTGAAGTACTGATACATGTCAGTGATACATCATTTGGCCATATTCACTTTATCAGAGATGTACCTTATACAAAAATAGCACAACGTACAACAAATACAATTTTAAAAGCCTAATATATGCTTTATTTACATTGAAACATGCTTTTAAATAAAACTTACTAAAAACTATGTAAACCAATTATTTTATAGCCAATTAAAATTTATAACATGCTAAAAATACAGGAGTTACTTATCTGTTACGGTTACATGTTTGAGTTTTATTATCCAATAAAACATACTGCTCTTCTGCTGGCCAGCTAATCCTAGACATATCTATATCTATTATTAATGATTTTTAAGAGAGCTTTTTGAATCTGCTTCCACACTCTTGCACATCCACAGATACTTTTTGAGGGGCTCGTTAGATATTAGCCTGATGACATGCACTTCAATAGCAAAAACACCAGATACTGTCGCTCCGTAGGGACGTTCAAACTCTTGGCATTGAATTTTCCAGTAACATACGAGTCTACTTTTATGGCTATGTGATAAAAGTAGAACTGCACTCGCGTTTTTCACAAGACCAATCTGTTTTTTTAAAAACATTATTAAACAGTGAAAATATGCACAATGGTAGTGTGACGATGCTGAAGAATATCTCTCTCATTCTTTCTGTTTCACTGATTTTCGGCAGATGGCCCCGCCCCTCCCTGAGCCTGGTTCTGCTGGGGTTTCTTCCTGTTAAAAGGGAGTTTTTCCTTCCCACTGTCGCCAAAGTGCTTGCTCATAGGGGGTCATATGATTGTTGGGTTTTTCTCTGTATGTATTATTGTAGGGTGTACCTTACAATATAAAGCACCTTGAGGCGACTGTTATTGTGATTTGAGGCTGTATAAATAAAAGTGAATTGAATTGATTTATTGTTTACGGTTCTGAGGACGGTGGAAAGTGAATTGGACTCTCTCATTTGGCTTTAATGTAAATGTCATTGTTGTGTTTAAAAACTGTTTAAAGACTCCAGAATTAACTAATGCTGTCAACTGAATGAGTAGAAATAACTGCTACGTCCAAAATATCTATGCCGTTGAAGCGATATTAACTGATTTTAAACAAGTGCTGCGCTTGACTTTTATGTAATACAAATTTATACCACAAGATGGCGCAGTTAGTGAGCAGAACCTATATTTGATTAGAATAGTGGCCTGACAAAAGGATAGGTCTAATGGTTAAATGTGTGTAGAGCTAAAAAGAAATCAAAGGCTAAAGAGCAATGCTCATTAGCCATCTTAACGCAGTTAGTTGCAAACCACTGCACCTGTGGTGACATTTTTAGTCAATTTCTACAGAGAATAAATATAAAAAGTACCTTTAACAATCCAACTCTGTTTTGTACATTTTCTCTTACCTTCCATCCATCCCATCCATCCATTCGCTTCCGCTTATCCTTTTCAGGGTCGCGGGGGGCGCTGGAGCCTATCCCAGCTGTCATAGGGCGAGAGGCAGGGTACATCCTGGACAGGTCGCCAGTCTGTCGCAGGGCTAACACACAGGGACAGACAACCATTCACACTCACATTCACTCGCACATTCACACCTAGTGGCAATTTGGATTATCCAATTAACCTATCCCCACAAGTTGCATGTCTTTGGACGGTGGGAGGAAGCCAGAGTACCCGGAGAGAAAATTTAAAAATGCCCCAGGCGCTATGTGTAATGATCTGTAATGTATACTGTGTGTTTAGACTCCATCTTCATGTTTCTCTGATCCCCAGCCTGCGTTTTACAGATGATAAATCTCTCCACAAGGAACAGAATAAACATTCTTATTGTTAATTCAGATTTAGTGCTTATATTTACATTTGTTGGATGGTGTTTGAAAGCAGATGTGTGGAAAGTCTTATGCAATAAAGATTAACGTTAAATTGATACTAAAATAACTACTGCACGACCTGTTAAATCCAACCTATATTCCCCATTCCTTCAAGCAGATCCTTCTTTTCACTTGTATTTACACAGACATGAATTGCACTCCAGTTTATATAGTGAGGAACAGATAATGAGTTGGCTTGTTTGCTCTGTAACGACAGAAAACTACGAGGGAGTCAGAGAATTGTGAGGTTTGAATTTCAGAGAGGGACCCAAAGGAAGTCATAAAGTTAATTCTCTAAGACAAGACAGTGGATGATTAAAGCTAAACAAACAATATTGTTCAGTGCAGGGAAGTTTGACAGGATGTTTGGCCAAGTAACAGCACAGAATCACGTCCGCTGGAAGGCATGGTGAAGTTTCTGCTCGCATTACTGCCATGAGGTTGCATTCAGGAATTAATGGTTTTCAAAGTCATTATGAAACAGAAGCTTGTTTAGACGTGCATTACTATCACTTGGAGCCTAGGAGCCGATGTAAGTCATTTATCTTATGACTTACATAAGATAAATGACTTACATGACTTACCTCTTTATTTACATATAAATAGAACAATGCATAATTTTAGATTACTTTTAGTTATTCGTCTATCTATTTTATACAGCTTCTCCAAGCCTCTTCTCATCTGCCTGTAGTACTTTCAGGTTATGACTCTTTAAAATGAGTACAGATTTGTTTAAATTCAGATCTATACTCTATGGACCAAACTGATATTAGCCATGTAAGCTGCGTCAATAAAACGTCCTTTTTTCCCCGCCCTCCAAGTCACTAGTGTTAAACTTTTTTAAGGGGCCAAGACATTAAATGATCCTCTAAACATCTGCGATAAGCACTAATGTCAGGCTTTAAGTCTCTGGGCTTCTACAGTAGCATTATGTTAGAGTGTCCATTGTTAGTCACGGGTAGCTTACTGGCTTGTGCAGTATTAAACAATACACACACAGAACAGGAACACCTTAATCACAGAGCAGCTAGGGCCAGTAATGTGATACAGAGGGATCCAAACTAGTGACCTAATGAGAGACATCTGTGATTTCTCTACTGTAGTCTAGCTGAAAATGTCACTCTCACACTTCAGCAGATTGGTTCTTTATAGTGAATGGAGGAAAATATATCTGACAATTGAACTCTAGGCTAAATGTACCCAACATGGACTTTCTGAAAAGGTGTCTAGGTAAGGCTTGATAAAATATCATGAACAACTGGGAGTGATTTCTTTGAAGAGTCTTTGGTACAGAATCAAAATTGAGAAAGAACATGTATTGAGGACCACCTGGCATAACTGCGACGCATTCTGTGCTAGTTTCTGTGTAATCGGGCCAACTAACATGTGTGAGGTCTGAGATGCACAAAGGATTCATTTTTCTAATGAGTGCTGACACTAAACTAATGTAAACTACTGGCTTGCCAATGTGACAATCACACCGGTGTCACCAGATGGGCTCTGTGAGAAAATACTATACTTGAGATAGTACCAGTACAATTTTCCACATGGTGGCATGCAGAGTGGAAAGTCACCTAAAATCACAAAAGAAGGCTTTAAAGAGCTTTTGTGTTTTTGCTTTATTTGTGTCTGTGAATCTCACCCAGAGAAATACTCTGGAAACAGAGTTTGTTTTCTTGTATCTGAATGTTTTGGCTGTTTTTTCCTGCATTTCTCAAAGTGAAAGGGCATTGGAGTTCTGTTTGTAGGGTTGCTGTTCCCCCGGGTGTAAAGCCGTAGAGGCCATACCAGGATTGCTTCATCTGAAAACAAGCAGCCGTTCTTTGGTAAGCCCATGAAATCTAGGTTGTTTTGGTTCACTGTGTCTGTTTGCCTTCTCTTAGTCCTAATATTCCAACTCATCACACAGACAGGGAACCTGGCATGTGTATTCTCTTGGGCTATAAGACTATTCTGGAATTTGATTTCATTTTCATGAAATGCAGATGTATAACTCACTTTGTAAATCTTTCTGAGTGTGCGATGAAAGCAGGTACGTGTGCACATTTTTAGCATGTTCAAGTGATATTTACAAGTTAATCAAACAGTCTTCAAGCAATGGCACAGGCGTTGATACCTGCCTACAGCCTCATGAATCATACAGCCTGTGTTTGGGTTTCTGTTAGGACAGTGTACGGAGAGGTTTTCACCCACTGCAAACATGGTCCCATGTGCATCGCTGAACATGGATGACAAATGCAATCGTGGAATACTGGTTGGTTGATAAGTCTACTGGAATAGGGAGGGGAGTGACAGTAGAGTTCACGAGGAATGGGATAAGTGTGAAAACAATCAAAGATAAAAAATACATATGACTTCACACTTCTGACGGACCAACAACAGCATCAACAAGAGTAGTCCACAGACCGGTTGTAGCACATGTTTTTGATACTACCCCCATCTGGCTACAAACACTCTCTGCAGGTAGGCAATTATCAATCAGAGTTATTATAGTCAGAGTAAAAAGAGCAAACCAATTCATGCGAAAGCAAATAAAGTCAGAGAGGTTTGCAGTCCTCTGAAGGACACAACAACATGCAAAATTTGTTGCCAGTGTAAGTTCAAGTGATCATTTCAGTGAAGGAAAAGTCTCTTTGTGGAAAAACATCACATAAGCAGCTGCGGAAATTTCAGTTGCTCTAAATGATGCCGTTCCATCAGGGCCATGCAGTAAATGTGCCCGCTGGCTTGTTCGTGGTAGCACAGACAGAGCTTTGTCGGCTTGACAGAGGAGCCCTGGCTCTGCTAAGAGTCCATATTTGTATGTGATGATGGAGCAACACAGACTTGAAAGAATAAAAACTGCTTCTTTTGTTATTTGATTTCCATCAGATGCTTGAATAATTCAGTTTTGGAAGGATTTGTTTGCTGTGACTGTTCGAATGAAAGAAGAAGAAAATATCATTTCTGAATTATTGTCCTAAATAACTTGTGCAAGTTCAGGTTGGTGGCACATCCACACACAGCAGCTCTAGACTCTAAAGATCGATGCTTTGTTTGCACCCAAAGTTCGGTTGGCTGCACACACCAGTGCTGACAAGCTTAGTTGACCCTAACACAGTCACTCAAATATGTGTGCTGCAGATTATCCACACCTTGCAGAGACATAAATGTGTGCAGTTAAGACTGGGTTTGCACACTGTACTGCCTTTCCATCACGTGAGTTTTCACTTGCTGCTTCTGCACTCGACACAAAGACCTCATTGTGACCAGCGGGATTCCACTGCTATAGTCCTAGGTGAGATTATACAAACACACTTATATGTGTGCTCTACATCAGCTCTAAAACGATCTTACACCAACATATAAATACTTGCATTATAGATTTTTGTAATGTCTAAATGCACAGAGCCACACAAAGAGGGTGCATGCTGTTCATTAGAAATACTGCAGGTTGGATTCACATTGCCTCTGCAAGAATCAAAGCCAATATTGCCATCTTGTGGAGAAAGCCCCATACAACACATTAAAATAGTTTAGAGATACCAAGTACATGTGCTGTCATTTTTAAACAATAAATGTTTAAAATCTAGTTTGGCTTTACAGTTGAAAATAAAGTAATTTAGATTGTTCTTCTAAAAAAAAGAGTTTAATTTCATACCCACAGTTGGTTCATCAAAACATTTCGCGGTAGCCTGTGTTAAATAAAAACACTGCCACATGTTTTATCTGGTCATTGTGCTTATTAGAAACTGTATATATTGAAAGCTGGCTTTTAAACAAGCATGAAATGATTACATTAAAAAAACATCTCTTTAGTCCCAAACTGAAGGCGACAATCCGACACATTCAGACGTAGTAGTAGATGGAATTATTGAAATTATTATTTTATTGATAAGTACTCTATGTCTAATTTGGTTGTATTACAACTTTCTATGTTGTAAGTTATATTGGTTACGAAGCCGTTAAGCATCAAATCTGTACCAACACTCTCCACATTATATCAAACAGTTGCATGTTTAGAAATGGAGCTGTTAGACAGAAAAACATCTACTGGTTTTCCAATATATTAGTAATTGTCTTTAATCATACTTTAGACCAACCTGTTTTACTTCTCCTTTCATTTGTGCTTTGGCTTGGGGAAATTGTTTCTTGATAAATTATAAATTCACTTTCACAATATTGTGAATTATAGCAACATCATCTTCTGTACAGTAAGTTCACATTGTTATGATGATGATACCCAGCTCTACCTGTCTACCAAACTTACAACCATTAGTAAGGAAATTACAGGAAATCAATTTTCAATTGTCGCGCAATCTTCTCAAATTACACCCTCTGAGCCGAGTTGCCGAAAGCGGCAGGTCGAGGGGATGTAGCTCAGTGGTAGAGCGCATGCTTTGCATGTATGAGGCCCCGGGTTCAATCCCCGGCATCTCCATTTTCTTTGCCTGCAGTCCAGCGCACTGCTGCTCGAACTCCGAGCTTTCCTAAATGACACAAAAGATGGGTAGGGGAGAAGATAAGAGCAGTTCCCTGAGAATATACGTCATGACACTAATCCCCTTAACAGCGTGACGCTGATTGTCCTCCGTGTTGAAAGAGCAATGTCTCATTGGAGAAACCAAACAGCCACTTCATAAACGCAAGGCACGACATAGAAGAGCCACCTCAACAGGACAAGACTCCGCTGTGCATCTGTATCTGAAGACCAAAGGTCGCTCTTTTGTGAATGCCAGTGTCTACGATTTGGACAGAGAAGACAGATGGTTTGAAAAAGGAGGGAAAGAAGCCACCTATGTCCACTGTGAACGACCATCTTTGAACAGAGGCGGTGGCTTTCCACACCAAGTGTCTGCCACCAATAATCCAGTTTTGAGATCCCTTCCCAGGCGCCTGAACGCCCATTCAAATCTTTGGCCATTTGACCTCAGTCATATGACAGAGCTAGGCAAGGTCTTCACCCGAAACCACTGTTGATAATGACCCACACCCGTCCACGGTTTCTCGGATGAGTGTTGAAACGTCTTCAAGAAACTTAAAGATGTCCCGACGCATTTGTTTCCAGGCTCATTAAACAATGTGCTTAAGTCGGACTACAAAATGCGCATCTTAAATTCACCACTATGTGTTCTAACCCTGTTGAAACCCTGTTTTAGGAAGGCAATTTAAACGAGAACAGCATGTGAAAAATACAATTTCATTACAAAGGTTTGAATTCTTAAGCAAAAGGAACATTTAGCGCCACATTTATGATCAGATTCATTTCTGCAGCATCGCAAAGACTTCTTTTGACGTTAAAAAGCTGCTAGACTTCCTGAAAAGACTCAGAGTAAGTTCTGTGTCTGAAAGGCGTGGGGTGTTTAGGATTGTTGTAATTGCAATAAATAAATTCATTAATTGTTCCAGCATGTTACCTCCCTAAATCAACTGAACTATAGAGAACGGTAAACACACTTTGATCAGTTAATATAGATCATTAACTTTAAATCTATGTTCTTCATACAACAGCGATTCACTTCGGAGCTCAGAGGTGTTTCGGTCAGTTAGTGTTTGATTTTCATGGCATTCTGTGCGATGGTGGTATAGTGGTTAGCATAGCTGCCTTCCAAGCAGTTGACCCGGGTTCGATTCCCGGCCATCGCAGCGCTCAATCTTTTGTGTCTATCCTTGGCGCAATGTTTTGTTTTGTTTTGTTTTGTTTTGTTTTGTTTTGTTTTGTTTTGTTTTGTTTTGTTTTGTTTTGTTTTGTTTTGTTTTGTTTTGTTTTGTT
>NW_005187502.1:1773634-1795622 GCF_000239375.1 Pundamilia nyererei
TGTTTTGTTTTGTTTTGTTTTGTTTTGTTTTGTTTTGTTTTGTTTTGTTGGGGTGCCTTACTCTAATCTCATCACTGAATCAGTGTTACTGCAGTTAACTAAAACCAAAGTGATAACTAAAAGTAAATGTGAAAAACCGTTACCGTTTTTGAATGTTTTTATGCAGACTTTGAACGTCTACAAGCCTGTGAGTCTGTGTCTTGCCTCTGACATTATGCCCTCCATTCAAGAATAATTAATAAAGACAAAAACTGAAACAAACTAAAACTAAACATCTACAAAAAATAGAAATTTTAGAAAATAGAAAACAGACTAAAAACTAAACTGAATTCAAATCAAAAAGTTAAAAGGAAATAAATATAAAAGCTAAGAAGAAAATACAAAACACCCTCTAAATTGTTTTGGAACAATTTAGCTGCTGTCTGTGTTAATCTGTTGGAAAATGTGTGGTTAACCTTCAGTATGAAAATGTATTTATTGATAAATGTCCTGACTTCCAAATAGAGTGAAAGTAGGAGCAAAAATTTTAATGCCAAAAAGTATGCATGATATGATGAGCATCAAGGTGAGGACATCCTGAGCACACTTAACCCCGTATTCCTGACAGCATAGTGCAGTCATAAAACCATGTGTCCAGCAGATGGTCCTCTTACTCTGTTCTGTCTCTGTCTGACTGTCTCGGGTTGCATAGGAAATTTTGTACATATCAATCACTTTGGTTTCAGATTGCCTAATATTTAGTAAGAACATCAGTTTGACAAAATCAAAGAGGATGCTGAACATAAAACCCTGCTAACCCTGCATGCAGTTAAAAAACAAACCGTATTGCAGTAAATAACACATAAGTACCATCTATTTTTCTTTTAATGTAGCCATGCTTTCATATTGTTTATACCAAATTCTGCAATTCTCCAATCGTGTGTTGTGCAAATTTGGTGAAGCCCGTGTGAAATGTAGCTACAGTTTCCTGTTCTTAGGTAACAGGCGTGACATCCAGTGGGGTCTTCTTCTGTCGACATTGTTTGAGGTTCTCAGAGATGCTCTTCTACGCTAACTGTACGGGCAGATCATTTGCATTTCTGTTGCCTTTCACTCAAAGCAGTCTGGCTGTTTGCCTGTGACCTCTGTCATTAACAAGGCAATGCTACATTCAAAGCCACTTAAATCGCCTTTACTGCTGCCATCTGATTGGCTGACTAGATATTTGCATTTAAGCAGCTGAACAGGTTAATATATATTTGAGGTTTTTCTTTAAATAAAAAAATATAATCATCCACTAAAAGCTTTTTGTGTTGACTGTCACATGTATCTATCCATCCATTCGCTTCCGCTTATCCTTTCCAGGGTCGCTGGAGCCTATCCCAGCTGTCATAGGGCGAGAGGCGGGGTACACCCTGGATAGGTCGCCAGTCACACACAAAGACACAGACAACCATTCGTACTCACATTCACTCACAGATTCACACCTATGGGCAATTTAGATTAATCATTAACCCATCCCCACTAACTGCATGTCTTTGGACTGTGGGAGGAAGCCAGAGTACCCGGGGAGAACATGCAAACTCCACACAGAAAGACCCCGGCCTGATGGTGGAATAGAATTCAGGACCTTCTTGCGGTGCGGCAACAGTGCTAACCACCGTGCCACCGTATTTATTTTAACCATATATATTTTAGTCATAAAAGCCTAAAGCACATTTAAACAGCAGAATTTGAGCGCTTTAGAGTGCTTTAGAGACAGGCACATTTACATACCAGGTCTCCAAAGATTTCATTTTTAAATCCATAAAAAGCTGAAAGCTGTGTTTTGTGTTGAACTAATAATTATGGAAAGTAAAAGTCACAGTGATTTAAAACATGTTCAGAATTAGCACATTGATGATGATTCATCTCATAAGTCCTGACACACTGCTCTCCCTTACATAAGCTGCCTTTTATAGGTTAAAGGTGTTGGTATCACTAGCCCCGTATTTACTTGGTATCACATTGAAATTAGCAGTATGGCACAGCACCACTGGTTTGCTTCTTGACGGATATTTCATTACATTAACACAATGCAAACAACCAGAAGCAAAATGTTTCATGCAAAGACTTTTATTTATGAACAGTCTGCAGTACTGTACAACAGCACAAACTTGTCTGTATTTCTGATCATTCTTAATGATCATAGCAAATATAGACAAATACTGTGCCTTCAAAAACAGTTCCCTTTTCACAATAATCTAAAAATACCTTGTTCTTTTTAAATATGTAGCTTAACTTTTGAAAATAAAATATACATTATATGAAATATAACAGTTGTTTATTGGATAGACTATATTGTACCAAATGCAATTATATGCAAATACACTTTCTCTCTGTGACTTCTTACGCATTACATGCACAAAAAAAGAGGAGGGGAAAAAAAGATGCAGCGCATACAAAAGAAGCTGTACATACCTCTGTATGAAAATAGAAAATATCAAAGCAAGATGTGCACCAATAGTCTAGATTATGTTACAAAGAACTCGCCGTACAAAAAGACCTACAGGAATGACCAGATAACACATTACCTGGAACACAGAGGTACGGGTACTGGGTTGTTTTAACAGAACAAAGACAAAACCTTGTTTTTAATGCCCTGCCGATGAATTCAGGGTCAGAGCCACATCCGAGAAAGTCTAAAACCAGATCCCAAATACAACTGGATCAAAGAGTGACAGGGTCATACAAGCAAACCAGGAGTTACAGTTTTAGCTTGGAATTTTGCCATTAAACCCAGTGAGTGTTGATGTCCAATGCATAGCACAAAGTTTGGTTTGGTTTGTGTTTAAATTTCTCATATTGCTACCCCATAAGTGACGTGAGTCTGAACCAAATTGCCAGTTATGCCCACAACTTACAAAGCATTGATATGTCAGTGTTAAATTATTGAACATGTACAGATACTGTGATTAGTATTCCAACATCAATGTTCTGTACAGCATCGATATTAAGCGTCTCCGGCTTAAAATCATTATTATTGCCAAAACACCTTCATACGTCTCCAATCTCATTTAAAATAAAATGGATTTGCTCATGTCCAGTTTAAATAAGCACACAGAAAAAGTTCTCCACAAAGACAGCGTGTACCAGGCACACTGCTACATAGCTACATCTATCATTTCCTGCAAAAAAAAGCACTTCTGAAGTCACACATAAGGTAGGGTGTGAGCAAAAACAGCAAAGACTCCACAAATTCCAGGAAAAAATATATGTGTTGAGATTTCTTTAGGAACAACATGAGGATTAACGAAAGACAGTCCCGGTACATGTCTCGACTGCTGATGCTGAGACTCGAGCGGGGAGGGTGTGAAAAGCAAATCCCTCCCAGTATAATCTCTGAGTATTTGCAGATTATCAGGTGCTCATAGGTAACATAAAGCCAATAATCTCAGCTGTGCAAATCTAACGCTTGTACCAAAAGGTAGAGCCTTTAAAGCAAATGAGATCAGTGCCTTGAAATAGAGACTTGCTTCTGAAATCATTTCACAAACACCCCAGCGTGTGACAACTGTATTGCTCTGAGTGAAGCTATTCAAAGACCACAGTGTTTCTCTATGCAATCCTCTCTCGGTACATTCTCTATCACACAAATATAAGAATAAAGAGCAAGGGCTTTCCTTACCGGTAATACACCCAAACACTACAATCCCCCCAAAAATCTACTCTTTCATAACATACATAAGAAAATATACATTTCTTCAGCAATTAAATGTCTTAAATTGTTGTTGTTTTTTTTAATATTCTTAATAAAATCTTATAACTCTTTCTTATTTACATTTGGTTAGGTTAATACTGATTGTAATGCAATACTGTCGCCTTCACGTGTGTCTGTATGTTTGTTTCTGTTACATTTCTTTTGTTTGTTTGTTGAGCAGAAGCACTTTTACATTCATATTTCAACACCAGAGCTTGCTGAGAAAGCCCCGAGTGCAGACGGGAATAATGACATGCATTCCTCCAAAAGCAAAATAAGACAACTTCAAAAGGAGGAAGTCCTCTTGCTCGAGCAAATAAACTAGCTGAGAGGTGGAGAGAGTGGAAGGATGACAATGACGAGACTGAAAAAGGCCTGGAGAGTTGGCACCCAGCAGTGCCTTTATTTGGCTGTAAAAAAAAAGAAAGAAAGAAAGAAACTCTTGCAGCACCGGGACAGTCAGTTCTGTGAGAAGTCATGTGTGACATTACTGGAGGGGTCACAGCTGACTGAGCCAAGAGGTGAGATGAAAGCCTTTGTTGCTGGAAAAAGCTGTTAACTTGACAAAGACTGATTTCCACAGTGGTGAAGGCAGTGGTCAGAGGTTACACCCTCTCCACTCGACTGGGGTCGTAAGAGTCTGATGAGAAAAGAGAAGGAAGAAAAGATGAGACAACACCATCGAAAACAAGACATATCGGTATTATTTGCTCTCACCTCAGTGGACCTTAAAGGAATAGTTTGACATTTTGGGACTGTTATAGTGCGACTGTAACAAACACATTTATTCATGATTTCCTAAAGAGGAGTACGGTAATTGGAACTACGCAAGACACTTGTGAAATTTTGCAGGTGTCACTGACAAAATAATAACAGCCATGCTTGATGATTGTTGTGGGCCAAGAACTTGCTGCAGATTTATGCTTCAGGAGGAAATCTACGCCGTGACTTACGGCGTAACCGATCTCTGTAGAAACGTAACTGCGTGTTGGGTCGGTGCATCCTGCAACTACTGTAATTGGCCTGTTCATTGATTCCTCCTGTTTATTTCTGTCTACTTTTTAAATGTATCGGCCAGAGACCAACAACAATTACATCGTCTCAATATGAGGAAGAATAATCATAGCATCAATATAAGAGCTTGTAATGTTAGGAAATTCTTGAGGGGAGATTTGTTTGCAATGAAAAAACAAAACACTGACCACAACAAAGAGCGGGACCCACGGGAGGAAAATGACCTAGCATTTTATTTGTTTCTACAGGCTGGCACTGCATATAAAACACTGGGACACGAACACATGACAATTAACACATATTAAACCCAAACAAGCATAGATGACAGCAACAATGTCATTTATGGCTATGTCAGGCTACATCGCAGGGTCTACAAAGCCTCCCTAATGACTTATGTTAGTAGGCTAGTTCTTTCCAAGGCAGGTTAGCTATAGCAAAGCTCGATGTTTCTATGTATGTAAAACATGCTGTAAGCGTTATAGTGAGATATGAGATACACAAAGTATAAAGCTATAGCTATAAAACATCTTACTAGCCTGGCTTTGTTCAAATATAAAAAACAGTCTTAACATAACGGTGCAAACTTATGTCTTTCTGTGAACTCACATGCACTCCTGGCTACACTCTCGATGTGCTTAACTGCATCTTAACAGATATTTAATGGTTATAAAGCTTCTCTTCTAAATCTTTCCCCCAGCCATTAACAGTAACATAATCAGCAGTGTACATACTTGTAAATGGTTAATAATCACATGTGTATAGTACACTGAGGGTGCTTTATTCAGGAGGGAAAATAGGCATAGGAAAAGGTTGAATCTAGCCACTGACTTGAACCCACCTGAAATGGAGAGCATTTCCTCATCCTCCATATCTGAGGGGCCACAGGTCCCAACGCTGTAGTTAAGTGGCAGCGTTATTTCTCTCTTGGGAACACTGCGAGGTTTAGGAAGCAGAGGAGGCTTCTGGAGCCTAGTGCGCTGCTTTGGTTTGGGTAACTTTCGCCCGCCGGTATCTTGAGTTGTCTCCGCTCTGCTGACCCCTGCTGCATTCAGTTCGTCTTCCACCTTATCTTTAGAGTTTTCATTGTCTTCCTCCACAATTTTCAAAACCACTTCTTCTTCTGGCTCTTCCTTTTTAACATCAGTTTCTACTTCTTTACTTCCTTCATGGTCTGCTGTTACCACAGTCTCAACATTAATCCCTTCAACCTCGTCTTCCTGTCTCGGCTCTTCCTTACACACCCCTTCATTCACTTCATTTGATCTGCAGTCTTCTTCAGAAACTTCCAACTTATCATGCTCACTTGGGTTTTTCTCCTCTTTTCCTTCTCTTGCCATTTCGTTCTCCTCCTTTTCTAATTGTTGCTCGACTACGTCTTCTTTTGTCTTCTCCTGAACTTCACATTCCTCTCTGTCTTCATTTATCTCTTGCGAGTACTCTTCTTCACCAGACCTGATGTCTTTGAGACTAAGGCGTCTTATTCGAGACACAGAGTCCAGTTCTTTCAGACGGGCCATTCTGTCTGTTGTTGACCTGTCCATACAAGTAGCAGATGAAACCGCGGTAGAGTTCAGCTTATCTTGCAGGGATTCGATTAGTTTGCATGCTCCACCTCGCCCCTTTTTCTCCCAACTGCAAATGCTCAAGGACAGCTTCTCATCGGGGCTGATGGGCAGAGACAGGGGAAGCTTACTTGGTGGGAATTCGGGCAGGTCTAATACTAACTGAGTCTCTGTATCGTCATTGTCTCTGCCATCACTGTGATCATTGCTGTGCTGTTGCCTGTTATCTTCTTCTTGTACTTGTTTATCCATACCTGATGCTGTCTCTTTGAACTCTTCTTGATCTGTACCTCGGACAACCAAGGACTCCTCTTTCACTTGCTCACACTCTCGTTTCACTTGCTGTGTGTCATCAGTTGGGCTTTGTCGTTCCTCAGCTGCAGTAGTTTCTGCATCATCCTGGCTGTCATCAGACTGCCTGTCAGCCACGCCTAAAGCTTCCACTGGAACGGCTATACCCAGGATCCGCGCCGCCCTCTGTTCGATGGACTCATTTTCCGGGATTCCTTTTGCGCATTTAACCTCGTACAGGTTGCTGAGATCCTCTGCACGTAAAGCATTGGCTTTCTCTTGAATCAATAAGTTCTCTAGGTGCTTATCTGCTATTGTTGACTCATTCTTGTAGGTCAGTGGCTCCGACATGGCATATCTCATATCGCCATCATCATCCTCAAACACAAAAGAAACCTCCCTGGTCAACCTTGTGATATGTGGTGAACTGTCTTTCTGGGGTGATTTGCTGCTTTCACTCCTGGTCCTGCAGATGGTTAAATTCACGTCTCCCCTTAATGGTGGAACATTGTTTGATTCAGCCTTTCTTTTTGCATTCCCCTCAGTTTCAAGTTCATTATTTGAGTTGTGCTCAGGGCTACACCTATATTTAAGAATTGCTGTCCTCGTGTCCCAGGAGGGCTCCATCGACTGAGTAAAATCTTTCTGATCCAGCGGTGAGGGGACTGAGAGTGAGCGCTGCACTGGCTCCCCGGGACCACCGGGAGTTTCAGTGTACACAGTTAACCCCACATCTTTCAATAAAGACTCTTGAGGGACTGGGATATCCTGTCTATAGTGGCGGTTAGACTCATTGTGAGGGGGTAGCGAGGACAAGTTGTCTCTGCAGTTTGAGTTTGTGTGAACTGAATGATCATTAGTAGCTGGTATGTTGTTGGCCTGTGATCTGGAAAAAAACCTCCTCATACTCATGGACTCTAGGTCAGCAGTAGATGCCAATGACTTTGATCTGACTTTTGTACTGTTGGGCTTTATATTGTGCAATGGTGGAAGACTGATTGCTTCCCTGCCTGGTTCTGGACCAGCAATAAAGTGTGCTCCTGCATTAAACCGAGCTAAACTCTTATTCATCCCATCAAGATCATCAATGCACTGAGCCACAATGGGCCTCTTGCTGATTGTGTCTTCCATTTCCTTATTGATGCTCTCCAGTTCACCAATAACATCACAGGGTCGTCGGTTCACTGGCTTTAGGAGAAACTGACCAAAGACGACTTGCTCTGCAGTCTCTGGGGTGCTGTTTTTTCTCGGAGATGATGGCTGCTCGTCTCCCTGATTTTGAACCTTGGGTGGAGAGGACAGGTCTTGCTGCGCGGGCTGAAGGGATAGCGGTTCTGTTGGGCTCAGGCTGAGGCGGGAAAAAGCACTGTTGCTGGAGAGATGAAGGTTCTTCTGGCCTGCCATCGGATAGCCATAAGAGGAGCTGTTGTCTGTCACCACGCCAATATCCGTGGTTGTATTTGAGGCAGACTGAACAGGTCCCTGCCCACCCGGAGGGCTCTGGGGTTCTGGACTTTTTACCACTGTCAAAGGTGAGCCGGTCTGAGTTTCCTGATTACGATACTGGTTTCCAGGCCAAGACCCAGCATAGCACAACTCTTTATCTTCATTGGCTTGAAGTGTCCAGGCATCTATTATCTCCTTCCTTAAAGGAGCTCTCTTGTAATTCCTCATTGAGGATGTGCTGCTGGTGTGAAAGCGAGAATAATGGGATTTAATAGGCATCTCGTTCACAGACTTGCTCCTAATATTGGGGCTCTCTTTGAGGCCTACAGCGAATGTCTCAGTGTTGGTGACGGTCAAGCTCGGTATTGTCTCATTGTTGTTCTGATCAGCTCCAAAGTCTTTGTTAATGTTAGTCGGTGTATGAACAGGGACAGACACAAGGCAGAAGATGGTCTCACTCACTCTTCTCTTGGTATTCCTATTGTTTTCTGGCCCTGAATCTGGGGCAATTTTCTTCACTTGGGTGATGGTTTCAGCAAAGACCTGGTCTGAGCTGGAGCCCTGACGAGAAGAAGATCTTGTTAACGGGGTTTGGAAGGCTGAAGAGGGCGAAGGAGGAGGGCGATGGTTTTTAGGATATCTGTTGTTGCAGTTTTGGTCAGGTGCTGGGAAGTTATCGACGGTCTGTTTGTGCAAATTGCTGTGCCACCTCTTATTGTCATTGTCAAAGTCGCTAGAAGATGTCTGGTTACCGTCATCGGCCAATTTGGCAGCGATGAAAGGCCCCAATGGCGGGGGCAAAAAGGCACTGTCGTCGGGTGCAGGTTCCGACACGGTGACGCTGGGAAGCTCGTTACGAATGTGGCGAATCTTATCAGCATCCGTCAAGGAGTTGCCACCCAGGGCTGAGGAAATATGGCGGATACGGGGATCATCAAAGGGGATATACTGGACCCCTCCACCAGGGTGCTCTTGGGTAGTATACACAGGGTAAAGTTGCTTCTGGCTCCTCTCTCTCTGGGGATCAGCCCACGGACCTACTGGATGTCTGGTGAACCAGTGAGACCCATCTGGAGCAACTTGAATGTGCTGGTACATCTCTCCTCTGTACCTACGAGTTAAAACAACAAAGTTAACCAATACGGAGATGAACAGAAAAAAAAACAACCTACTGGCTTCAATATTAATTTGTGAATAATTACTAAACTATTACTACATAGCTTTGCTCCAGCTTTTGTATAGCAGGTCAGAATTATGCATCACAAGGTAAATTTATTTAATGTTTACCAAGTACCACCAAAAGGACAGAAATTGAGCCTTTTGACAGAAATAAAAAAGATGGAATTATCTTCTGGGTGTGAAAAGTGATACAAGTGTATGAAACAGAAACAACCCTTAGCGCCCTTGATTTATGACCTCAGTAAAGACTTAATGAGTTTTTGGTTGCTTGTTTCAAGTCTTATTAAACACATTATAATACTCATTTTGTAAATTATGGTCCCCATTGGAGTCACAGACAAGTTTAAATTGGAATATGCTCATTGGCTAACGACTTGTAATTGACAAGTTGTTAGCTAATGATTGCTCAGTTTCTCAGTAAGATACAACTCTCATGTGACAAGTCTAATTTTATGACCCCAAGTTTGTGACAGTAAAAATTATCAGTTGAATGCTTCATATTTGGGCTTCCCTAACCAACAAATGACGTTAGAGTGGCTACCTGCTTTTAGTCTATGCATAAAATGCATGTCCTACTTAAGAAAAATATGTATAGGAAGTGGTATCAGATATTTCCTTCTGACATTTTTTTTCTTACAAAAAATATCGACACATTTCGTCATGCTTGTCTTCTGCTGTAGGGTACTTTACAGCGGGGAACATTACAGTAGGGAACATTAAAGCTTCTTATCATGTCCATACCTGTAGTCAACAGCAATTTCACCATATCCCCGCCGCCCTCCTCCCATTATAGGAGCTCTTTTATATGATGGGGGAGGGATGTATCCTGGAGGTCCAGAGTCCTGTGCAAAATAGTCCAGTTGGGGGTCACCTGGTCTTGATATGGGAATTGGCGTTCTGTCCCTGGACTGGGGAATGGTTGAGTCTCTGCCAGACAACACCTCACAGCTTCCCCTGATCTGCTGGTGCATCTCATAAGAGGGAGGTCTGGGGGGTCGGGTGAAGCGGGGCTTTGGTGTCATTAAGAGCTGGTTAGCGCTAGCTGGCCTGCCATTCTCTGGCCAGCGCGGTGCTCTGTAAAGATCATGGTGTAAGAATGGGTGTCCATTGACCCGTCTGTACAGGTCCTGACCAGATGAAGGTATTTCCACAAACTGCAGACTTTCAGGCTGTAGCATCCTGGGCAGGGACTGGGATTTGGCTTTGGTCCTCGGGTGGACTACCATCCCCTCTGGTGTCCTGGCATGGAGCCGTTGTTGCTCCTGTGTCCAGCGCTCGCCCTCACTTTGTGACAGCTGGCTGCCAAAGTTCACAGCTGGACGCCACTCATCTGTCCCCAGGCTCTGGCATTTCCTCTCAGTCGCCATCCTCCACTGATGGAGAGCAGCCTCCCTGTCTCTGGATCGGGCCTGAGCCTGGGCTTGGGCCTGGACTTGGGCCTGAGCGTGGGCCTGAGCTTGGGCTTGGGCCGCCCATCGCTGCCTCTCCTGAGCTGCCCTCTGACGCTCCTCGGCAGAGAGCTCTTGGCCTCTTGCTTGTTGAGGCCTGTCTGGTCTGCTGTAGCCCCCTGGTCCCCCTCCATGGGGATCTCGGAAGTCAGCATAATCCAGCAGCACAGTGAAGTCCTGGCCTCTCCTCCGCCAGTAGGACACATCTTTGGACTGAGACTGAGGACCTCTGGTGCTATCACAAAACCTGTGACGAAACACACAAAGGCATCCATATGCTTCAAGTGAAATGCTTGTAGAAGAAGAAACAACCCATAGCACAATAAGGATGAAACTGGATGAAGAACTGGGACAGAAATAACAGATGAAGAATAGAAATAGAAGTTCTATGAAATTCATAAAATTCCCTTATCTGTCAGTGAAATTGTTTAGATAAGAAAACAGGAGATACTTCTGAACACCAGAGACTACTTCCTGTTTAAACTGCCAACGCTGGAGAACCTGCAGTGAAGCCAAAGCTAATGATGTTAAAACTTTTTTATTCATTCAAAATATTTAAAATGCTATAGTTAGTAGTCTTAATGAGAGGTGTTTTAAAGGTAGAGGGTGTTATGTAGGGAAAAACCTCACACTGGCTTTAGCTAAGATCATATATATTATTTATAGAAAAACTAGTCCAATATTTAGGTACTAGGTAACCAAGATTTTAACTCTTTTTCTTCCCTCCTTTAAAGAAAGTGTCTCCCCAATATCTGGCTGTAGATGAAGTAGTTTAGTTATAGGGTAAGGCTCTCTTCATGATCCTTATCGTTATAGTTGATTTAGAGGTAGGCCAATGCAATACTGCATGACATACGCACTGAATAAATCTCAGTAAAGCTGGGCACTAAAAAGTAAAATATAAGTGATATAAGTAGCAAATTTTTATTCACAATTTGAAGAGATTCAATTTTAAAAAAGGAGCACATTTCCCACTAGATGGAGACAAATGACTATGAGTAATAATGGAGTGTTTGGTAATTGTGATTTTCTATGGGGCATAATGAAGATGTTACACAATGACAAGCTGTGGCTGTTAGTCCCGGACGTCCTCCGAAGCAGATCAAAATGTCGAGGATGTTTCACTGACAGTCTTTCTACAGCACTGCTCATTAGTCCTTAATCTAAGACAATGGGCACGGTCTAAATGCAACGACCGCTTCTGCTGTATCTCTGTGAAGATGTTTGATGACAGACCCAACAGACAACAAGCCGCATTTGGTCCCTACATGCAGCGGGATTGTTTCAGCCTATTTGTGGAGTGACAGACTGACTGACAATGTAAACAAGACGCAAGCGCATGTGTAGTCCCCCTCGAGGCCGAGGCCGCCGAGCGTCCTTGACATTTCCATCCGTGATCATCACTGGTCACAGACGTTGGCTTGAAAGAGAAGGAGGGGAGGGGAGACTAGCCGTGGCAGTCTGCTAAATTTGAGGGCATCTTGTGTAAGATGAGTTAACATCATTAGGCTAATTTGGTCTAAGTAGCACTGCTGAGTGGAAGTGCCAATAAAGGCCCGTTCCTTATCTAAACCAAAGCTGCCAGGCAAAACAGATTTGCATGAGGAAGAAAAGAGGGATGAGCAAACAACGGACTGAAATCGCAGAACATATGTCTTTGCGATTCCCTCATTCCCAGCAGAATGCTCTGATAGCACTGGCAGAGCAGCGACATGAAAATGCGGATTACTCATCTCAAAGAATAACACCAAAAATGAAAAACAAAGAAAAATGCCACAAACACAACTGCTGACATTATTCAAGGTCATTTGACTATTTCGAGATGCTCCGTCACTGACTGCTGGGTAAAAAGGATTATGGGGAATCATCCAAGCAAAATGTAAGGAAAAAGGGGGTTGGGGAAGAGATCTGACAAGCCTGTCTAATTGTGTGGACAAGGGAACAGCTGTATTGACTTTGTCTCAGTTACAGCACACTAACCCCCAGAACTGGTGTAAATAGGCAAACTAAACAATCCTGTTTTCAGGGGAAAAAACGGGCTGGCTGCAGCCTGGCGATATCTCCGGAAATATCATAGGTTTAACAGACCTTACCCGAGAGGGTTTCACTTGCATAACTACTCCAGACTAAGCTAAATATAGCCTATGATCCATATACATATTAAAAAAAACTATATGAATACTTTATGATTGATGAGATATGCATTATGTAAGCAGGTTTAATGCCTTTAAAACAAGAGGAAGCCAGTAAAGTATACTTGATATGTACAACCTGGCATATAGAAGGGGGTATTCTGACAAGCCTGGCAACCTAAGTGTGTGCGTAAGACTGGGCATGCTCAAATGGGGCACATAGGTTTGGCCAAAAGCTGTTTTGATTACAACTCCAAGGCCCCATGTGGCAGATTAGACTCCAGCACACATTATCCCTCCTCCCCTCACCCAAGACTTGATTGGAAAGAGGAGGCGAGAGGGAAATAGAGATGAAATGAGATGAAGTTACACACAGGGGAAAAACCGGCAGCGGTGTTAGTTCCATTGAATATGTACTGCAAAATCCCTGTGCAAAACTCTTTGATGACTTACGTCATTTTAGAAATCTCATCCAAGGAAACCACAACATCAAATGATAAACAGTCAGGACAAAAAGAATCAGTTCAGGGCATGCAGAAAGACATCTAGACAGCAGCACATCACGGGTCTGTAGCTTACCCACTGTCTGAGGTCAGCGACTCTCCCAAGGAGTGAGTGTCAGTTTGGCACCGGTTCTCGCCATCCCGTCTCGGCAGGCTCCTATCCCTGGACTCGTTGTTGTTGGGACAGCCCCCAGCATCGTATGCTTGGGGCTGCCTGGTTCCGCCACCATTCCCATAGGCCACTACGGGCCCTCTTTCATAGCCATTTACTGTCCTGGGGCCAGACCTGTTCTCTAGTATTTCATGGTGCTTGCTGTAGGATGGTGGTGAGGTTGAACGGGGTTGGTGGGATGAGGGAGCAGGGGCTGGGGTAGGGGTAGGGGTGGAGGACGTGGCATGCTTGGGCAGCTTATATCCATGAGAGATGAGGAGGTCCTCCACGCTGTACATGGTCGCATTTGTTAATGCTGGTGTGGTTTCGTTTTTCCTCTCTCTGCTTTTTTTTCTGAGAGAGAGGAAGGTAGGTCGGTTGTCAAGGCGTTTCTGCTTCTTCCCTACGTGCAGCGGCGGGATCACCGGCACAGCTGCGCAGCTGAGGCCATCACTGGGAAAAAAGAGAGAGAGAGGGGGACGGCATGAAGACACCAGAAGGAAGACAGAAAAAAAGAAGGTGACGATAAAACCATTATCCCCGCCACCCGTGTCCAGTTTTTGTTAGGGTTCCCGAGCTTTGTGAACATTTGAAGGCACAAAATGAAGAAAAAGAAAATGACCCCAAATTCTGAGTCGCCACGACAAAACCCAGCCCAGCCGCCTTCCCAACAGCCATTCCCTCCCACCTATCTTCTCCGGTCCCTCCTAGCAACAACCCTCTTTTCATTTCACTCAGACATCATCAGCACCGAACCGTCAATGCTCCAGAACTGATGGTGAACCGGGGCTACACGAACACCCTTAAAAACAAGCCGCAGTCGCATGTTCCTCAGCGGGAAGAGGAGTTTCAGGGGGCTGCTGGCGCTGCAGTGAAAATGCAAAATGTCACTGTTTACAGTAGGCTCCCTGCAGACTTCCATACAGTCACTGTAAGGTAGCTGTTAGCAGCCCCTTCCGCTGCTTCATGTTTTGCATCAATGAAGCAACTAGGGGATTGTATTCCTCTCTCTCTCTCTGCCCGCCTCCGCATCTTTTCTCTCCCCTGTCATCTCAAAAGTATTTTCTGGTTCTAGAAGAAGAGGACATGCTTTTAGACATGTGCCCTAAATAAATTTCCTAGTTGGGAGTAGTCGTTTGTGTACTCCTAAGCTCTGTACAAAAATCATTAGAATTTCATATGATGTCAGATTTTCAGTCTATGATTATCCTGGCAAAGGAAATTCAAATCCATCAAGCACAAAAGTGTGCTGTTTTTAGAGAAAAGCTACAACTTAATCTATCTTATTAGTTCAATTGTTATAGAAAAAATTTAAAAAACATAGGGAATTGTTATGACATGACACCAACTTATGTGCACTACTTAATGTGACTTACTCACTGCTACATGTTCATCAAGGTTCATTGGGATTCAGTGCTCTGTTGCTGGTATATATAAATTACTTAAATTAATCTGTCTTCATGCTGTAAATGTTAAATAAACTCCAGTATATCTCTCTGTTACTGTCCTCTCTCCCACCCTGTGCAGAGCTACACACCACGCAGTAAGTCTTATAGACGGTGCAGTATGTCGATAGCCCATATTACCCCACGTTTACTCGGTATGAGCATCACAACTGTAAGGCCAAACTGAAAAACCCCTGGCTGTATGGGTAAATTATAAATGGGACAGCCTCAAAACAGTGTGTATCAAAAAGTCTAATCAATCTTCAAAGAGCTTTGAAACACGTACCATTAGAAAAAGCAGATTCGTGAGTTTCACGTGTTTGCAGGTAGGTAGCATACCAACCTGCAATGACTCCAGACATGTTTGCATGGAAAACTTTATATTCAGCTTCTCTGCCGAATGAGCGAGTGATTCTTTCTGATACACCCTGACTAAAAAGTCTCCATATACTTGTAACCGGGTAACCAGGTAATACGCAAACAGAAAAAATACTGGTATCAGCTGTAGGCCAAATTTTTATTTTAAATATCAACATCAGCCCAAAATTTCACAACAGAAGCATCCCTCCTAAGTATAACAAATAAGCAGACGCTAATGATGCACAACATTTTTGCTAAAAACCAGTAAGGAAGCAACCCAGTAAGGAACTGCAGTGCTACATCCACTTTAGGCTAGCTAGACGAGCTCCCCCATAGAAGTACCATTCTCTGCAACCTTCTAAACAGGCAGCAGTGCGGGGACCCCCGGGGGAAGGTTGGATTTAACGTTTTAAGAATTGCTTTCTGCCCAGCAATCACTGTATCAGTATGATGGGCTGATGAAGAACTGAAATGATGATACCCAGTGTGCATCTGCTCGTGATGTAATGCCCTTGATGAAGTCATGTTTGCTGCCTTGTCAACAGGACAGATGCTGCTGCGGCCCACTCATTCAATACTTTCTGCTGGAACAGACTGCCAACAACCTGGCTGTCCTTAATAAGAAATGGCATACAGGAACAGCGCCGTGTGACTCGTTGCCAGAATCAAACGCCGTTCAGACGGTTTTAAGAGCCAATCACTTTATGATTGTTAAACAGCAGAGCCAAATTGCTTGTTTTCGCTTCTGAAATACAGACGGCAATGCAGCCTTGCCGAAATGTATTCAGCTGCAAACACATTAGCATTTGTTTTGCTCCATAGAATTTGTTCAGCCATGATCGTCACAAAGAGATTAAAAAAAAATCCTTCTATAAAAGGAGTCCTGACTCAGAGGACAGCGTCACCACCCCTTCTCCCTCCTTCTTGTACCTGAACTGTAGGAGAGCCTACTAGGTGATTAACAGGATCCAAGACCGTGAAATGCTGCTTTCTTTGTATGTCTGGCCCCCTAATACGATTATATTTTTCATTTAAAACCTTAAACCTGTTAGTTTTGGAGGATTGACTCTTGGCTCTTACCCAGTTATTACTTTTACTGAGTTTAACTCTTTCCATTTGTGTTTTAGGGTAATCTTCTCAAGAAGGAGCTGGGTTTGGAGTTTTAGCTACTTGTGAGCAAGGTCAGTGAAAACGGGCTGGCAGTTTGCTTCATTTGCTTTCAAGCGAGCAATGTGGACCTAGAACTTTAATTCAACTTAAGCTTGGTACAGCTGTTGCAGAAAAATCGCATAAATGCCAGTAAAATGCACGCTAAGATGTTAATATTTATGACAGCTTGTCACTCATGTGATGGGCCTTTTCCTCTGTGCTTTAAATTAAGAATAACCACCATGCCTCCCCGCAGCCTTGCAAAGGCCCGTATCAGAATCTGCAATCTGATTGGTATCAGTACCCTTTCCTTCCTGCAGCTCAAGCCTATCCCTCCAACCAGGCAAAGGCTTAATTAATTAAAGCCTTAGGCCAAGGGCTAATATGATCATTCATTTTTTGCTATGATATCTGCATATCAACCAAGCTTAACTCAACATCCATATGCTCACTAATCTATCTTAATCCTCAATCTGAGGCTCTCGGTGTCAGCGCTAAATGAAGATTATCTGCATCCTCAGTAAAAGTGAGGATTTCCTACTGTAAAGTGAGCTGCATTCATTCAGTCCCTCTAACCGTCCCACCCCACCCCACCGTGTCACCAGCCCTGCTCCTTCCTTCCCTCCCATGATGGGCTCTGTTTAAATGCCACTAATTCTGTTACGCAATGGAATTACTGATTTTATGTCAAATAAAACCTTGGATTTGAGAACTGGTATGCAACAATGGGCAGCTTTCAACCCCCTAAACACAACAACATTGTGTTTCACCACAATGCCTTCTTATGTGAAAAAGACATTGGTGTTGCAGCCTCTCGGATTTGGCAACTAGAAAAAAGGGCTGATCGGCTGTATTTTTAATGGCATGGCTCACTCACAGAGAGAAAATTAATGATATAGTTTATGGATAACATGTGCTGCTAAAGTAAGCTAAAAACAAGTGGAAACATATAGGGACTGGCATTCTCATACCACCCCTCATACTATAAACTAATACTGTAGCATCTTTTGTGAATGATAGAAGAGGTCAATTAACATACAGTTGGTGTCAGAAGTTCACATGCACTGAACATTTATTTGAAACGTTACTCTTCCAGGGTGGAATTATTGTGTAGTATACATCTTTAATGACTTTTATAAATAAGAATTGTGTGTGTGAACAAATTTGAATTTATTTTTGATTATCTCTAATTCGCAGGGTCAAAATTATAAATACAGGCTCAAACATACACAAACGCTGACTCACACAAAAAGCAGTGGTGCTGAAGGTTCTACAATGTCAAGTCCAAGGCTTGTTCACGTCTCATTGGTGATTATGATCAACTACAACTGGTAGTTTCTCTTTTTGCCAGCACTAAATGGATTGACCAGTGAGGCTGGATTGGATTGACTCAGTCAACAATGGGAAAGTCCATCGAAGGTTTGTTGGAGCCATTATTAAACAACTACTGATTCAGAGACCATCGGTTCAAACAATTGTACATAAGTACCAGTTATTTGGATGTCTCACCACTTTTCCAGGCGCTATACTGTCAACATCAGATGAGAGGAATGGTTGGGATGTTCAGAAACAATGCAGAAAAGCACTACAGCTCAAGCTTGCCTTTAAGTAGAAAACAGCAGCCACAGTAAAATAAGTTTTACATGAGAGAGTGCTGACTAAGAAAGAAACCGCTGCTCGAAAACCAAAACTTTCATGCTCAACTCAATTTTGCAGCTGCCACAACTGGTCAAGCCAAATGCCTTATAGAGAAAACTTTTATGGTCAAACGAGATGAAGATTGAGCTATTTGGCCACAAAGACGAGAGGTATGTTTGGAAGTATATCGGTGAGGCTTTCAAAAGTGAGATCAATGAACCAACTGGCAAGCTTGGTGGTGGAAGAATCATGCTCTGGGGCTGTTTTGCTGCCAGTTGTAGTGGTACATTGCACAGATTGGATGGAATAATGAAGAAAGACTAATTCCAAATACTTCACTTCAAATCAACAACTAGACAATTGAAACGTATTCACAACTAAGTCTTCCAATAAGACAATGATCCCCAAAACACACGAAAACTGGTTTTGGAAAGGATAAAGGAGGCTAACATTAAGCTTCTGGAAGAGCCTTCCCAAAGTCCAACTTCAACCTTATTAAAAATTTGTGGACTTCACTTAGGTTCATGCCAAGAAAGCAAAGTAATTTAAATGAAGTATACCAATTCTGCCCAGAAAAGTGGCAAATATCCAGGCAAAATAATCCCAGAAGCATGCTGATGGTCGCCAAAAGTGCCTGGTCAAGGTGCAAATTCTAACTTGTTCACCTATTTCTTGATTTTTAAAGTCATTGAAGATGCACGATAAACAATCATTCCACCCAGTTCAAAGAAATCATTAAAAGACCAAATTATACTCATCACTGTAAAGAATTTCTATGATGAGAGGGTGTAAACTTCTGACCACAACTGTACACTGTTATTGAAAACAGGTAGGAGCATTATTCTTTTAGTTGAGTGTGTGGTGGCTACATTGGGGCGGACTGCAGGGGCATGACGGCTTGCAGGTTGACAGTTTGGTGTCAGCTCCTTATTCATGGCCTAGCTAAGATGGGGCGGGGAGGGAAGAAGAGAGGGCACACAATGCAGGACGGAGACCTAAATCAGGCCTTGAGGTGCACAGAACTGCAGCGTTAGAGGGTGTGACTAAGCACCCCGGGATGCACAGATTACAAACCTAGAACGGTAAAAATTAGCAGAATAATTCAATCTAAAAAAAATAAACTTTACAGACAGTTTGAAGTTGAAGTCTGAAGTAGAAAAACAGAAGACTTTTCACATTGTGCTCAAAACCCACTGAGTAACAGTGATTAAAGTTAACACAGATGTGTTAAAATAGCACATTCCTGTTTAAAATGAAGCACTACAGACAAAAACAAATCTGGATTTAACAGGCTCCAGCATAAAGGCACCACAACAAAAGAAATCTCAAACACCAGGGCCTGGAACCAAAAAAGACGATAAGCCCGCTTCCTAAAATATTCCACAAGAGCCGCACCTCTCCAGCACATTGTTCCCAGTCTCCTTGGAACTATAACAACTGACCCGTGTGGGTGTGTTTTTGGCAAGTGTTTGGGCTGCATCTGTTAGGAGTATGCATGCACAGGGGCTTCTCAGAGATGACGGCTGAACACATTCGGCAAACAGCAACGCCGTGCAGATTGTTTATCTATGTGACATCACCATGTCCAGCGGAGGGGCCGTCTCTCTTCCTGAGGAAGTGCGTTGAGTGTGAGTGTGTGTGTGAGGGGGGGTGGACGGACGGAGCAGAGCCAGCAGTGTCGCAAGTGTTTCCAATCAGGCGCTCGGCAGGCTCCTGTTTGTCCCAGGGAAAGAAGTTTGGAGGCGTTTTATTTTTTGGGCTGAGGCCGGAGGAATAAACAGCCCAAACGAGCCTGAGGCCATATTTTACCCACAGTGACCCGCAATGTTCCCCACATCAGGTAGGAGTGTAACTCAGCAACATGAAGTGTGGGCATATTATCCGGGGAGCTACGTGCCCTCTGGGCACTTGCTATCCTTTGGGAAAACCCCACTGGGCTCAGCAGCCACTAGAGTTTAGGGCAATTATTATCTTCTGCAAAAAAAAAAGAAAAATTACAGCTAAAAATGAACAAGTAAAGAAATGCTTGAAAGCAAGAAGATTATTACAAAACAAGAGCTCTTCACGACATTGCAACCTATGTGCTCTTTCCACAATGTACACCCTCCTAACAGAGAGGGAAGCAACAGGCTGGGTGCTAGAGGTGGGCGGAGCCATCCAATTATCGATAGTATCAATATCAGCGCTGGTATGGGTATCGGATTGACACGAGCATGATACTTTGTTTCTATTCGCTAACTTCAGTACTCGCCTACTTAAATTCTTCTAAATTAATTATTTTTATGGAAAACAAAAGTAGAACTCAAACTATGAAAAATGTCTGAATCCCAGTGTGTTGTCATGTCTATTTTGTTTATAGCTTATAACAGATTTAAAGAACAGAGGTTGGTCCAGTGTGCTTTAGAGACAGGCACATTTACATTCCGGGTCTCCAAAAGAACACTATTTCGGAAAATACATTTATTGGTCATTAAAACGTGTTTAGAATTTCCAAACTGATGATGATTCATGTCATAGGTCATGACACACTGTTCTCCCCTACTTAAGATGCCTTTAGAAGTTAAAAGTATCAGTATCGGCATCATGCAATACCGGCCCTGTATTTAGTTGGTATTGGATTGCAGTCTCGCACAGCACTACTGGGTGTGTTTACCCCAAGTCAATTATCTCACAAAGGAAAGGTTTTGCCAAAAAAAGCACAACCCCCCCCCCAACCACTAGCATTATTTTGTTTAGCATATCCCATGGCAACAGTTGTTTTTGCTTTTGTGAATGGCAGCTCGCAGACAATAGCATGTGGACCGCTAAGATATTCCTGCTGCATCGCCGCGCTCCAAAACTTATTACAGTCAAACTCCGCTGGCAGAAAAATCAAAGGCAGGATGGGATGGAGAAGGGGAGTAGGAGGTTGGGAGAAAGGAGGGAGGACCAGGGGGAGGGTGGTGTTTTTGCTCCACCATATTCCAACGCATCGGTGGTATGGTTCTGATTCATTTCAGACGGTCAAGAAGTAGTCCAGCCAAACATTTGTTCAACCCAAAGACAACGTTCAACAACACTGGCTCAGGCACAAGAACAGCACAGCTGATGGCTCATTAATGTACGAGGCAAGTCGAAAGGCGCTGGTGATGTGACGGTTATTATGTCAGTGGACTCATTTTCCATTGTGCAGTAAGGCTTAGCGCAGTTCAGCTCAAATGCAGTGATTTGACATCACAAGATTCTCCTCGTCTGAACCCATCCAACAGTGGTATGCAAAGGGAGATCCATGCCAGAGTCAGGAAATGCTCATAATTTCATATGTGAGGAAAGAAGAGGAAAAAATAAGGATTTTATGCACGTTAATCCAGAAGGCTACACAGCAGGCTTCACCTGCACTGAGCTATTCCCAACTCATACTCATTCTAAGCCTTGCCAAACTGGCTTCATGGTAATTAGTGTCTGTCAATGTCCGGAGCTTGCTAGAGATGACAGTGGTTTGGTTTATCAGCCAGCAACACAGTGATCAAAGGGTTAGCATGCTCTGGCTTTCTGCTAATCAGATGTGGACTGTGCATGGCTCCTGCTCAGCATCACAGAGGGAGAGGTAGCGAGCAGTCCTGCATAAACAGAATCATCAGGAAAGTTTAAGCACATTGCGTGCGTGTCACATTTTAAGACAGCTGATAGAATTGTGTTGACAGGTGACTGTGATGCACATCACAGGTGGGATGAAAAAGGCTCTCCCACACAAACGGAAACAGGAGTGCTGTCACTGGTAAATGTGGAAAACTGCTATGTAAACACATGAAAATGAACAGTCAGGGTTATCTCAAGGGCTTCATTGGCATAAAACTGACACAGAGAAATCACAAAGCAGACACAATCTCAGGCCATCTGCCAAACATATGGGCATTCACCGGCTAGCAGCCAGAACTTAGCAATATTTCTCTCTCTCTCTCTCTCTCTCTCT
>NW_005187502.1:1795689-1841031 GCF_000239375.1 Pundamilia nyererei
GAGAGAGAGAGAGAGAGAGAGAGAGAGCGCTTTCCAGATCATTTCATGCCTCTGATTCTCGCTCTGAGAGGCGTGCTGGCAGATGTCAGTATAGCTTTCACATGTTTCATGCAGGCTTCATCCACCAGCCTCCTTCCCCTCCCGCCTGCGTCACCTCTGCTCTGACATCACATGTGACATCAGGCGAGACCTCAGAGGGGATCCCTGTAGCCGGGCAAACATTAGATGGCTTTCAAAGGCTTCAGCTGCAGCCACCCAATAGCAGAAAAAAAAAGAAACAATAATTTTCTTGGCCTATAAAAGACGCTGGAGACCAACTGAGAGAGAGAGGGCAGAACTTGCTACTGTTAACGACACCACAAACAATCACACACACACCTACAGACGCACACATACATACAGACAAGATTACTGAAAGAGAAGTTTGGATCAGTCCTGAGAGTTGAACTGCTACAACTCACTTCATAGCTGTGGAGGGCCCCTTCCAGTTTTGCTGACCAAACCTTTCCTCTCACTGCTGGAGGGAATTAATGAGCTGCTTCCCTTCTTAATGCACTCCCTATCCCCCCCACCCCCCCACCCCTCCACTCCACACACACATACACACACCCTCCTCAGGGCATCTATCACAGCCTCGCATTCCCACACCATCTCAAATCTCAAGGATGTGCAAAAGACCTACCACATAACACTCATGCACCCACGCACACGCAGCCTTTTCTTTTTTTTTGCAGTGTTTTGGCTTCTTATCTACAAATCCTGACACACTCTGAGGTCCAGGAAATGTCTTTTGCTGACATTTACTAACAGCTTTCGATGGAAACTCACTGACCTAAGAAAGACCTTGGCAAAAAAGAACAGATCACCCCTGCATAATGTTAATTAGCAGTTTGACAGCTGAAGTCAGGTCAGCTTAAATATGAGCGATCGGTGCGATAAATGCACCGTAATAACTAAACTGTAACAAAATCCTGAACTTGGACTGGTCAGGTAAAACAGTCTTGGCAATCTGGCCCCTAGAGGTCTCTAAGTGACAGGAGGAATTTATGTGAAAGCCATTCTAAAATTAAAGCGGCAGAGCCATTGCAAACACTGTGACATAATTTAAGATGTATGGTTAAGAGGCAAAACACAGGCCAGTGTTTTATACTTATCTAGCCTTGTGGGCTATTTAATGGATTTACTCTATGAAAAACATTTAAGATCAACATCAAACAGTGGACCCCAAATCGTGTTATTTCCCAGTCAAAGTGACAGCAGGGTGGCTGTTTTGACAGCGCGTTTCTGCAGAGGTTATAAGGCAGTGCGTGCAGGAAGCCTGCACGGTGGGAAGGAGAAGAGAGGTCAAGCAGCAGCGGCAGCCACCATCATGCAAACACGCTGCAGGTGTGACAAAGTGACAACAAGCAAACATCAAAGCCGCCTAAACTTGACAGACCATTTGTCAGAGGCTCATTGCGCCTGGCTTCCGTCGCAATTTGGCGCTCATCGTACGTACGACGGGCACCGAGAGCTACACGCGTTACCGGACCCGAGTGCTGTCACCGTGCTGTTCTCAGAAAATGATTGACGGGCTCGGCAGGATGCTGCTAGCCTCTCTGGTTCTGGTGCAGATTACTGTGTGCCGTAGCATTACTAGCCTAGCCCAGAAACGCACAGTTTTACAGAGAAGAAAATTCAGCTTGTTTGGGGTTTAGTCATGTGAGCAACACACGAGTAGACGTTATAACATGACTTGAGACCTTACATGGATGAGTGGAACTCCTTGGCTGATTTCGGCGATCCACTATGCTGTCATCTTTTAATGGTAGCTCCGTTTTGTAAGTCGGGCTAATCACTAGGAAGGGGATACCAGCAGGGGGAAATTAGAGAAAAAGCAATTCTACAAGTTACAATTGCATATAAGTGACAGTTGTTTGGAGTAACGCGGGATGCCTCCCGAGCACCAGCCATGGCCTGCAGCGTTTTCGCTCAAGTCTTTAATTAGTGCTCCGGGCGATGGAAATGTCCGCGCGCGTGCTAGGACATTAAAAACTGCGTAATTTGGACGGAGTTTGGCCTCTGTTCCCCCAGCACGCGCGCAGAACGGCACATAGCGGGGCTAACGCTAGCCGGACTAGCTCCGTGAGCAGTCTTTAACCTTCAGCTGATAGGAGCGCGTCCGCAAACTGTGGCAGCCGCCACCGCAGACGCTCCAAGTTAAAAAAAAATAAATAAATAAATAAGGAGCTCCATCCTCCCACTCCTTCACCTTCTAATGCCATATCCTCGAGGTGGCCCGGCCGTTTGTCCCGAACCTCCTATTCCACCAGAGGAGGCAGACAGAGCGCCGAGGCAGCTGGATCAAGTTGAGGGAGCGCTGGAAATGTTGAGGGCAGAGCAGATGCGACTCTCAGCCGCTGTCTACTGCCTCACAGCAGCAGCAGCAGCAGCAGCAGCAGCAGCTCCCTCCACAGCTGCCGCATGTGTTGTCAAAAAAATAGAAATCACAAAAAAATAAAAAGAAATAAAGAAAAAGCCACAACCAACAACGACCCCTGAGTCCAAAAGAATGCCTGGATGAAAGGCGCCCTGTGTCGCTCCACTTTTACCTGTGAAATGCGTCGTTGCGTTGCCGCCTAGTCCCCGGCGCTCACCCGTGCCGCTGCTCTGGACGGACTGAGCTGGGATCTGCTGAGGGAACAGCCCCTCTTCTCCACCAGCGCCGAGGAAACATCCCTCTTCTCTAGCAGGGAGGCAGCTGGAGACTGCTGAGCAGTAAGGTCACTTCACACTTAGGGTTTCAGGAGAAAAATAAAAGTGAATTCTCTTTTAAAGCTAAACCTATCCATGCACATTAAACGTCACTGTGTCAGCCTCTGAAGGCGACTTGCAAACATGTGTGAGTTGACGAGCAACTCCATAAACTACAGGGGCGTTTCCAGGACTTATTTGATGAGGGGGAGGGGGGGCATAGGGGGAACCAAGAAGAAGCGGGGAGGTTACAGGAAGCAGCTTTTATGGCATTATTTTTGTGCCACTATTCTGAGCGCACGTAAAAACAATTTGCAGGAAGTGTTGCATTTTGAGGAGAAATTTATTTTGAGCGAAGAAAAGCTAAATTTGAGTGAACAAAATTCATTGCTGCCTGCAAAAAATGTATTTCAGTGTTTGCTATTATCCATACACACACACAATAGCAGCCCCTCTCGCTCAGTTTTTGCATTTGCGCTTGCTCGCAATGTGTTGCTCACGCTCTCAACATTTCTGCCCGTGCGCTCAACTCTTTCTGTACACCGTTATATTTGTGCCACAAAATCAGCCAATCACAGACTTGGATGCAAAAAAATCGGATTGGCTGTTTTGGTCTCCAGTCAGCTCGAAATGATGAAATGCAATATCCCAGAATCCATTTTGTCCAAAACTCAAACGAGGCAGTGGCGGAGGAACACACAGTGGCAGAGTTTGAAAAATTACTCTTTCTGGGTCACAAAATAAACTTTTAAGATATTTTCATGCGAGAATGGTGCTGTGTAAACTTCTAATATCTGCTCGATTTATAAATACATCACATATTTGCATAAGTGCTCTAACGTTTTCGGAGCGCGCACGGACAGAAATGTTGAGAGCGCAAGCAACACATTGCGAGCGAGCGCAAATACAAAAACTGAGCGACAGAGGCTGCTATTGTGTGTGTGTATGGATAACAGCAAACACTGAAATGCATTTTTTGCAGGCAGCAATGAATTTTGTTCACTCAAATTTAGCTTTTCTTCGCTCAAAATAAATTTCTCCTCAAAATGCAACACTTGCACCTACAATTTCTTTTTATGTGCGCTCAATTTTTTTTAACGTGCTCTCAGAATAGTAGCACAAAGATAACACCATAGCTTTTGATCGGAAATAAATAGTGTAGAAATTTGGCTCTCTGTTACCCTCATACAAATGGTATTACATGAAAAGCAGCTGTGCATGAAAGCCTGGCAATTAAGTACTGAATAATTAATACCATATAGTCATACTACTAATACTTTTGATTTTTTTTTTTTAGTTTAATTCAGTTTTATTTATATAGCACCAAATGACAACAACATTTACATCAAGGTTCTTTATATTGTAAACTAAAGACCCTACAATACTTAAGAGAAAACTCCAACGATGACCCCTTGTGAGTGAGCACTTGGTGACAGTGGGAAGGAAAAACTCCCTTTTAACAGGAAGAAACAGCAGAACCAGGCTCAGGAAGGGGCAGCAATCATTTGGGGGCGAGGGGAGAGAGCCAGAGATTATTAATAACTAATGGTTAAACACAGAGAGTGAAAAATGGTCAGTGAAGAAAGAAATCAAATTAATAATATGCAAGTTTTAATATCAAAGTATACCTATAGTAGCAAAGGTAAATATGTTCATAATGCATCACATACAATATAATAATATTTGGATCATAAAAATGATTAATTAATATAATCCAACATTAATACATGAAATAGTCACAGCATTTAATCTATCAATTTGTGTTACTTGACTCAAATATTTACATTTTTCTCGTTCTCAGACACAAATTTCCATCCCTTTGCCCAGAACATGATTTTTCATCACAAACATCTCACTCGTGATTATTAAAATCAAAGTGCTATCACGGGACAGATTTTTACACTGTTATTACTGTTATTCGTTGTCATTAAAACTACTCAGGTTTATACTATAATAACTACTGGTCGATTTACTCTGTTTACTTGGTTGGTTGGATGATGCTTTCCTTCAATCAAAATATGCTTACCATTGTCAGACTTTAGCTTTAGAGTCACGCTGACAGATATGAAGAAACAAGAGCATGGATGTCCATAGACAGGAACAAATCCACTGAGTTTTGTTTTTATTTCACATTTTGCCATAAGAGTGGGCCGATGTATTACTTTAATGTTGCAGCAAAAGATTTATTCTAATTATTTGTAATTATAATAAGACAGTATAATAGATTTCTATTTTGAATTCTGCAAAATAGTGATGCTAACAAAAGTGAAGCTTTATAAATAAATATTGTAGTATGATGTTTGCATCCAAAATATTTTGGACTACAAGGAGAAAGTAGCATAACATGAAGTACTGAAATACAGTAAAATTACACTTCATTTCAAGTACTGAGTAAATATACTGTGCAGGCAACAGATTTCAGTGGGGGACGGTCACCACTGAACAAATCACTGCTGTAGGTTCTGTAACATTTAGCATACACAGGCTAGATGCCCAAACTTGCCTTGCTTCTATTAACATATGCAGAAATGCAATAAGTTGATTAATTACTGTGAAAACAGTAAACTATTATAATAACTGATTATTGTTTATGTAATTTTCAAGCCAGAAGCCCAACAGCTCTTTGGTCCTAGGCTGCTGTTTTTGAGAAGTGGCCATTCTTTTCCATTTTTTTAACTGTTTCAACAATGACTGAAAAATGATCATTAGCAGCAGCCCTTAGTTCTTGTGCCAAAGTAAACATATATCTACATAATTTGCTTCAGCAGGCCCATTTTCAACAAATTACTGTAGCTTACATATACCATAGTTAGTATAAAAAGTTATTTACAGCAGTTAATCAAACTTTTTTGTTCCCCCATCAAGTTTGCCAGCACCTCCTTTACACCCACCCGGCTCCAAGCCTTCAGAGCTGCAACTCCTTTTCCAGGCCTTAAAAAGAACAGAGGACCCTAAAGCCTCCATAATATTGACACAGATGTTGCGTATAACTGAATTCCCCTGAAAGTAAGGGAGGCTGGTAGACTCAGTGTCTTATCATTGACTTATTTTTAATTATTGCCTCGACTGTCCATTTACTTGATCACAGCTGTTAATATGTTCCCAACAAAAGCAGTCATGTTTACATAAAGTCAGCTTAACGTCGAATTACCTCCTTGATGATTATCTCTTCCCCTCCATTGTTCATAGTTGTTGACTCTACACGCCCTGGCTATAAGTGTATGAAGAAAAAAAACATGCCAGTGAGTTGAACCTGAAAAAAACAAAAGGAACTAAATTTGTCTGAGACGTTCTAGCTGCTGTTCTAGTTTGGATAAGATACAATGTTTCATTTGGCCTGTGTTGCTTTGGCATCTGCACATGCTCAGTGAAGGTCAACACCAGTGGTTCTCCCATGTGTTCAGGGAGTGCACGCCACACGTGAGCCACACTGCACCCAACACACTGGCCTGCGTCTGTTTTCCATTGTGCTGTGCGTATGCAGCTCATATGCAGCGCACTGAAATGTGGTGCAGAGACACTGATGTCATTGCTCCGTTTGCCAGTTGTGGTTTTGAGGTTGAGCGTTTCTGAGCTCGGTGAGCAGCACTGCCCACTGTGGGCTGCTGCATTTGCCGCTCCCTGATTCCCCAGAACTCGGGTGTAACATCTTGACTCTCTAGGTGTGGGGAAGGGTTTTATATGAATACCTCCCTGTTCCTCTAATCATCCAGCAGCATCAACCAGGGAGAAAACACTAACATGAATTCACAAATCTTAAGATTGATACTGTGTAGAGGACAATAAGCACATCTCTTACAGATTAGATTGCTTGTATCTGTGGCTGAAACATTGTGTATGACTGAAAACTAAACTCAAATATCATGGACCACTTGTTAAACTTAAAGGCCTTGAACACCCTTCTCTATCTCCTCCTCTGAGATTGTCCTTCCTGAGAAATTGCTGCAGGTTTCTTGTGTAAACTCTTATTATGAGCACTAGTTATAATTAGAAAGTTTTATGATAAGTGTGTAAAACCCGTGCTGCTGTTATCTCCTTTAGATGGGGCAGAACTTGGAATTCAGAAAACCCAGAGTTTTCTTCTTCTCAGATGGTAGAAACAGAGGAACTCTCCTTTAATTATTTTACTACTTGAAAAAAATCCTTATTCACAAGGGATCACCATACATTTGATTTGGCAGATTTTTACACCATTACACAGGATGCATTTCCCAACATGACCTATGGATCTTTTAGTTATTACAAAAATGTTTAAATGGAGCCCCTAGATTTTTCACTACATGATTATTGTAGCCAAACAAATAAATGATAATGATAAATAATAACATGATTAAAAAATGGTAAAAGCACCAAACTACAGTGGCTCAATCGGAACAAACTGTAGACACAACACCTCGGGGTCAAGACATACAGCAAAATAATGCAAGTTTAGGAAAAGTTTTGTTTATATACTTTGGTATATTAACTGATTCGGTTCAGTTTTATTTACAGCAACAGTCACTTCAAGGCGTTTTATAGTGACCCCCTATGAGCAAGCACTTAGTCATGGTGGGAAGGAAAAACTCCCTTTTAACAGGAAGAAAACTCCAGCAGACCCAGGCTCAGGGAGGGACAGCCATCAACCGTGAACAGTTAGGCGAGGAGACAGGACAAAAGACATGCTGTGGAAGAGAACAAGACATAACTGATAATTAAATGGTCATCCAATCCAGAGTGGTATATATGTCATTGCTGACAAGATTTATCACTATGTCTTCATTAAATATTGACGACATCTAATAGACCGTTAGTGTAGTTAAGCATATAGACTGGAAAAATGGGGAAAAAACAAGCCTAGCTTAGTCTACAGATCCAAAGCCAATTATTGCACTTGGCCAGGAACTAGTTTAGCACACAACTCTCCATTAAACCACAACTTTTTATTCATTTTATTGTATAAATCAAACATGTTGATAAGAAAAATTGAGATGCTCTTGTTATTCTTGGCAAGATAACAAGAGCATCCCAAAAACATCTGTGCTACCAGTATCCCTCTGCCCCCAGTGTTTGTGCTAAGCTAACCTTCTTCTGGCCTAGCTAGGACTAGGTATCGTCCTTCCCAAAATAAGACTGAGAGCTAGGCTAGCTGTTTTGCCTGTTGTGATTCTTTGAACTAAATCCAAGTTTCCGGTCTGGCTTGAACTTGGTGAACTTCCTCCGATCTTCCCATAGTAACAAAGCTCGTGAGGCTCCTAGAACTTGGTTTCATTTCATCCAATCTCACCTTTTGTTCTGAATCATTTGGTCTCTGTTAAAAAGGTTCTAAAAGTTCATGCAAATATTTCAATATTCAATAAAAGTAATATGGGAAGTTGAAAAATCTACTTCAGGTTTTGGGCCCAGAAATGAGGATTGAGACAGCTTTAATAAAGAATAAATAAATTCTACTATGTGAACTCTAACTTGTAATTGCTAAACTTGTCAACTTACAGGAAAAGAGAAAGAAAAATATGAGCTGGATCTAAAAGACGTCTGTGTCTTGACTTGTAAATACACCTCTGACTGATTGTCATTATGTCCAATCAGTGGGTAAAGGGTTTTGTATAGGTTACCCCCGAGGTAAAGCTCACATCAAAGGTGCCTGGGGAAAGAGGTTCGCTACAGTAGCTTTAAATAGATCAGCAGGTAATAGGCTTTGGAAGGCTGTAATTGCAGCAATCCCAATGTAGCGAGTGCAACCACCTTTTAAAGCTTGGCATGGGCCAGACAGATTACCATCAGGGGGCTGTGGTGCCACCTGGCAAACACCGCTCTCTGTGATCAGTTTAATTTATGGCCACTGGTCATGCTGAAGCTGGCTCTTAGTCTCTTGTCTCAGCATTTGTTCTGAGTTCTGACAAATAGCTGATGATGATTTAGGCTTTCCTCCTGACAACAAAAAAGAAAAGTGGGGCATGTGAAACCTCTTCCAGACAGGTTTTATTTAACATCGCCCTGATGGCTCGCTCTCAAAGAGAATGCCAAAGAATGATTTTCTGCTGCTTCGAGTCCATCTAGCTGATTTCTTTTTTCTTTTTTAAAAAGCTTGATGTATTTTTTTTTCATACACAAAGAATGTGCTAAACTTGGCTCAGCTATAATAACTGCACATTTGTGGGCCTCCTGGACCAAAATTGTCCATTTCCCATCAGAATCCATCTGCAGACCTGTAATTAGGATTATTTTAAGAACGCCAGAGTATCCAGTGGTCATTGCATCGACTGAATCTATCTGGCAGAACCACAGGAGCTGCCCTGAACCCAAACAATTGCACCACAGTGTAACATAAACACAAAACTGAGTGTGTGTTACATTCCTCTCTCCATCATCATCGCTTCCAATGAAACTGTGAATCAACAGCAGGGGAATACTTTCAACATTTGGAGTATTGTTGTGCAGTGATTATGAACATGTGTTCCATGTTTACTTCTCACTAACACTGTTGTCTTTTTGTCTGCAGCAGTATGTCTCAGAAACGTCTTAGTAACCCATCACATGATCAGACGTGATTACAATTTGAATAGACAGTGACAACGAGCGAGCTCGGTACATCACATCCCAGCACTGGTTATCTAATCTACTCAGTTCATTCCTCCGGAAGGCTTATTTTTCAAGGCCGCAAGCCCAAAGTGGGCGCTTGGCGACTAGCTGAAGTGGCAGAGAAATTTGAGAAAAAGCACCGATAATCCAAGCAAAAACAAAAACATGCACAGAATCCTCTCAAATATGATCTCAAGGCTTTTACCCGCGCAATACAGCCGTGATCAAACTGCCCCTCCACCAACAAAGTAAATCCCAAAACAGCTGGGATTTGACAGAATAAAGTGCCCTCTGTAACTAAAGACAGATGTGGAAAGGGCCTGACTGTAAGAGGTCTGAGCCCCCTTCGGCGGTATCACACCACCCAGAGGCTTCTGCTCAGGAGATCTGAGGAACCGGCTGGGCATTTTTTTGCGTGTTTTTGGTCCGGCTGTGGATTTTGATTATTGTTGTAAGGTAAAAGATCTGTGGGGAAGAGGGCACGCGGGCCACTCTCAACACATGAGGATCATGTAAAGCTGCCTCACCTCTGAACCAGTGGAGTGAACAGCTGCTATGTGTTGATGTAGAGATTTCCTTTGATCCACCTTGATCCGGATTCACGCAAACAGCCGTTTTTATATCATATAGGAGAGTTTCTTTTGGAAAGTGCATGATGTTCAGCTACCAGGTTTTATCTACATGTGTAAATGGAGCATTCTCCCACCAGGACCACATTAACCCATAGACATGCCATGGATTCAAAAATAAGCCCTGGGCCCCTGCTTAATTTGCACAAGCTAAATGTGATATATGGACAATATTAACGCATTTGAACAAAAAAGGAGGCCTGTACAGCTGCTTCCTGCTAACACTGAAAAAAAGCAGAGCATCGCATTTTATACATATAGGAAATTACCATTTCACAGTCAGTAACGGATGATTCAGTTTACTTCTAACTACCAAGTATACTTCTGCATTTTGCACTAATCAGAGTTATTTCAAAGAAGCTAGGCTGCTAAAAAAAATAATGGCAGAATCAACTGGAACAAATAGTTGTAGGGCTAATCTTTAGCATATGGCGCAATATTGAAAATAAATAAATATGACACTTCTGAAGAACCTTGAGCATACCTTTGACATTTTTATATATTTGTGTCACTTCTTGGACAGACCGACAAAAGGTCATATCTTAGATGCAAAACGGTTCAAAGTCAATCTCCGAATTTCCCAACCTCATCTCACAATACTCCAAAAAGAGCTTTGTGCGATGCCAGGAATGGATGCATGACCTTCTTAGTCTTCTAATCATCAAATGTCCTGGCAAATGCTGAGAGGGACTGAGGTCAGGCAAAGTCCATGACAGCAATACTTAAGATGCCAGCATATCCTCTGCATTGGTCATTTCATCACATGGTCAATTTTATTTATGCTCACCATTCAGGCACTATATTTCTGAACAATAGGCGTCACTGCTCAGACAATACTGCTACATCAGCACTGATATAGGAAGAGAAGAAGCCAAAATCAGAAGCAAATATATCACCGAGTGCTTTTCCTACAGTCTGATGTGTTCAGACTGTTGCTTCCTCTGTATATGTTGATCTCAGCTTCTCTACTGATGTATTGTTTAAGTGGCAATAACTGACACGATCGACCTAGTTGTGGTGGTGCCGGCAAAACCTGCCAGGTTACAACAACTGAGAGGTGCACAACCAGTCGAAGCGGTACGAAATAGTAGCGCCCACCAGAGAATGTGACGTCAAATTCGTTTCCCAAGCGGTGAGCATAGAGCCACCCTTACTCCTCTTTGGTCTTCGAGTAGTTCTCTGAATGTTTGAGATGTGAAGCGCTCATTTTCCTGTACTGTAATCACAGTCTGCATCAGTGCAGTCTTTACAGTGTTTCACTGGATATTTTAGAAACGCAGCCAAGGACTGCAAAATCGTGAGCCATCTGACTGCAGACCTCCTTCAAGCCTTTCCTTTTTAATTGCTGAGATTTCATTTAATCTGGTTTAAGATACTTGTTTAACAGTGGTGGAACAGTTGTTGGGAGGTAATGAAACATCCTTTTTCAACCTGAATTCATTGGTAAATAAAACGAACCCCCTCCTCATCCAGCTGTTGCCTGTTTGAGATCTCCTTGAGGATTCTGCACAGTAACTGGATCCTACTCAGGGAAAAATTAGCAATCAAGACTTTCTGGGATACACAGTGATCAGCACTTTAGTGTCTTTCCTCCAAGGCACAACATGACTGACACATCAGATCGGAGAACCGATAAAGCACAGGCACTTGTCTGCTGATCCCTATGGCACATCTCGTTATTTAAATGCAAAAGTGTGTGTATCTAAATTAGATAATATTTAGATGCTTTGTGAAGGAGGACACGAAGTACCCATGGGCAAAATATTTGACCTCTGTCTGGTATATGAGTAATGCAGAGAAGTGCTTTCATGCAGCCATAGTGGCTAATTTGATATGTCCACACCGCGTGGGTCAGAAGTGACATTTAGTGCACTTCACAGAGACAGACTGATGCCTGCCATCTTCTGTGCCGCTACAGATGGAAAATCGGACGGGTGGTAGCAGAGTCATGGTGATCTACTTCACGTTAATTGTCTGCAGCCTGGATATGGAATCCCACTAAACAAAAACAGCCCTTAAATCATTACATTTGCTTCATTTCACAACACAGAATTTGTAGTCACATAGATCATTCTTTTGGGAAAGGCATGCCAGACTTGGTAGACAACTCAATGAATCACTCTGCATGTGTGTTTTGCCATCCCAGAGTCTTGTTTGTGCTCCTCCCTGTTCCTCCAAGTATCGCCGGGCTGTTAAGTGGCAAAACACACAGTCCCAGTAACACACGCACATGGTCGGAGTAATATAGGCTGTCTCGTGGGATCTGACTGGAGTGCAGCAGACGCACAGACAGGCCCAGCCAGCCAGACATGGAAAAGTGAGAGAAGGATGATGGTGGAGCGCCAGAGGGAAAATACAGGCTTATCGTGTAGACAGCCCAGTGTTTCCAATCTGCAGAAAGTTTTATAAGTTGGCAGTAATGTGTAATTGCACCGCAGCTAGCCTAATTACGTGTCTTGACAATGCAGAGAAAGTGCATTATTTGAGGGTGAAGTGGTGGATATTAGGGAGGAGACAGGCTGAGAGGTGTACGGTTCTTAAATAGTTCCCTCACGCAAAATGTACAGTTCACTCTTGTTTTTTTTTTTTGATTTTTGTAAAGGAATGATTGGAAGAGCCGAGATAAGTTTTTTGGGGTAGAAAATGTGCGCAATAACACCTTTTCAACCGTTTCTTGTCTAATTCATATCTCAGAATTTGTTGGTAGTTTCAGTGCATTTTATTCAGCTTATTTTTCCAGCATTTTTGAACCATCATAGCTTCCCAAATAAAAGACCCACCAACAAGAAAATTTCAGGTCTGAAAAACAATTTTAACTGAACTCAGATCAGTTTTACACCCACTCCAAATGGCACAATATAAAGCCAATCTAAAATATTTTTAGATGGGGGTTTTTTCTATAACCGACATCGACAACTTGGGAAATGTCATTGTTTAGCAAAGAGCAAAACTGAACCAGTTTAATGTCTGTGACATTGAGGAACAGATACAAGCACTGCTACCCTGTATGTTTTAACTGCTTTTACTGGAGAAAACTTCAAAAAGTGCATTTTGGGTTAACTTTCAAAACAGTGATCAAAACCATTTTTAGAATATGCAAGACCTCCATGTCAACGAGCACGCTCAAGGAGGTTGTACAATGATACTTGTACAAGTCGGCAATCAAGAGACATCTTCATGAATGGAAAAAAACTGAGGGTCTGCAACATTGGTGCAAACCACTGGTTACACTCAAGGCTGTGATTAACAGCAAAGGAACTAACAGTTTCAAAGGTCTGCAACCAGGTAAGTGCCTCATCTGAATATCTGAATACCTTTGGCATATCAGAAAAGTTCACAAGTTCAAAAGCATCTTCCATGAGGTACTGAAATGTCTGGGAATTCTGTAAACATAGAGCGTGCTCATTAGCGTCTTTCAGTAAAGCTCAGAAACAGGCTTGGGACTCCCACCGACTGAGCCACCTGACTTTCTGTTTGATGAACAGACTTGAAATTGAAAAGAAATGAAATTCTTTTCAAGTGTCATGGGACTGAAGGGATCAAAGGTTTGTAACAATCAGAAAAATTAACTCTTTTATTTTATGGCAGTTTCTTTTGTAGTTAATGAGTACAATGATGAAGAAGGATTATTCATTATTAATCTCTGGCTCTCTTCCACAGCATTTCTTTGTCCTGTCTTCCTTCCCTCAAACCCAGCTAGTCGCAGCAGATGGCTGCCCCTCCCTGAGCCTGGTTCCTGTTAAAAGGGAGTTTTTCCTCCCCACTGTCGGCAAAGTGCTTGCTCATCTGATTGTTTTTCTCTGATTATTGTAGTCTTTACTACAACATAAAACACCTTGAGGCGACTGTTGCTTCTATGAGGGGGGTTGGTGTCGTATCATGGAAATGTGGTTTGATCTTGCTGTTTTGTGGGCTTGAGGAAATAGACAGGTTAAAGACTGAACTGTGCTATATGCTGAGCAAGTATACAGATTAGTAGATGTATACATCTGCATGCTGGAAGAATGATGCATTTCCTAGCCTGGCCAGTACCAGGCACCCATTTCTACCCACCAACTTATAGTCCACCCTCCTAGCTTACTCCCCTTAGTCCCCAAACACTTATAGCATGCTGGTCCACTGAGATGGGATGAGATAACTCACATCTGGAGCCACAAGCAGTGTCTCCATTCACTTTCACCTGAGTCACCGAGCTGCCAAGAGGATAAATACCCCTTGCTTGACTCAGAAGCTGTAAAGCTAATACTACTTCACAAAGCCTGCTACACTGGGCCTCTTTCCTTATTCATTGCTCAGTAAGTGCACAGTGGCTCAGTTAACAAGATGCAGAAAGGGAACACTGAAACTGACCAAAACCACAGGATTGCAGAACGTCTGTAAAGTCTTTCCTATCAAAACTGAAATGGAATTCCAAAGTAGCTGAGGGGGATGATAACATGTTTGTTGAACCAAACTGTTTTCGTGTAGGTCGCTTTTCACAGATGGCGCATATGAAAAAAGTTGTGATTTAGGAGAAAGTTCTCCATTATAACTGACACATCCAAGCCTCCCAGAGGAGACATTAGCAGTGCGATTCGCTCTGTGGGGGCCAACAGGCGTGAGAAATGGATGAGCGACAGGGTTTGATGGAGAGTATATACACACACACACACACACACACATAAATGCAGTACACATGGTTGAGATTCCTCTGCAGGTTCCCTCCCTCTCTTCACATGTTGCTGGGGGATAAGGAACTCTCTTCCTCCAGCCTGAGGACTTACAGCGGCCACTTTTCACAAAACTTTTCCAATGACTAATTATAGTGTCAGGCTATCTGCACCCATTCCTGCACCCTACTGTTCCAGAAAACTCCCTGTCCTTTGCCTGTAGCGAGGAAAACGTTACTCTTCCTCTATGCAGGAAACAAGTCAAAGACTCACGTCTTCCGTTTTTACTTTATTTTAATGGACGCCTCTGCGGGAGTGGAGCTGGAGCCGACAGCATGAAAAGCACTTCCCAGAATGTTCCACAAGGCCCATTGCACTTAAAAAAACAATTTACCTGTGTGTTCCCCTTTGAGGGGATGTTATGTGGACAATGCATTACGTCTACATTGCGGAGTAGAAATTTTAGAGAAATGGAACCGTGGACCTAAAAAAGACACAAGAAGGTACAGAGCTGAAGAGGAGTGAGTGGGAGAGGTGTGTGTAATGAGTGTATCAAACCGAAACCACCCAAGCACAGTTGAGTATTAAGTCAATTTGGGGGTGAGGGAAATGTGACACGGTGTTATTTTTGCTGAGCTCCAATGGGAGCGCCCGAAAGAGGTAAGAGGACTGAGCGAAGAAGTTGAGCCAAGAGGACTAAAAGTGTTTGTTGTTTTTCTTCATGTAGAGCTGAGTGGAATCTAACCTCTCTGTGCTGTTGTGTTCTCCGCAATGGTGGAGGTCCGCGGCAGAAAGTCACTCAAAAACGAAGTTAAAGGTTCAATCTGCAACTCTCCGCAGCCCGTCTCTACCCCAGTATTTTGTCTCTGGCACTGCACGCTGCGGGACGAAGGGTGTCATCTGTGTCAGACTCATAATTCAATTTGTCTGGATGACTGCTTAGCTGCAGAAGTTTGAGTACGTGTAAACAGTGTGATACAGGGCAGGGGCGTTCAAATCTAGATGCTGTACTGTGGATCGAACCCCAGCCGATTAGCCCTGCTTCCAATCAGCAGCGTGCTGACCTACTGTGCTCGCAGTGCTCGACACGTTTCACCGACTTCCAGCAACTCATTTATTAACATTATCAGCAATTGCCCGGTTCAGCGCAAGTCCATCGATGCAGACTGGAGGCAGCACGCAGGGTCAAACACAGTGCAACACAGCTGAATCATTCTTCCAGAGTTTACTCCAAGCCAAAAGACTCGGGCTGCTGAATACAGATGTAGCTGTAGTAAAACTCTGCTGCTCAAACTGCTCCAATCTCGAAATGAGCTGGTCAACGACAGCTTTTCAAAGGGATCAGCAGTATAATATAGCTACAACACCGTGGACAACATCATGTACAAGCACTCCAGCTGCCAACCTCACTTTATACCTCCTAACTTTAATCACTGTGATATATTAACCACAACCTGTCAGCACCAGAGGTCATTAAATCAGCAAATTAATGCAATAAGCAGTACATATGTCCAAGCTAACAAATGTCACATGACCAACTCTAATGTAAATGCTTTGAGGAGGTACAGTATTCTTATTAGTATGCAAATGTATGCATCTAGGTGCTTCAGTGCAAGTTTATGTGCTCCACGGGGGAACGTGGGGAGTGTTTCTCACTCTAACATGATAGAGAGAAGCATAATTACAGGTGATTTCAACCATCAGTTTTTAACTGTTTTGCCAGAAAAGAGCATATCTGAATGAGAGGGAGACACATTACTTTATCGGCAGTAGCAAGTTAGGTTAGCAAGCTCCTTCCTTTAAGACGGGTGCAATGCAGAGACACAAACATCTCCTAATTAGTGCTGTAGTGATGTACCACAGAAAAGATATATATGTTGTCAGATAAAATACCATTAAAAATACTCCAAAAAGAATCAACTCAATACTCAGTTGAGACATCTAGTTCGGTCTATTAGCAGAGTGGAGACCTAGCGGACAGCTACCAGCTACAGCCGCCCATATTAGTATGCATGTCAATCAAAAAGAAAAAAAGAAAAAAAAAACATACATAGCTCTGTGTAGTCAATATAAAGGGGGAAATATACTATAAAGGCCAGAACATTTCTTTTCATCAAGCTGTAGTAATTGCTGAAGTTGGGCCATTTATCGTGGGAGTCCATGGCGATCAACTCAAGTGACCAGTCTAGGAATTGCAGTTTTTCTCATTAATTAATTAATAGATTTTCAGCCCTGTGGATTGCTGCTTGGATTACACATATCACGTGATAACCACAATACAAGAAAACTGTGAAACTTGTTTGAGGCTTGCTGCAGTCACTTCCCATTCATTTTAAGGCAGAGACATTCAACTGGTTAAGGTTTGGCATGATGACTGATTGGACAAAGCTGGTCTTTCAGGTGATGGTGATAGTTGGCAAATACAACCATTTGGTACAGGATATCTTAACATTCAAAAACTGAGCCTTCAGGTTTTTCTTTAATAGTTGCAGAAAATGATGTCAGAAACTCCTAGCATCACTTGTGAATCACCTGAAGAAACCGTAAATAAAAATAAATAAACCGCCTTAACGGAAGTTATATCCAGTTCCCTGTGTAAGCTCTGAAGTCACACATACTTCTTTGTCTGGGATCTCAGCCAAACTCTGTGCTGTTTTCTTCTGCTTTTGGCCTTTTCCATACAAATTTCACTGCATCTAAACATTACAAGCTGTTTCCGTCTGTGAAAGCCTACAAATCGGTTCAAGCTGGTAGAAACAGTGTTCAATTTGTCAACTTTAGATATGTTTCAGGAAGTCTTGAGCCATGTACCAAACTTTAAAAAAAAAAAAAAAAAAAACACAGTGAGACCTCAGAGCTCAGTCTGATTAAAATTTCACACATGAAAATCACAAAGTCACCACTGCCCACACACTTCGAGTCACAGGGTGGAAAGATCCCTCATTAAGAAAAGACAATTTTTGTAATACTTTTGCCAACAAAACTGGACAACTAAATAATTGTCACTTTTTAGGCGTAGTCTAATAAAACCTCTGAACCACAAAGCCCCCACCCTCCAGCTTCTCTTCCACTCTGCAGTTGTTAAAGGCATGTCTGGACTAGCTACAGCCTGCCCACACATGCTTGGGATGGAGGGATGCTGCAGTAAGGCCATGTGTTCAGACTGACAGTAGTGCAGGAAAATACACAGCTCATTCTTTCATTTAAATGCATAAAAGTACAAAAAGATGAACAGAGAGAGAAATCCTTTTGCTACAATTCAATGAAGCATCAGCTAGCAGAGTTTGCAAAGTTAGCCTGATCAACACTAGACACAAACAGCTTGTCTTGGTGCATTACTTCCTAATATGAAGTGTATTTACTAGTTCTCCTGTTTACCTCACAGGCATTTTTCTGTTAACTCTGACTTTTTACAGAGAATCAGAGGACACGCGTGTGAAGACATAGTAATGACATTGTTATGTTACCCTTTTAACTGACTGAAAAGGATAGGACAGTTTTAGATGTGTGTCGTGCTGCATGATTAGGCACCAGCTGCAGAAATATCAAGGGTAGCAGTGTTTCTTATTTGTGACAACAGACAGAGTGTAGCAGAAACCAAGTCTGGTGTTGATTTTTCAGACTAAATATATTGAATTCTGAAAAGGAAAATGATCAATGGCAAATCAAACCAAAGACACCAGAGAAGTGTCTTTGGTGTCTTTGTGCAGAAAGTCTCAGTTCCTCTAACAGCCACTTGAAGCTGAAGAGTCAACCCTCATAGACTCCCAGGTTAAAGTGTCCAACTTTACAGCAACTAAAAAATGTTTACAGGCTAGTACAAAAATATTTATTGTCATTTCCGGACAGTTTCCCCCTTCATAACAAGTGTGTGTGGGTGAATGAATAACAAACATACCAAACATAAATTGAAGTTTTCACAGTGCAATTAAATATGAATTCTATGCAGTGATGGAAAATTATGTTAATTTGTGCACAGGGCAATGTGAATGGGGCAAATGTGTATACAATAAAATGGTGCGCTGTCACAAAAGACCAAAAGAAGAAGATTAAAAAGAACAAATATGTATATGTTACTGTAACTTGATTCCAGCTGTTGGTATCCTGTTAACTGTTTGCAAGTAACAAAATGGTTCAAAAACACTAAATGCATTCATGTAAGTAACCTGATAAAAGCTTTGCTTTTATGGGACTGTTATATTTTCCATTTTCCATGTGAGTCTTAGATATGGTCCGAGTCATTTAAAAATTTACCATCAGAAGATGCACATGAGGCTTGGTGCAGATGTTCACATACTTTCCAGTGTTCCTGCTCACACGGACCTGCATATATACTAACTACATTACAAAGGGTCCAACTCTGTATGCGGAGCAGAATTAGAACAGAAAGGTGTTGTCTACAGCTGCTGGTAGGCATGTCTACAAAGGAGTGTAATCCCAAGCTTAAACAGCACACACCCTCAGACACGACCTGCCTGTGGAGTTTAAACACTGGCCTGTTTTCAGTCTGTGTCCCCTCTGAATGTTAGAACAGCAGTTTGGACCCATAATGATACACTGCACATTAAAAAGCAACCTAACTGCTAACACTGGTCCAGGACGCAGTGCAAACCTACTCAAAGTTTGCAGCAGTAATGCAGTACATTACTAGCTTTACTGGATAGTAAGATATGCACTACCTACCTTTGGCTCACCAGTGCAGTGAAGTGTATGCTGATTAGAGCACAAATCAAGCAGCAGCATTTAAGATTTCATGTTGCAGGGCAGATCTGGGGCTGCTTGGCAGGCTCTGTTTTTGCTCTTTGTATGTGCACAACCTATGATCTCAAGCCAGCAAACAACTATGTAACCAGCCACTTCCACCACCTCTTTCCTGCTCTGCAAACAGCTGATTATCAGCAGATGCACCTCTGGGACAACGGTGGGATTCAGGGACACAAGGTAGCTGTGGAGGATCCAGCCAAATTGTCAATAACATATAATGTGGGTAATTAACGGTATTAGTTTCACACAAATGTAGTGGGCCCACCCAGCAGCTGGAACTGTGTCAGATGTGATGCACAGGGCCTGCTTTAGTGCCATCAGAAGAATAATAGTGGGACATATACATCAGGGTACTTTGCCACATTCAATACGTTACAGCATTCCACTTTTACTTGCTCCTTTTGCCATCCAAGAAAACCCTTCAAACTCTGACTAGACTGTGCCATAAAATGTGAAGCGAGGAGGACCACCAACATAGTGAAACCCTTTAGAGGGCTGGGTCGCTGGTAGTTTTTTACCCCCAACCTCCCACAGTTAGTGGATATTGCAGAGTTTTACAGTCCGGCCACATTAACCTTGTTGATGTCTGAGGAAATGAGACAAAGTAAAGCACAACTATGGAAATATTGATCCCAGTGGTTTGGTGTAGAGGTCAACACTGAGGTAGATTTTGTGATACTGATTCTTCCTGGACAGTATTGTAGCTGTTTTTTATGTCAGACACTGACACATGCTTGGATATCCTAAAAGTAATAATTAAATCAAAGAAGAAAAAAACACCACCAAAAACTTTAAGGTTCTTACAAACATCCGCTGGTGATGTGACATTCATGTTTTGTTTTTTGTCTTGCTGGCTAAAACTAAAACATTAGATAGAGACCACCATTTGACCCTGAAGCAAATGACAAGATGTCTTCTGGTGTGACTTTTCCATACTGCATGTCCTCCTTTTAGACGTGTCATTCAGGGTCATTGTCTTTGGGGACTGTGAGTGGTTTCGGCCACCAAGTCTTCAGTAGTTCTACCCATACATCGCAATTCTCACGCCTTATCTGCAACCGGTACAAGTCCCATTCATTTTCTCATCTCCATTCATGGTGCAGTCCCATAGGAGGCCTATTATCCATAGAAGCGTGCACATTTTCCACATTCAGTGGAAAGCATGTTTGTGCTTCATTCTAGCTGTCCAGGATGCCATGGAGGGCTGCTGGGAACATGATTTTCTTTCAAACCTTCAGTTGTGGACAAACGCAGTGTGGACAAAGGATGTCCACACTGCGGATGGTGTCACCATCACTGGAAATGATGAATCCAGGATATTTGAACTCTATCACTCTGTTCTTCATCGCTTGTTGATTGGTAGTTATTGCCCCATTGACTTAAAATGTTCACAACACTGTCTCTGAAGTTGTCAGTGACCACAACCATTGTGATTTGATTGATCACCCCTGTAAAACAGCTTGAATTGGCTCGCTGACTTTCCTCACAGCAGCCTATAGTGATGAACTGTAAGTACCATCAGCTACATAAAGAGCATTTTATGCTCTTTCAGCTCATTGTTTCACTTCTTATCTTTCTACTAACAAGCCTCTGATAAATCCACTGTACCCTCACTATGCACCACTAAGCAGCGGAGGGGCATGGCTAGTTGCTATATAGCTGGTAAACAAAGTGAAATACTGAGGTACAGTGGCGACACGAATCTGGAACTCAGTGCATATCTTGGGTGGTGAAATAACAGAACCACTATTTTTAAGTCAATATACATTTAGCCAGGACCACTCTAGTCAATTGGAGACTAATATTTCCATCTACAGTAATTGTTTTCTTTTGATAGCATGGCTCTACTCAAGGACCTCCCTGCCCTGCAACAAGCATATATGAAAAGAATAAGGCTGTGAGAGCAACAGTAAGACCTGAATATATAACACAGTACACATCAGTAACATGAGTAATTGATTAAGTCAGATACAGAGTATTGAGTTGGGGTGAAGGTGGACTGCAAAGTGGCTTGCAGAAGCGAAGCAATTTTATAGAGGCTAAAGCTAAAGTACTAATGTTGTGTCAAAAAAGAAAAAATTCATTATTTTTCAAATTCAATAAAATTAATTTCAAGCAGTAAAAAACGTAAATTAAAACAATCCAAAAGAAATTGTTACTGATAAGTCAGGAGATTGCTGCTTAGGACATCAGTGTTCCGGTACTCCTAGGTACTTTTTTCAGGGATCTTCCTAAACTCACACTAAAGCTGTCCCTTTCTCCCATGACTCTTCTTTCCCCTCCCCATCTTTATCTCACATCCAGATGTCAGTGTCATTTCTTGATTTCTAGGCAAACTGTGATTTCTGCTGCATCTCTGCTGCCTCTGGACAGTGTCTCTGGTGGGAGTCAAGCCCCATCCTGTCTCTGTGGGAACCCAGCAAGTGGCGATCCGCATTCCAGGAGATAACTTCATGGGAAAACCGATAGCAGGTCTTTGTGATACAACTCCAAAACAAGTCTGATAACATATTGTAAATACGAGACTTCAAGACAGCTTGATTCCATCAACATGCAGTTTTTTTACACTGACAGCCTCTCTGAAGAGGTACAGTAACCCAGGCATCCATCATAATTACAGCGCAAGCTTTTAAGTTTACACCCACGTGCTGATTGTTTATAGAGCAAAGGCATTCCATTTGTCATGTCGGTTTAATAGGCTAGCATGTAGGTCGGAGGAGGCAGCGTGTTGTTTTTTGGCTGATGCAGTAATCGCCTTTCTTGGAATACACTTCCAAACATTACTCATACGCAGACTGACTTCAGGAGTTCACAATAAGTGCCGAGGCCAAGTTGGCAACAATTTGGTAAGGAAAAAAAAGTATTTCCGTAAACAGCTTACCAGTCCCCAAAAAGCCAATGGGTGGGCGGGGGCTGGATCATCCGCAGCTCCACTAAATTATGAAATGAAGGGAGTTTGTTGTCCCAGAGGTGGAGAGGAAATTGCACTAATAAACTGCTCTGGGACAAACAGAGCCGAGTCATGCCTCAAATGCAGCATGCTGGAGTAAACAGTAAAGTGCATCTCAGGGTAGCAATCTGAGGTGCAGTGTTTGGTCTAGCTGTAGCGCGAGCTTGAGTGTGTGTCTGTCTAACAAGCAGTCAGGGAGTCTGTCATCTGAATGGGGCTCTGTCTCGCTTCTCTGGGGGTTGAATGAAAGTCAGATATAAGTGAAGGTAGAGGTTGGGGGTTAATCTCCTAGGGCCAGGTGGTCACTTTTACGGGTCAAGGCTCAGAGTCTCTCCAGGCCTCAGGGGTGGTGGTGGTGGTGAGGAAGGACTCAGAGGGATCAGGGTCAATGGTTTGCATGCTTGTGCAATGCTGCACTTTAATCTGGGCATTAAAAAAACAAAAACAAACAAGAGCTCAAGAGAGAAATCCTTTTTCAATGCATTTTGTGCACTACAGATTTTAGGCAGAATCCTCCCCAGTGCAGATAAGAGAAAAAAGCTTAAATGGCAGCAGACTATACCTCCAAATGAAACCTGCCATCAGAGAGTTACATGTAGGAAACTAAATGCAGAGAGTGACATGGAAGGATATCATTAAGATGTGATTACACAGAGAAGGTATGGCAACCCCACACCGCCCCTGCAAACACACACACACACAGCCTCCACCATTGGTCTGAATCTACACATTGCTCACACATGCTTCTGGTTCCTGGCAGCCCGCCACTCGCTTCTCTCTCTTTCCCTAGCACAGGAAGCCCAGCAGGCAGGCCAGAGGAGAAGCCTGGCGAGTGCCTGCCGAGGCAGTCAGAGAGCACGGATCAGCAGAGCCAGTCTGGACAAAACCAGGGAAGTAACCCTGGCCTCCAAAAAACAACAATGTTTCGCACTGCATCAGTCAGAGAAGCTTCTGGGCCAGACTGTGAACAGTTGCCACATAACAAGATGAATTGTAGGGTCCAGTGAGGCGGAGTGCACGAAGACAAAAGTTCAGATTTGGGGAATGTTAGTTTTAGAAGTGGATGGAAATATTTGAGTGTTTAAGAGTCCCTTATTCCCCAAACCCCATGGTTCCACTAAATCCAGTTACTTCTCCTCTGTCTGCTTGACCCATGCAATCTATCAATTTGTTCATTCAGTAACATACAAATGAAGCCTTCAGTTTTAAACCTGAGCAAACTAACAATTCTTCTTTTAAGGCAGAATAGGCTTACAAGGATTTGCAATTCAGACCAAGTCAGGTTTACTTATGGTATCTGAGCATTAAACTGTTGAAGGAAAGTAAGAAAAACACAATAACAAACAAGTTGGGACACATCTTAAATATAAATAAAACAGAATGCAATGATAAAAAAAGTTCACAACAACAATTGTTTCAAGGCACTTCACGCTGTAAAGTGAGGAGTCCTAACAGAGTCCGAGAACCCCTCAGATATGATCCCCTATCAATGAGCACGGCCTTTTAATGGGAAGAAACCTCTGGCAGAACCAGACTCAGGGAGGGGCGGCCATCTGCCTCGACGCGAGGAAAGAGAAGCAAAAAAGGAAACCATAGGAATACAGGACAGGACACACACTGTGGGAGAGAGAAGACAAAATTTAATGATGTGTGGCAGTGGTGTATAAACACATGGGGAGTGAAAAGATGTGAGTGCAGAAGAAATGCTAATAGTGCATCATAGGAAGTCTACAGCAGGCTGAGCCTACAGCAGCAAAAGTAAGGAATGCCTCGGGGCCACCTGATTGAGCTTCAACTGAAAGCTTTATCAAAAAAAGCAAAAAGAAAAGCCCGAGCCTAATCGTCTCTCTCTGCTTTTAGGAGCCTAATCTTAAAAGTAGACAGTGTATCAGTCCCAAATCCAAACTGGGAGCTGGTTCCACAGCAGAGGCCTCTGCCTCCCATTCTACTATTAGAGACTCTAAGGACCACAAAAAACCCACAGCCTGAAAGCAAAGTGCTCTATTAGAGTAATATGCTGCAAGATATTTAAAATACTGTATGATGAGGATGATTATTTAGGAATTTGTATGTGAGAAGAAGGATTTTAAATCGAATTCTCAATTTAAGAGGAGGCCAAACGTAAGGTAAATATGACCTTGTTTCCTAGTTCCTCTCAGTACAATTGATGGCATCAATTCAATTTCCAGCTGCAGCATGTTCTAAAAGTGTCACAACCTGCCAAAGACCAAACAATAGTAAAAAAAATAAATTAATTAAAAACTAGCACATCAACTTAGTGAAACATTCAGCATCTTAAAATCCAGATGTTTCCCTCAGGAGTTGGTCACAATCAAGACAGATTCAATAGATTATGAAAATTAAAGAATGAGCACTGAATTTATCAGAAAATATAACGCAATACTATTGCATAAGATGTGTGTGACAGAACATTAGGCATTCAGGAGTAGACACAGGGTCCTACAACTAGAATAAGATGAGGAGTGGAGGGAAGTCGAAAGTACGCACACTGCAGCCACTAAATGACAATCCTACATAACATGCATTTTTAATGCTAGGAGCAGATCACATTAAAAACTTATGCTCAAGATGAAGCTTTATAAAGTCTTAAAAAATGTACGTCAGCAAGGTGCCCCACTCCGCCCCCTTCCCATCCAAGAAAGCTATTTCAGTCTAAAAGTAGGCCATAGTTGATATAGCTTGACTTGCTTGACTTGCTTTTAATGCAGTCTTAAACTAATGTTAAACTAATCTTACACTAATGTATACCTACATAGTTTTCAGGCATCTGTATTAACTGATGGTCCCACTTTGGAACCAGCTCAACCCTGTAATCAATTGGAATTGACTCTTACAGCAGTACTGCATTTTGTATGTATGCATGTAGATGTTGAAACCAACACCACTGACATTGCATTTTATTTACTAGCAAACGCCTGCCCATAGCATGAGTGATAGGAAACACAGAAATATACTTACATATGCCATGATCATTATAGTATGTGAGTAAACTCAATTGAGTTCTCTTAAAATGTAAATTGGGCCATCCACTGCTTAAATCACTGTGGCTCTTTTGAACTATTATAATTCGTTATTCCCAAGTTGTTCCAAAAGTTCCTTTAAAAGACTTCAATTAGTCCAAAATGCCACAGTGAGAGTACTGTTAGGGACTAGAAAGAGAGAGCAGATTTCTCCCACATTAGCTTTGCTAGAATGGGAGACAGAACCTTCAGCTTTTAGGCCCCCTTACGTGGAACCAGCTCACACAGTTTGGTTTTGAGAGAGAAGACACAGTCTCTACTTTTAAGACTAGGCTTAAAACTTTTCTGTTTGATAAAACTTATAGTTAGAACCATCCCTTAGTTATGCTCCAATAGGGCTCCTGGGGGCTTCCAAAGGTGCAATGACGGTTCCTTCTTTTCCACAGTGTGTCTTTTATCCTGTCTTTGTCCCTTTACCACCAACTGGTTGTGGCAAATGACTGTCCCTTCCCTGAGCCTGGTTCAATAGGAGGTTTCTTCCTGTTAAAAAGGATTATTTTTCCTTCCTTCTGTCACCAAATGGTTGCTCCTGATTGTTGGGGGTTTTCTCTGTAATGTTGTAAGGTCTTCCAACTGCAATTTACCGTAGTTTGAAAACCCTACTATAACTGTTGCCTCAGGTGCCTTGAACTGAAAGTTGTTTCGATTTGGCACTAAATTAAACTGACTGAAACTGACAGGGATAATATACCGAACGGGTGCAGTTGAGTGCAAATGAGCTATTAGCATTGTTTGGATGTTCTTGTTCTACCTATAAAATTTAAGTACACAATTAAACTTTCTCCTCATCAAGAACAGAAAAAGAGCAGGTTTCACACCCACTACCATCACACAAACATCCCCCATCCACTTCTCCTCCAGTGACGTCTAAAGCGGTTATTGATATTGACTGTTGAAGAGGGAGATGGCAGTGTCACCTCCATGTTTCTGAGTTCAGGGAGAGGACACAGACTCTCAATGAGCTGCTAGCTGACCCAGACAACCCGCTGTACCGCTGCTCACCTCTCCTTCCTGCAAACAGTATATCAGAAGTCTATTTCTTGACTCATCGAGTTTGTAACTATTTTCCCATTTCCCTTCCTTTCTCACTAACTCTCTCACAGTTTTTTCTTTTCTTTTTGTAGATATCCTCAATTGACAGAAAAGAGATGGCCAGTTCTTCCTCTGTTTTCCTCCTACTCCAGCGCACACCCTTTGCTTTCATTTGAAGCACAGGGTGGAGAGCAGGAGTTGGCTAGACTTTATGGGTGGGTTTCATGTAACTGAAACTGGTGCAAAGGGCTCAGAGTTGCACTCGTTTCAGTTCTGCTAATAGCTCATTGCAGCGTAGTCATGCATTTTCCCTGATACAGATGACAGAAAAATATGACTGACTTCCAAAGTTTTGCTGGACCCTGAGGATCCCATTCCTGTTTGTAATATATATATAAAAGCCAGACAAGTGTTTTTTATAGATCTGAAATATTTTAGAGCTTTTCCAAGATTATAACCTGGACAAATGGAAACTAGACCAAGGCCTCAGCATAGCCTCTACTTCATATGATACTGATTTGCACAGAGTGAATGCTCTTTTTAGCGGTGCAGCTGGCTTTGTGCCATTAACTGAGAGAGAAAAGAAGAAGAAGTTGGTCATTACATTCAATATCAATTAGTGTTTGAAAAGGAGGTTTTCAGATTTTGTGTGCGAGAGAAAAAGAAGCTCTGAAGTCACTTTGGAATAAAGCCTTTTCTGAACATCAGTGTGGTTATTATTCAGGAGAATGGGGATTTTTCTTCCTCTCCTCCCTATTGCAGCACTGAGAATAGGAGACTTGAATGTGTGCTCCCAGTTTTCGAAGTATCAAAGCCTTAGCATAATTACTATTTCAAGTAGAGGAGACCCAACTGTTTCCCCCACTCCTTTCCACAATTTCTCGCGGAAAACTTCAAAGGCCTTTCGTCAGTATTCTTTTTATAACCCAGTTTTTCCTTTGCCAGTTAGACAAAAGGAGCAGACACCAAACCGAGGATGTGAGTACAAAAACAGGCCAGGCGGTCAATCGCCGAGCCACGGATCTAACATATCTGTAAGATCCATCACACGGGCCCTGATTGGGTTACTCAGACCCCACAAATTCCCCCCGAGGAGGCCAAGTGAGACGGAAGAGGAGACGATTTAAAAATGTTGTCTTTTCCGTCTTTTATGTAACGGCGGTCACTACTCTGTCGGGGAGGGTTGGGAAGCGTATTGAAAGCCATGACTCAGTTCAGATTCAGTCCATCATGTGAAGGGTAACATTTTCTGAACGAGTGAGTTGAGAAAGTGAGATAGCGAGCTGGGGTCAACGGGGCCAAGATAAATGTTCTTCCTCCCATCTTCTCCCAATTCATTCTCAGAGCACGTGGACTTTTAGTGCCAAGGACAGCAGCGTTTATCCCCCTGTCACCTCCCACCCCCTAATCGTTATCTCTCCATCCTGCCTCTCTCGCTGGCACTGCCCGGTAAACACAGGCCCGAGCAAACAGAAGCAAGTGTTACCTTCGATTTCTCTCACGGACAGCCATCGCCCCCTTCTCCAATCCGATAATAAACCCCACTCCTCCTTTTGCTTAATTGCTTCTGGGCTCATGTCAGAGGCAAGAGTGGAAAATTCCACAGCGGTAAGATAACTTCACTCCTGAGCTGCATCATTCCAAATTAAAGGCATGTGTGGAATTTCGTGCCAGAGCCCTGGGAAAGAAGTAGATGATGGAAGCAGAGGGTGAAGATGTCACAACGAATAAAGGAGAAGGAGTGACAAAAAGAAGCAGTTCACCGCCACTTGTCCCTGCGCTCCTGCTTTCCCTCCCTGACTCCTCTCTCACCTCGCCTTCCACCGCTTTCAATCCCCCGGCAAGTTCCTGGAGAATAAAGGCATTATAGAGTCTCAAACCCAACTGCACATGCCCCAAATGCCTATTTAATCAAAAGAAAATAAACGCAGCCAAACGCACACACTGGTGTCTGCATAAGTTAACCTGCCTCGCCGGTCGAAAAATTAAAACCTGCTGTTGGCGTGTGGAGGTTTCTGGCTCGTGTCTCTTTACCCTTACGTCTGCTACCTAAACACAGCAGAGGAAGGCACGCCCTGCTCCGACTTCAACTTTGAGAAAAATGGAACCAAAAGTAAATATCTCCCTCGAATCGAATTTTTATCATTTAAAATTTCGATTGTGTTACATAATGCCGCCTTGTTTCGCATTTATGCATTAAGATATTGAAATGTGATTTTAAAAAATCATCTGTTTTGGCTGCCTAAAATATGCTAAATGTTTCTCAGCACACTTCAGCTTCCCAGCACAAACTGATTTTCCAAAGATTCCTGACTGCTACATTTGTACAAACCCTCCATCTCTGGCAACAATGACTTCTGGGGCATTCTTTGAACCACAGTGTGCCTCTTGATCCAGAGTTTTTGGGGCTAAATTTTTGTGGAGAACAGCCTCCATCGAGGAAAAAAGCATTAACATCGTGCTGCTCTCTGCCCATATGGCTTCTTCTTCTACTTTGCATTATCCCAGACAGGGCTATCATTTTACCAAATGAATCCCCTTAGAGGAAGGGTCTGTCTCTTGCGGGCCCCTAGTCAAGCTCAAGTCCCTCCTCTTACTTCTTTTCCAAGCCTGTCTCTCCTTTTTTTTTTTCCAGCCACAGTAAACTCATAATTAACCTTCTTCATACAAATGGGAAGATGTGTCTTCATTTAAAAGACTCCTGGGTCAGAAAGTATAATATTAGATATGCAAAGCGTAAACATCATTACGCTTAAGACTGAAATGACAAATTATAGGAGCTTGACCCTTTGTTGCAGCCTATTGACATTGCTATAGGGCAGGATACAAGAGCAAATCATGCATAAGCTTGATCACTGCTAATAAACCGAGACATGAAAGTATATTGACTTTATTGCAATTTTTAAGCGTTTAGAGTTATTACTCTTATTGCAATAAAGTCAATGATTATGTCGTAGTAATGAATCACTCCATGTTTTAGGTGCCTCAGTGTTATTGCACTGAGGCACCTAAAACATGGAGTGATTCATTACTACGACATAATCATTAAACAGCAATGAGCCTACGCAACACATTTTAAAACTGCTCGTTATTGCGTGGCATCTTTCCCTAAAGACACTTAAAATGTTCAAAATTGTAAAAAAAAAAAAAGAAAGAAAGAAAGAAAGAAAGAAAGAAATGCAGTTAGGCTGCAGAGTGTTACACTGCAGGGCCGCACTGTAGGTTGTAGTTTCTCAAGGGATGCTCATCAGTATTTTGTCACAGAAAGCCAAAGACAATAAAATAAAAATGACAAGACTGATGAAAGTCTGCATTCACGCTTCTGCATGGGACTGTTTAAAGTGTAGCTTATAGGTAGTTTCTGATACTTAGTTCTGATTGGAATGGATATCAATAAATGTGCACAGAAATATCACCAAATCTGTGTGTTAATGTGCGCCCCTCCTCCTGCACACAAAATATCTGTAACTGAACTTTTTTTTCTATCAAATTTGACAGAATTTACTGTCATTTTTAAAAACATGAAATACCAACAAAATTAGAAAAGTAGACTGCGAATTAACATGTCAAATGTATGTCTGCATTATTGTAGGGTCTACCTTACAATATAAAGAGCCTCAAGGTGACCGTTGTTGTGATTTGGCACTGTATAAATAAAACTGAATTGAATTGAAATGTAAAATAAAACCTCAGAAAGCCAGGCCGTCATCAAACTTGGAACATTTGCAGCTGAGAATTTAGTAAAGATTTATTTACCAAATATTTGGAACCATTAGAAATGCAACAGGAATGTATAACTTAAAAAAGAAAGATAGAATGCCAAAGGCCCATCCTGCATGAGTTAATATCATCGTTGATATATAATGTTAACTGTTCAAAATATTTTTTCTGTTATTTGTAAAGTTTTCTCTACCTCATACGTAGGCTTGTGATGGGTAGGCACTCCTAAATGTGATTTTGAGCAGTGTTCAACATTTAGCTCTGTTCTCAGTCTGTTTCCTAGAATACTTTAAGACTTTAAGAAGTTTGACCCTGTGGAAAAAAACAATATTCCATCTGCTCTGTGATATAAAGGATTTTCAGCCCATTTCTGTACTTTTGAATATATTGCAAAGCAATCGATTGTAGGCGAAATTAAGCAGAACTTTAGATTAGGAACAGATACGGCTTTGAGAAATGGGTTAAAAATCCTTTTCATCACAAAGCCTGCAGACTATTTTATTATCCAGATGGCAGAGAAGGCTTGAGATATCTGGAAATAAGTGTTGACTAAGTTTTAATATGTAACATATTTCAAGAAAGACCCTGTTTAACCCTGCTATCATCAAGGCTTTTCATTCTGTCCAAAAAATAATTCAAGATACAAGTTCATAAGCTGCCTAAGGCCGACACTTTTTCCCCCTCAGAGTCTTCTTTAATTTATTTCCAACTAAGTGTGAGTTCTTATCTGGTCCTGTCCTCTGGATTCTTACTAATGTTTAAATGTTTTAATTTACTGTCTAGGATCAAGAACCTTTGATTTTCCATATCAGGCCCTTAATTTCATGTCACAGAGGAAGTTCTTAGCTACCAAAATACCATTGATCAAATAGGATAATTCTAATCAAACATGATAGGCCTGATCATCTTATTGTACTTCTCTAAACTTGCTGAATAACAGAGAGCTTAATAACTTCACACCGTTCTGTGAAAACAAATTAGAAAAATGAGAACTGTTTGCTTGTTTTGTTTTGTTTTTAACAAAAAAAAAAAACAAGACTTCATCTCATCCTCAAATTCCCTCCATGTGGCGTTCTCCAGGATTCACTTCTTGGTACTATTTTATTCTTTATTCATATACTCCCTGTTGGTCAGATGACCAGTGGGTAAAATACATATTTCCTCCATTTACCTGGCTTATCTTTCTCATATTAAATGCTGTGTATTGTACAGTTTTGGCTTATTGAGTCCAAATTTTAGATATTTTTATTCAGATACCCAAACATGAGTCAACGCTTGGACAAAAGTCTTAATAACCTGTGCTACAGTGTCAGCTTTATGTTGGCATACAAATCACCAGCGTGGTACATGATGCTTTCTCCAGCTCAGGAAATCAAAAAACCTTAAAATGTGTCAAAAAATTAAAGTGTGCCTGTAAAAGGCCTCTGAAGAACTTGGCTTAGCCAAAAGGACATCTCCTTCCAGCTTGCTCAAAACTATAATACATGAGATACTTTGTGTAGGATTTGAGTCTAATTTTGCTAAATAGCAGTAGGATCAACACCTCTAGATCAGTCCACTGATCCAAACAGGGACATTAGGAAATTACATTTCTGATTATTAACTGATTATAAAGATTGTGTGGTCTGCAAAATGTTTATCGTAATGGTTCTTTAATGCATTAACATCAGCGTTATCTGGTTGTTGACCTTCTGCCTGACAAAACTATTATTAGGATCCATCCCTCCATCCATCCCTGGTCACAGTCCACTGAAGGAATCAAAATTAAACAAAATACGTCAAAACAAAGTGGACAGATTAAACAAAGCATAGGTCAATCATTCTGGTCAGCCAGCCAGACTATCACCCAATCAGCCAGCCAGTCTCCCGTGTCAGTGGGCTGTTACAGATGCTCACTAATGAGCTGGGAGTCTGTGATCCAGTGGGCCTTACTGCATTCCACTAGCTCTAATAAGACCTCGTCCTGCTTTGAGAGCTGATAGCGGCTTTATTAACCACACCATGAACCTGCACAGGAAGCCGATGGGGGGTTTTATTTGGATTTTATTACGCAATAGGAACTAGGGCCAGTTTAATTGGAGCCAACGAGGAAAGTGGGAGGAGGGGGAGAGGAGAGGCAGCAGTCCGTGTTTCATCTCTGTCTTTTTCCGCTGTTGCTCCTGATTTTGAGGAAATCAGAGGTGGAGGCGAATGGAGAGATGAATAAAAATATGCCTCAAAAATAGGATAATACTCCCGAGGATGACTTTCTGTTTGTTCCGTTTCTCTCATTCCTGCACAGCAAACCTCAATCTTGCTGTGCCGATGGCAGACATCACGAGCTGTTTCAGGCAAAAAGACTTGATGTGTGACACAAGCGGGCTCCTGTGGTACTTTTCAGATGTTTTAGGAATTTGGGTTGATTCTAAGTATGGATACCTCCAAAGTTAGTCAGGGCCTATATTTATCCAACCTCTTGGAGTAGACTTTTCATCACCTCAGAGTGCAAGAGGTGATACAAGATCTGCAGTTCTAATTTTAGCAGCAGAGATAAATGTGAGGTGACGGCTCTGTATCCAGATGCTAGCATTGATGCTGCGATGACAAAGATACAGTATTATTGTCCTAGTTTTGTACTCTCTCAGAATAAAAGATTGATTTCTGTCTCTTGATGCACACTCAACACATCTGGATAGGTTCATGTGACACTGTGGGGGTGTGACTTAATTCTGGGTCCCATGGACAATCCATAGACACAATACTGGTCTATGTGTAGCTGCCAGCAGAGCCACTCGGAGCTAAAGCTGAAATACAAAGCTGTCTTTGTGGCTTTCGCCCTCACATATTGTCCTGAACTGAGCCCACCGAGTTAAGTGCTTGTTTCCGTCTTTTTCTCGGAGCTTCTCCACCTTCCAGGGAAAATATTCTGATTTACAAAGTCACAATGTAGCAATTAGTCAAAATGTGATTAAGAACAGAAACTGATTTGGCATGCTGTATAAATATACAATTTCAATGAAATTACAAATCAGCAAAATACAGTGAAGCTAACGTAAGAGAGCATTTTGGATGGAATTATCTGACAAATATTAAGACTTGTTGTGTGTTCAACAAGTTTGTGCTTCAGTTTTGGTGAGTACAAATCTCTGGCTCTTCCACAGTGTGGCTTTTGTTCTGTCTCTCTCCCCTCTCCTCCCACTGGTCACGGCACATGGATGCCTCTCCCCAAAGCAAGTTCTGCCAGAGGTTTCTTCCTGTGAAAAGGGAGTTTTTCCTTCCCACTGTCACCAAAGTGCTTGCTCATAGGGGGTCGTCTGATTGTTGGGGTTTCTCTGTATTATTGTAGGGTCTTTACCTTAAGATACTGACACCTTTGAGGTGACTGTTGTTGTGATTTGGCACTATATAAATAAATAATAACTATTCATAACTACTACTGCTAGTTTGCAATAATTAGCAGATATCTGTGTCAGTTTGTCCAACTATTGCTTCCTAGTATTAGCTGATACTCCAACTTAACATAACACTCCACCCGCTTGTCCAAATATGGTATCTTCTGCCAACATCCCAAATTGATGGCCAGAACAATAACATTGAAGCGTAAAGATTCAGAATCCAAAAAGCAAGGTGAAAGGTTAGAGTTGGAATTTTGTTTTTGCTCAGGTTTTAAGTTAAAAAACAGTGTGCCTGCTTTCCTGTTTAATCCCCTATTTTCTGTACTTGAAATCTTTAAGTGTTTTTCAAAGAGACCACAAAATCCAAATTTTTCAGTACATTTTGTAGCTTTATAAACCACAAACGGGGATTTTTCTTAGCATAAATAAAGATATGTGCCAAGTTAAATGTAAGTTTTCAAGCTTTCTGAAGATAAGATTGCATGGACCTCCAATCATAAATGGGAAAGCAACCTTAAAACGTCAAATGTAGCCTTAAATAGTCATTAGGTTCCGTGTGGCATCCGCATGGTTATCCTTCCTCTAATACCGGGGCCCTTCCCTACTCACAGCTCCTACCAGCAGCCTGATGGTGAGTTTGAACAAGCCTTTCTCTGTGGGGTGCTGGGACAAGCCTTGTTTTTAGTCTGTCTCATTTCATTTCCGTTGCTTTTTCTTAAGCACAGATCTCCAATTTGTTCTTACTGAAATACAGTGAGGCAGAAAGAAAAAAAAAACACTCCAGTATTTCAAGAATTTACTAGCCACCTACCAGGGACATCTGAAGTTAATTGTGCATGAAGGAGTAGAATTTTAAAATGTTTTCCATAGAAGTGAGACACGCAGAAGCCTCGTGGTCTGCACTGCCAGAGTAATACCGCTTAAGGAAAACAATCTTTTTACAGTAAGAATGAATGAAATACAGAGCCTTTGATTGGAAAAACAATCGAAGAAAGAGGAGCCCCCAGTTTGAGATTATAAAAACAGAGCTGCTGAATTGTATCTTTATGATTTCCTGGAATGAATGCCATTATGTCTGAAGGTCTAGAATCCAGAGGAACCAAAAAAGGTTGAGAGTTTGACATGAAAAGCTTTTTTAAGGATTATAATATACTGTCTATTTAGGATTGTACATACAGATTTCTTTGTGTTCAGATTATTAAATTGTACTTTTGTGAATACACCCATTTGCTTCCAGATTTTTTTCCCCTCACCTCCCTAAAAGGTAGCAGCAGCTTTGTTCCAAAGCTGAAAGCAAATATTTCAAGAACAATACTGCTGCCCGGAAGTCAAGCCCAACCAATTTGTCTCCAAATCTGTCACACAATCTGTTACTTACATCTAATGTTGCACCAAACAGTTAGCCTCAAGTAATAAGCAGTATCAATCGTGTGCTTTTATATGATTTTGTGCAGCTCCCTTTGGAGCCACGAGTCTTTATATAACTTTGTTCACACATATGCAACAGTCCTCCCAGCACCTGTAAACAGACTTTGATGTGTAAAATGCATTGCATTCCCCTTTATTGTTGGTGCTGAGCATAGCTAAGCTGCTTCCATATTTTTTAAATGCCCAAAAACAAAGCTATTAAAAAGACGTGTGATTATTAGGCTATAAAGAATCACAAGCCTTAAACTGATCATGTTTCTTGAACTGATGCTGCAAATCGTTAAAGTGAAACTGATATAGTTTTGTTCTACAGCCTCATACTCGTAAGCTTTATAGACTGCTATTTAGATACTGCTATTGCTCTCAGAGTAAACCATGAGCTTGAACTTGTGACTGTATCTGTATGGAGTGTGTATCTATTCAGCCAGGTTTGACCAGTGAAACGGAGCCAAGGCCGAAGCGAACATGCCGGCCCTCTGATAAGGCCCTCGCTGGCCGTGGTACAGACTGTAGATTAAGCTCTTATAGGAAAGGAGGAGAAATGTGGCTCATGAGGACAAAACGGGGGGGGCTCTGTGATCACAGCAGCGGTCCAACATTATTATCTCCACAACCCCACCACTGTACTCTCAGTCCCATCTCCACACCCACTATCTTTGGAATAGCTGTGTCTATACCCTCCTCTGGGGGCCACCCATAGCTGGCCAAACTATCTGGACAGAGTCCCAATGTTCAGTTCAGAGGAAATATCCCACACCAGGCTCTGCTGATGTGAAGATCCAGCATATTAATATATTTAAATTAAAACTGACAATTTATTGTTAAACTAGCATTTGGAATTCCCTGTTTTCTTTATAACTACAATAATATAGGGGACAGGAACAGCTATTACACATTGTTGGCACTCTTGGTAAATCTAAGAGCTACATGCCAGAGCAACACCACCCAGGTGTTTTATTCTGTATGCAGCGGCTCAACTGAAGATGAAAAACCTAAGGAAATATGACAGCCAAGTATTCCCATCACATCCAAGTCACTGACCTCATGTGCTCGTCTACAGTTGAGGCATATCTGCAAGCCACTTTGCAACCCACCTCCATGCTTCTGAGTATAAAATACTGCAGCTCAGTATTATGAATGCTTCAGGAATAACTAAAGTATATACCTCCAAATACAATTCTGCATTTAGTAACTTCTGCTCAAGCTTTTTCCTGACACAACAGCAAACATCATGTGATAAGCTCTGGGAACTTCACTGATCACATGTATTTTATGTGGCATCTCACACGCATTCTCCAGTCATGGGGCAAAGGCACCCAGGAGAGCCTAGTGGGTTGTGTTTCCATGGATGCCCGCCTATGTCCTGTTGCCATGCGTGCATTATGTGTTTTGTGTACCCGCGCCACAATTCATTTTTGGTCATAGCATGCAGCCACTGATCCGACCACTGCTGAATGGATGTAGCCACTCTACTGTCCAGTGAGAGAAAGAATGTGCAAACAACCACGGTCTCTGACACTCAGAGGCTTCGGCTGCCAGAAACTCTGTGCCAGGCTCCAATTAGGCAGCCCTGTGTCCTGCACTCAAACAATGGTTGTGTTGGTGGGTACAGTAAGTCCCAGCCATTCCCATACACCGTAAAGACCAAACGTACGTTACTCAGTTGGTGGCCAGTATTTTAACTCATATTATCAGTGTGGGTGATAGCTAGAGTGTACAGACAAAGTAGCAAAGTGCATTCCAGCGCTCCTTGCTCGCTCTCACCGTGTCCCATATGCAAAGCCATTCGTAGGGGTGCTGAGGAGTGCAAAAGCTGGGAGTGAAAGGGGGCTGCTAGAACACTCGTTCCTCGAACACGGAAACTGGTGTAATGGCTTCTCACAATGTTGCAGGGACAATTCATGGAACTGCGAGGGGAAGTGGTCTGGAGAGTACTTTCTCCACGAGTCTCCAAAGGCCCTTTGTGCAGACCGTGGAGGTAAGGGGAAGGAGTGGTGCAGTGACTCTGATGGCTTGATAAAATAACTTCTGAAAGTGCTCCGAGCGATAAGACTTCCACATCAAACAGCTTGCAGTAGCACTGTGTGTTTTGGGCCTTTTCCTCTTCCAGAACTCACTGGAAGGGGCTGCTCGAGATGTTTGAGGGGTATATATTAACCCTCCTCCTCACACAAGCATGTACACAACATACTTACTTACACTTGTATTTTTTAAACCCTCAAGACACTGTTTTACATTCTTTCAGGCCCTGAAGGTGCATTAGGAGCCAAGAAAAAGGCAGCAACATAAACCCTGGCCAGCGCCCCGAGTACCTCAGGACTTCTTGTGACGGGGCCAATCCATCTTTGATTTTTCACAAGTTATCCTATTAAAGCAAAGCCCACCATGTGCCACTTGCAAAAGCCTCAGAGGAAGGTCACTGCTGGGCAGGTTACCCAAACACAGTCTCAGTCCTTTACAAGTCAAAGCAGTCTATTACAGGGAGATGGTCACATAAAACCTGTATTTTTTTGCTGGTTGGGATGAGAAAAAAATATGATTAACCTTGACAATGGCCCGTTACAACCTTTTGGCTAGTACCCACACCTTCTATCTATCCGTGTAATTACCTCATAAAGTGTTCAATAAATGGAGGGAGTGCCATCAAAGAGAGATCTATAAATTTGAAAAATCAGTACTGTGGGTTTTATACCACCATCTGCAAATCAGAATATCCATGGCACTGACATCACACTCCTTTAAAATGAACCCCACAACACCCAGCAGTCACATTTCATCAGATTCCCCCAAGCTGTTGATTTCCCCACCGCATGCTTTTCTGACTACCACATTTCATAACCACTCTGTTGCTCCACTAGAGCACATCCATCAGTCAGAAACTCACTCATGGAAATAAACAAACTCCTCAAACCTCAAAGAACTCTGCTAGTCTGTGAGGAGAGGAAAACAGATGACCGAGATAGAGAGAGGGAGGCGTGCTGAATTTGAAAGAGGAGGCAGGGACAATGAGTGGAGTTCAAAGCAGCTTTGCTCCTTTCCTCCTGTCCATCCCGTGCCCCCCAATGGTAAAAGGGTGGACTGGTGGCAGAAGGGGAGGGGGAGGTAGTTAAAAGTCCATCCGCTCACCCCTCCGACCTCAGACGGCAATGAGCAGAAAAACAGCTGTGGGCCACTCACTCCCCACTCCTCCAACCTTGTCCCATGGGCCCGAGACACACATATACAAACACAGTCAGGTACTCTCATAGGATGTGAACCTGTAGATGCACTCCTAACACATGCACCCTACAGCGTTTTCTCTTTCCTCAAACTCACTTACACACACTCAGGTTATATAATAAGAAAGAAATATATAAATTGTGAATAACATTTACCAATTCAAGCTTAGAAAACATTTCAAGGGATGTGATTGGCAGACGTGGCACTGTAAATGGAAAACCAAAGGAAATGTTTAAGTTTTATGTCTCTTTTTGGATATTTAGTATGACAAATCAGTCAGTGGGGTTTTAATCAAGGTCAATCTATTCAGCAGACCTCACCACAGAGCTGGCTGAGTTTAGCTCCAGTAAACTGGGGAACCAAGCTGGTGGGCTGTCTTGGACATCCCACGCTAGCACCACTATGCCACCGTTTTCATCTAAAATCTTTAATTTTGACAAACGTTTTAAGAAAAATGTGGTATTCTTTGTTCAATCGCAACCATAATTTCTATCTAAATAAACAGCTATATAGAGAGAACTAAAGTGAAACTTGGAATTTTCTGTGAGTATGAAAAAAAAATACTCCAAAATGCCACTGGCTGTCTTAACTAAAATCAAAGCCTAAAAGTATGTATGCAATTCTTCAGCGGTATGTATTGTCTTTCAGTTTATCTTTACATTTATTTAGATTCTAAATACATTTTCCAATAGTTTTTCATTTTAGAAAATTAGTTTCTAGCATTAATTTATTACCTTTGTGCTTCCCATTAACTATGTATGAATGCTGATTCCACATCTCAAAAGTGAAGACAATGTTAAAGTGGCTCAAAGCTACTTCTTTCCAATGACCAGCAAGGGCCAGCTTCATTGTGTGCAGAAAAGTCTGATTATATAGATGCCCATGGGAAAAACAACCATTCAGTTCCTGTGATCTATGACCTGAGTGAACACTCAGTGTCACTTCCATGTTTTTTTAAATAAAGTATAGCCCCTATTCGAGTTAAAATGCACAAGAAAGCAGGGGATGTTTCAGGGTGGGCCAAACTTGTCATTAATAAGTCACAATATGAGCCTATGGTATCAGTCAAAGCCAACCGCAGACTTTGAAACTGGGACCTCACTAATCATTGGGTGATGGGATTTTAGCCTAACCCCCAAGAACAAGGCTAATTTCTTCCCACACAGAAGAAGATACAGATAGAATAAAAGAAATTACTCTGACCAAATCAAGCCAGTGGTAATGACAATGGTGATTTTATTTATATAGCACACTTTGTTATATATAAACTCAATCTTCTTAACACAGATGACCAAATCATAAAAAGCTGTGTAGGTTCATTGCCTTAAGATAGCAAAATAAAAAAAATTCAACATGTGAAACACAGGAACTGAAAATTTTATTACATGTCTCTATATATTTCATCCCAAACACAAAAAAGTACAACTTGTTCAATTTAATCAGATCTCTGTGGGATAAAACGAAGTGTAAAAATAAATATATATAGCCACCTATTATCCTTCAATCTCTGTTTAGTTGGTTAAAAATATCTATTACATTAACTGCTAGCAAGATGGATAAAAAAAAAGATCAACCACTCAATGTTCTCCAAATTATTTTACTTCCCAGATGTTTTGGTTTTAGCATAACTTTAGCTTACTGCAGCTGACTAGCTTGATGCTATCAATGGCAGCCATTGATAGCATTCAAGCTAACCAGCAATAAAGGCAATCACTGTACAGTCATTGATTAAAGCCATTAAATAATGCAGGTTATTGTAATCAATACATAAACTATACTACTTAGCTTCCCTGTGTGATCTCTCACAGTAGATACTATGTTTTATCCAGCTAGCTTCCACAAAACTGTAGATAGCTATTGAGAAAATGCCCAAGTCAAGAAAAAACTCAACTAAATGCACATCACTACAAAATTGCAAAGATATCATATTAGAGTTCCATCGTAGTCTGTTATACATATGGAAAATGCATCCCATTTTTGTAGTTGTTTTACAATTCAGTTTTTAGCACTTCAAATCAAGTTGTGTAAAATCAAAAAATAAGTGAAAGAAAGACATAAAAGTTTTATAGAGGATTATGTTTTTATAGGTTAAGAACTGGTTAACTTACAGCTTTCCTGAAGTGGAAGTAGATTCAGGTTCCCCAACTTTTGCTGATTATGAAATTCTCTGTATGAAAGTGAGATCAAACTGTCCCTGAACTTCTTGTATAAACCACTCCAAAAGATGAAGGGAACCGTAGATAATCACAGTATTGAACAAAGGCCAAAGTTATCTGGCGATGCTCTTCCTGTTCTTTCTCACAAAAAGCAGAAGATACTGGTTCTGCCAAGTTGACCTTGAATCCATCTTGCCTTATGCAACAGTCCATCTCTTGGTATGTTCTTCACACTCACACACTAAAATACCTGTTCCACCTGAATGGACTACAGGTATCGGGTCTTGCTAATAGAACTTCATCAATCACATGAGACAAGGACAGCTGTCATCTGTGTGTGTGGGAAGATGCCATCCGGCAAACACGGCCCTTATTACCAAACAGAAACAGAAAAATTAGTCAGGAGGGATAAGAAGACAGCAATGGTCTGTAGTCACCACTTGCAGAACCATTCCCTTTTGGGGGATTGCCTTGTTGTTGCCTCTCGAGTGCACCTGTTGTCACTTTCACTTGCACCAAAGCAGATGAAACTGATTCACAGTGGGTTATGCTTCCTAACAGAACAGATTGATATCCCTTAAGTTTAAGTGACTTTGTGTTATACTGTGATAATTGAGGGTTCCTTTATATTTAAACTGGGTATCTTACGACAATACTGTCCTAAAAGTTGTGCTTTATGTTGCTGTCAGAATGACATAAAGTACACTTCAGTAACAACTCAAAGTTGAAGTGTTCCAAAATTGTGTTTACTGGTTATGTAGTGTTAGAGATAGAATAGCATGGACGTTTTTTTAGCATTACCTGCAGTTACAAAGTAAATAGGAAGAAGAGCTATTATTACTCAAGGGTTATTAGCTGTAATGCAATATTTGCAGTAAAAGCACACAAAGTAGATCAAATTTTACTGTTATAACTCTGTATCAGATAAATCGGATAGTTTTTACCACTAAACCTGTAAAAATCAGATATAAAAGCTGTTTATATAAAGTTTATTCTTTCTCCAACTACCAATGGTACTACTTCTGTAACAGTTCTAACAGAGTCAAGTGTTTGTCCCACTTTGCTGCTTTAATTACACTTGAAATTATATATTTTCAGATAAAAACACACACACACACAAACACACACACACACCTCTTCTCATGTCTCAAAAAAAAAAAGAAAAAAAAGATCATACTGCCTGGAAAAACTGAAATTTTAGAATTTATTTTATCAGACAAGGATAATTTTAAAAAGTATGAAATTTCTTTCCATGGTTATTTAGTATTTATGATTCTGATGTATTTTGCTACACTTCTGCTGCCTTTACTCGTGTTGGAGCTCCATAAGTGTAACAAGTGTATACAGTTTTCAGTAAAACCTTAATTATTCCGTCCATATTGTAACTGTATGCATAATGATTTAGCCTGAAGTGTAAACAGATGGTGTCTGTGCTGATGCTGTTAACAGTGATGCACATGATAATGAATCAAATTAACCTGTTAAACACTGAGCTACGAAACGAGCACCAGGCCAGACTGAATTACACAGTATTGTCTTTAATCACAACAGAGTGGGAAAGTCTACAGCCTACATGGCCAAGACTCCCTTATTTCAGGTCCCAAAACATATGCACTTATAGGTCTCACTAACACCCTCCAGTGTCCATGTTTGGAACTACAGTCCAGTTCCTGGAGCCTCTTCTCTCACCTTCACAGTGAAGCATCACAAAGCAACACTGAGGAGGTTGAAGTCCTGACAAGAGAGTGGAGACATGGAAGAGTCCTTCTAGCTCTTCTTTAGTTGATTTTTATTTTTTAATGATTCTAGCAAGCCCTTGATCCTTTCACTGGCCGGCTCCCTCCTCCTTTTCTTGCGACTTTTGATCCCTGCGACCTGCGAAGGCAGAAGGAGGGTAGCGAGTCCCCAAGGTGTGGGTGCACCTTTGCCTCCCGCACCACCACCTCTTGGTGTGCTGGTTTCACTCTGCTGGAGCAGCCAGGCGCTCTCCTGGCACAAAGCCACGAATCGGTCGAGTTGGCTGGCGTTGACGTTCTTGCTGACGTTTAAAGAGGCTTCAAACGGGTTCTGGATGTGCAGCGGGGCCACCTCTGGTTTGTTCTGCTCCTTGCCCTGGAGGGAGAGGGAAGGGGACAAGGCAGGTTGAAAACACATTCGTGAGCAGCAGCAGCTGTAAGTGTAGACCTTCGTGTCCTGTGCGTCATGGTCCATCAATTTCGTTGGTCATGGACTCAGCCCTTTGCTGCTCTATCTGGGGCACACATAGCTGAGTAGAACACCTCTCTGCAGGGTAGCAGATGAAGAAGGGAAATGGACATGTCTTTTTTGACTTGGGGAAATGAGCAGAGTTTTTTGAATTTACCCAAAAAAAGAAGGAAAAAAATTAGCTTAGCCTGAAATAAAAAAAAACAAACATATATGGTCTGTATCTGTCCAAATGCCGTGGCCATCAAATAAAGTATCAAAATGTGGGTCAGAGGGAAGTCAAGAAGCTTCCGTGGTACTTTGCATGCTGTATCCTGCATAATGCCTGACAGTAAAGGCACAGGGGGATAAAGGACGGGCAGGAAGGATTAAAGATGGCAACATAAAGCCATCAGTCAGAAAAGGGGAGTGAAGCGGTGAATTGTAGCACAGTAAAGCAGATTTATGGTGGTTGCTCCACTGTTGAAAGCCGATAGGCAAGGGTCACAACCACAGTCTATCTGAAAGCTTCCTGTGCTGTAGGGAGGCTATGTCAAACTTCACATTAGTCTCATTTATTAAGCTGGGGTCTCTCTTTCCCACGGGTATCGATTCATTAAACTCTAAGCTCTAGCAAAATCCCCGCATCTCATATACTGTGCCATCAAAGCATGAAGAGCTACTTTATCAACAAAATTTCTACTGGGATGAGTAATAGGGAGTAAGAGGCATATTATTCAGCACTGAACATTTTAAGCAGTAGGTTAATTAACTATCGCGTATAGACAGAGAGGAAAAATTAGCCCCAAAAACTCCCAACGATGAAACACTGTGACTTCCATCGAGGATGTTCCCTGGTTGCCAGTAGAAAGTATTACGCAGGCATAAACAGCCACATCAGGATAAATGTGGGTATAAAAAGAACAAATATGCATTTGTTTGCAGTTAATGTGACAGACCTCCTAATTGGGATCTAAAGCTCAAGGGCGCCAGGCTCCTGTGGGGCCGGCATCAATCACATGAGACGAGGACAGCTGTCATCTGTGTGTGTGGGAAGACGCCATCCAGCAAACACGGTCTTTATTACCAACAGATTTCCCTGCCGGAGCTCAGCTGGGTGCAAGAGTTGAAAGAAGACTGAACTTCTCTCTGTGTGCGTTTTAAGTTTTATTCCAGTTCCTTAGGTGTGAGGATTTGGACTAACACAGACACTGGACTGACTTTAAAACCATATTAATTTTTTGTCACATTAGCATGTAGATGTGGGAATCCCCCGACATCATATGATATGATATTGTCAAAATACTTCACACACAATACAATATTATTGTATTGCAATAACTACAAATGATGCCCTTAGGGTGTTCTGATATTGTCGTGTTGGTGCTGTTCCCAGATATCATGAAAATGTTGTTCCAGGTTCAACATTGCAAGTGACCAATCACATTGTTCTGACGTCAGTCTTTTGCGCGCCAAGCCATTCGTCCATTTATGAAACTCCAATATTGCAAGGGCAATATCAATTCTGCTTACCGTTTATCAAAGGGTTAGGGTTAGGGTCAGGGTCCGCTGATCGGCGGACAGAGGCGGTTTCTCGCAGCTTAAGTACAGTTTTTTGTTTTACGGCGGTTTCTCCCGAAGTCGCAAAAGTATGACGTCACAACATTCTGATTGGTCACTTGCAATGTTGATCCTGGAACAACATTTAGTATGATGATCTGGGAACAACACCAACAAGACGATATCAGATCGTGCAATGCCCTTAAAGCTAAACTTTGTCACTATCTATTTTATCCACTAAGATACTCTGCTTGGAGAATGCACTCCTACTGTGGTAATAACTACCTACTGACATGGTTTTTATGCTTTTGTGTTGAGAAAGAAGATAAAGAAGGACTCTGTAGCATAGTAGTAGAGATGAGGACTGCTGAAGAAGCATAGCCGTCTGTCTGATGGATGCATGCGTAGTGCATCAGTTGCTAAAACAAAACAAAAAAAACAAAAACCGGCAGATGCTACAGAATTTACATCACAATCAGAAACTGAGATAATCACGGAAACTGTAACACTGGAATAAATGACTGCGAGGATGCACAGCTCAATTAAACGATGTTAAAACTACCTGCATACAGTTATGCCAAATGTGTATGTATGTGTGTGCCCCACCATAACTCTGCAACGACTGTGCAGTACTGCAGAGGTCAGATCCACTAATAAATCCAAGCCCACACTGAAGGACCCCAGTTGAGCCTTTTTACGACATATGCAGCAATGCTGACAGTATATCAGAACACTCGGAGCCATCGCGGCTGTTTTTCAGTTTAACAGTCCAGCTCCGTTCAAACGTTCCTTTAGACAGGAGCCTCAGTGTGTTTAGAAAACTTGATTTGAAGTCTAAATGGCAGCTTTGAAGTAGAGGGCTATTTGCCTTGTCCGAAATGTTTTACAAGCGTTTGTCAATCTAAAAGTTTTGCTGTAGCTTTGGCTGCTCTTTGCCGATTTTAGATTTTAAACTGGAGCTCCCACTTAATTCACATTTGCTCCCTTTTGAATGTGAGGAATTTTCGGGATATCTATTTATTTATTCATGCAGTTGGCATGGAGAGAAAAAAAGAGCACAGGAAGCGATTGTTGGTCTCATTATTATTTCATTAGCAGAGGGAGAAATCCTTTGTACTGACTGATACAACATGAGTAGAACTTCCTAAGCAACTCAAAAATCAGCTTGTTTGCAGCATTTCCAAAATTATGCTTATGATACTTTTCTCTTTGTAGAATATGGGTTTTTTTCCAGCTCTCAGAAGTGGACATACAGTGGGGCAAAAAAGTATTTAGTCAGCCACCGATTGTGCAAGTTCCCCCACTTAAAATGATGACAGAGGTCAGTAATTTGCACCAGAGGTAC
>NW_005187502.1:1843218-1846448 GCF_000239375.1 Pundamilia nyererei
GTGTGTGTGTGTGTGTGTGTGTGTGTGTGTGTGTGTGTGTGTGTGTGTGTGTGTGTGTGTGTGTGTGTGTGTTAGTGTGTTATACTGCTGTTTAAATAACTGCCTGGAAGCGCACATGTGTGTGTGTGTGTCTAGAGGAGGTGGGTCATTGACCTTCCCAGAGTGATGGGCCTTTTATTGTCCTGTAAGCACTCTGTGTGATAGAGTCCGCGCTAAATGGTGTGCCGAGGAGGAAGAGGAAGGAGAGGAGGGGAGGAGGTGAGGTTAGATTGCTTTTGGAAGGCAATTATCAGGCAGCCAAGGTGACAGAAAGAGGGGCAGAGGGAGGCGAGTGGACTTGCGGGCAGATTGGTGTGACGGCAGTTCTATTAGAAAAGGACACTGGGTTAAACATTCCTAACACATATATACATGGTAATAAGATGGATGGCTGGAAGGCTTTCCCAGGATGCTGAGTATTAAATAAAACAAGTGAACAGTCTCCAGGGCTGTAGATGAAGGATGTGTGTTGTACTCAGTGTTGCAGGGTCACACCTGACATTGAAATGCTGCTCTTGGCTACAGTTAAATTTGAAAGTCATGGACACAGCAAAGATGCATTGAACACAATTATGCTGCATGGCAATGGCACCTATGCTCAGGCTGAGGACCCCACAAGGACAACGCCTCTCTTTATCTGAAGTGGGCATAGCAGGTGGACCAATACTTAACAAGTCATCAAGCTTGGTTTACCAGATCAACTTGATTGTGATATGGTTGTGCCCTGTCTGCTAAAGAATACATACATTAGCAGATAACTGGGCTTTGTCTATGACCTGGAAAACGCAAGTGTTTTAGCACGTCTTGCAAAGGCAGCTGCTGGTCCCTGCCAGGCCGAGGGGGCCTCTGCCATGGGAGAAGAGGCCCAGAAAGCAATGGGTCTGCATGCTGCAGAATCCAACACACACCTCAGTCACTGAAAGCAGCAGTAACAGGACACCATTAATTATCCCTCCACAAGTTCAAAAGGTCCAATCTAGACCACCGGGTGGCTTCACGAGTGTGAAAGCTGCAATAAAGATATTAGGACCCTCAGTGGTGAGTGGATGCCCGGATTACTACAAAGGCATAAAAACGTGTGGAAAGAAAAAATCGTTTGAATTGTTTGATGTCATTTAAAAGACACTGTTTAAACTGCAGTTGTTTCAACAACATCTCGTGTTGTTCATCACTTCTTTTGTAAATAGATGGTTCATTAGAGGTGAACAAATAGTCACTGGAGATGTTATGAGAGAAGGATCCGGAATTCCACGACAGCAAAAATGGTGCTAGAAGTACAACGTCCGTGAATGAAGTCAGTGAATTTTTCAAGCTGTTTTCATCCAATTTAACTGGAGATTCCATGTATGTATTTCTATAAACAAATAAAGCTCAAAGTGTCCAGAGGTGCTTAAACATGGTTACAGACAGAAAAGACTTTCCCCTTGCTTTCCCAGAGAAAATCACCCCAACCAGCTGGAAATGAGAATTCTTGTTACTTCCAAAATGTGTTATTTGCTTCCTGAATTCAGCAAAATTTTACAATTTGGTGCTTTTCTTGCCTTTATTTGCCAGGAAACACAATATTCATGGAGTGGGGACTGCTGCTCTTACTTTGTTCACCTCCTCCCTGCTGCGTGAATTTTACTCTGACTCAGTTAATTGGAACCTTTTCACACGTGCACTGGGACTGTCCTCAAAGCAGGTATCTTACACTGAAAATCTAACTTCCTTAACACCAAAAGTTTTTGTTGAATCATTTATGACATTTTTCATTTCTAAGTAACTAATTGACCAAGGTATATTTGTGAGTGTGACTACAGCTGTACAGAGAAAACCCCCACCCCACACTGCCGCTAGTGTACTCGGTGGTTGCATTTATATTTTAGGGAACAGTTAGTAAGCAACGTGTGAAGAAAAAAAAAAGGCATTATTAATTTATGAACTTCTTGTTTTTTGCCTGACACTTAAATAAGAAAGATGTTTTCTAGTGAACGCGTGTTTGCTTAAGATTGGAAAGTACACTGTTTTTGAAGCATGAAGAACGAGACTGTTGTGTTGGGCTCTGAAATGCTACGCTTAGAGTGATTGTTAAGAATAGAAAAAAGCAAAACTCTTAATGTTATTAACTAAAACACTACTGAAACTTTGAAACTTATTAACAAATTCTCAGAGGTCCGCTGTGTGAGTGCTGGATGGTACCTGCGAGGTCCCGCAGGTGGTCCAGTGTGGGGATGATGGGAGGAGTCCTCTTCTGCAGGAAGAACAGCACCATGACAGTGAGGGAGAAGTTGGTGATCCAGGCCCCGGGGATGCTGCTGGTGACTCCGTGAGCTCGGGCCCAGCAGCGTACAGTGAACACCAGGCTGCGCACCCGAGGGTCCAGCTCTCCATACAGGTAGAGCAGCTCTGTGCTCTTCATCGCCACCCTGTGGAGAACACAAAGAGTGACATCTGAGCATATGGTGCATCCAGATAGATGCAGTTTTCACAAACTGAGGTTCGGAGCGCTAGAGTAGGTTATCATCAAGGATGTGTCTGTGTATTTCTGCATTCATCCCTCCTTTGACCCAGATGAGTATCCCAGTTCCTGATGCTGGGAAACATCCCCACAATGATGCAGCCACCATCGTGCTTCACTGTAGGGGTGATTTTGACTACTTTTGTTTACTCCAGACATGGCGCTCGGTATTCAGGCCAGAGAGTCAGAGATCTGAGAGTCCTTTAGCTGATTTCTGGCAAACTCCAGGCGGGCTGTTATGTACCTTTCACTGTCTGATTTTGGAGATTTCAAATGGAAATTTAGTAATATGGAATGGCTTTTGAAAATAAATGACACTATGTTCAATTATAAAATGCCTGCATTTTGCCTTAAATATAGAACTTGGAGATGTGTTAACAGCATTAACAGTTCAGAGAAATGGTGCAAGGGCCGACCATTACAGGTCAGAGAAACTAAATGTACCGCTGGAGAGCAGCATTCAGCTGACTCGGCTGCTGTTCGTCTGTTTTTCTTGAATGCACGCATTCACACCTCAGGCAGGAAGGTGCTATGCTTCAATGATGTGTGAGCACGATTTAAGAAAAGTCCCCCCTCTCACAGCCACCCACAGATGCTGGTTCAACTCCATTTCCTTAGAAACTGCAGAGTGGTTTTCTGTACGTTAGCAGGTGTGTGTGTGTGTGTGTGTGTGTGTGTGTGTGTGTGTGTG
>NW_005187502.1:1846468-1862871 GCF_000239375.1 Pundamilia nyererei
GTGTGTACTTGTGTCACACACCAGCAGAGACCACAAGTCAATAACGTTGGAAGGAAAAGAAGTGAAACACAAACAAGCCCACACTTCGTGTTCAGTTTCACAGCGGAAAAATGCAAGACTGACCCATCGTAGCACTTCCTGCCACAGTCTGGTTTCTGTCTGGGAGCTTTTATAATGCAAGCGTGGTCAAAAATGGTATTATGGGTAACGTTACTGTGAAGCAAGAGAACTGTGACCAAGTCAAATCTGACATTTTACTCGTTCCACTGACGTCAGAACATCTGCGCTGACTGAGTACCTGTTGTTGGCTGTGAGGTCACACTGAAAGCCAGACGGCTGGTGGGCGAAACGGACCAGAGGGCACCGTGCGTTGAGAATTTTCTGTACCCCCACGCAGCCGGGCCCAAACTGGTCGACGCACTCCCCGATCACAGACAGGATGCTCTGAGTAACGGCTCGCTCTGAATTGGCCCGCTTCATCTGGTACTCCAGGGAGAGGCCTGACTTAGGCTGCACACACAGGGAGGAATATACAGAATAACAGATATGTTTACACTTTAATAGGCATACAGTGGTTATTTTCCATTTGATCCTATAGTATCTCCACACCTTTCTGTCTTATGACATGTAAATAAAGTATTCACCTAATACATGTTTCAGGGTGACTGTCTTCTATGTCAAGTTGATATCTGTGGTCATTCTAGTTGAGCTGCCAGTTAACCATTACATTACTGCAAGTGCATTCATAGCTTTCAAACAAACTAAAGACAGACACATGCACATCAGCTGTCTGAAAGTCAGACCAACACATCAGCATTTTTAGTTTGGAGATAGTGGGGATCTAGCAGATGGCAAAAAGAAAGAAGCAACCACTTTTGCACCACTTTGTTTGGTTTTATGCAAAGGATTTCTGGGTAGTGCGTCGCTGTGGGGTGATATCAGGAGATAAATCAATATGTGAGGGCAATTTTTATATACATGTATAGGTGGTTTCAAACATATGTGCCATGAGCCAAACATACCCTGCAAAAGGGTTCAATGCAGGCCACTGGATGCATTTCTAAGTAAGACCTACACAACAAGAACCCCTGCTGCACAGAAGCATTCTTCTGGAATAAAAACAACCATAAAGAAGATAAACTGCGGCATATTTTTCAAATTGCTCCTACTTTTTATGAGCCATCTGTGATGTTTCATTATATGAATATACTTCAAAAAGTGCTTCACGGGAATTTTTTTATATGCCGCTATTTAATGGGTTTACTGGTCTAGCTCATTTGAGATCTACTTGGACAGCATGTTGCCCATTAACTTAAATAAGTTTGATAACTCTGTCACATGTTTTATTGCTCCCTCAGTGCCACTGGATAATAAAATGAAATTGGTTCATGTGTGATTGTGGTGGAAAATCCGCAATTGCTGGCAGAGGCACTTAAAAAAGTCTAAAAATACTAACCTAATTTCCTATAACGGTGAAGGTAGACAAGTGCAAATGCCTGCAGCCAAGCATTCAAAGCAATGGAAAGTGAACAAGAGAGGTGACAAGCAGAGTACAGGCAGGGTGAGTGGGTGGAAATGAGTGTCAGGGGCGACTTATGACAGTAAGAAAGCAAGACTGAAGGGAAGGTTTATGAGCGGGTCGTGAAACCATCTATGATGTGTGGCTTGAAGACAGTAGCACTGACAACAAACACAGAAGGCAGAGCTTAGAGGTGGTGGAGATGGTGATGCTAAGATTTTCAATATATTAGAAATGAGTACATCAGAGAGACAGCTATGATTAAGCATTTTAGAGACAAAGTCAACAGAAAAAGAGAAAGACCACAGACAGGATTCATGGATGACAGAGGAGGACGTTAAGGTCACATAGAAGCGGATGATCTGCTGTGTCGACCCCCAAAGGGAGCCGAAAGAAGCAAAAGAAGAACGTGGTTCTTTCATATGCCTTTTTTTGGTGTCAGAGACAACAAAACAAACCAAAGGAGTAGTTAGTTTAGATGCAGATAAAATGCTTAAAAGGAAAGCTACCTCACAACTCACAAGGAAATCACTGCAAACTGTTTGCCAATAAATCTAATATTTTCTAAAGAAACCTAGAAAGCCTCATTACCAGTTTCACATTGCGTCCAGTGATGCTGTCCAGATCCAGCAACATGTCCAGGTCACAGCCAAGCTTTCCAAAGCCATTCACTGATGAGCCAAAGGGTTTGATGGTGCATTCTGGAAAATAAGCGGTAGCAATATCCTTGAGCAGAGAACAGACGAGGAAACGCAGCCTGCTGTTCTCCTCTGTGAGTTGATAGGCTTCAGTCAAGGAGCTTATCTGCTTGTCTATCTGAGGGAAACCAGGAAATGGGAAACATCCAAATCAATCAACTTCAAACAAGACTTAAAATGTAAGTATAACTTTTGATGTGATAAGTCAACATACACTCTCTTCTCTGGAAAGTCTCTTTATTAGCTCATTGATGGGAATAGTGGTCTGAGGTTGGCACTGCCGGCCTGACAGTTGGTTTGATGAGTCCACTGAGCCGAGGTTTCTGAGTGACAACAGTCTGGATTTGAAAGGCACTGCGGATTCGTGGCTGCCACCAGGAATTGCCACCCCTTCAAGTAAAGACGTAACACTTTCCTGGTTGGCAAACTCCACTACAGCATACACTCCCTGGAGAATTACACAATATCATAATTGTAACATAATTCCAACAGGGTGGTGAGGTAGCAGTACTTGCTTATCAGAAGAGGTTGGTCTTTTACTCACATAGCTTTCATAAAAGAAGTATTTGTTGATTTCTCCATGTTTTGATAAATACTTGAGGAACTTTTTCTCATTGGTACTGGACTGACAGCTGATGAGAACGGACCTCTCTGCTTGTTCTTGTCTCTCCATGTGGAGAGTGTGCAGAGACTTCCTTCCATTCTTTTCATCTGACAACAGAGAAGAAGCCATCCAACAAGTCAAGTTTTTTTCTCTGAGAGTAAGACATTTAAAACTGTGTAATAAGCACACTGTTGTTAACAGACAGACGGGACAATATTAGCTGTATAAGACCTTTGGGACTGGTTGGGGGTGCACAAATATATGGGCCTAACATTAGTTTCAACTTGGGTGACTGATATCAGCTTACTGGGAAATAATATGACATTTACCGGTGACAGCAGGCAATAATTCTGTGGTGTGTCACGTCAGTTTTGCACTGATAAACGTTCAAAGACTGGGATGCACCAAATTGATAATAAAATGCAAAAAATGTGATGTATCGTCGGTTAAGTTCTAGTTTTCATTGTTCAATTGTCCCAGAACATGTCAACAAACGTCATTTACAAAACCGTCAGTTTTACAGTGGGGCTTTCTATGTAAATATACACGTCCCGCAAATGACAGGTACAAGTTCTATATAATAAAATTTTAGCCGAAAAAGAGTTATCGCGTTTTTATCGTTAACAGTCAGAGTGCCGAATTTTACGTATGACCCAGTGATTTCTTACAGGTCACATATTGTGTAAAACGCACAACGCACTCAGAGTTACGGCCTTCACCAACAAAAATATAACGTTTCTCAGGGGAGTTTGGAATGGTGCTCACTCGACATCACACGGCGGTGTATTGGGGCTAGCCTAAAGGCCAGCTTCTTTTCTAGGCTTAATTACTAACCACTTTCGTCACTTCGAGTGGCCTCAGCTCGGGCAATAACGACGTCTGTTCCTATACTTCTGTGAAGAAACGCGTCGGTTTTCTGTAGGCACTTCGCGAGGCTGGCCCTTCCTCTCATATGTAACCTGCACACAGCAAAGGAGGACGCCATTGCTTTTCGGAATGAAGCGTAAATGCGCATGCGGCTGGTCCTGTCTACGGCAACCTAGAGATACCAGAAAAGACACTTTCTAGTGTTTAAAAAACTATCATCCGATTTCTTTGGGCTGACTCTGTAACGTCTTTTAAAGGTATCAAATTTGAAATTGAATTGAAATTTGTTTTTATTTTATTTACTACGAATAAGTTTCAGTGTTGGTGATATATTATGCATCGTACATTAAACGAGACACGTCTCCCGATAGGAAAGCACCCAACAGTCCTGAAAGCTTTTCGGTTTTTTTTTATTTTTTATTTTTTTGTTGTGTTTTTTAATTTGAGGAAACAAGAAAAGGGAAAACGAAACCTACAAAGACAGCGAGAGAGAGCTGCTGGCAGCTGACACTAAAGAGGTACTCCACCTCCACAGACACGCCACACTTCCTGTGTTTACTTCGTTCTAAACACAATCCACGAAGCTTCATACATCAGACAGTCTGCGGGGCGCCACAATGAAGACACGACGGTGCGCTTAAGCTTCCGACTCAATTTCATAAGGTAACGCGTGGTTTCTGTCGCTCAAAGAAGTAACTCCTGTTATTCAGCGAAACTCTATTTTTCTTTAAGCAGCTGAATATTTGGCAGATAGCTAGTTATAGCTCTACAGCTACTGTTTTTTGTTTGTTTGTTTGCTTTATTTTTCTAGGCACCTATTCTAAGTTTGCATGTTTGGATCGTAATACGGTTTATTTTTTATGTATTTATTTCAAATGTTGCATGGGGTTTGCATTAATGCACATGTGTATGATTTGCATCGAATAATGTGAGCTGAACTCTTTATCGCAGCATCATAATGCTAATAATAGTTATAATAATGGGCAGTTGTTGTTTTATAAATGTATAATAAGGTTCAAGCTTTCCTGGGGGGGCTTCCCAGCTTTACTGCGAAACTCCCTTCTTTTGCTTGGAAAACAGCCCTGTGAAGCCCCTCCCAACTGTGTGTTCAGCCAGCTGTATCAAAGCTTCACTTCTTAAGTGTAGTTTCACTGCACGTCCTGCTCCCCACGTGAACCTTCCCTGTCATGAACGATCCGCTTGCTTATACAATTCAAGTCAGCACGGAAACAGTCCCCACACTGACCTCCTGATGTTTGATTTTAGATGGAGCTGGACAAACGGAGCATTAACATGGATTACAAATATGATTCGGGAATAGAACTGCTCTTGACTCACATGAATTTAGAGGACATTATTAACGCTGCAGAGACTCTATATCGGCTCGAGGAAGAGGAGGAAGAAGAAATCTTGTCGTTAGAAGACGAAGAAGGACTTTCCCAGGAGGAGATGGATGAGAATGAGGAGGCAGGGGAGGTGGTGGTTTTGGGGAGTGAGCAGAAGGATTACGCTAATGGAGTTCGATATGGGACTGTGACAGAGGTCCTGTCCTTTGTCAACCTCCTGTCCAGCATGCAGACGGCAGCCTTGCCAAACCTGCCAGAGGAAATGGGAGTCCTCCTAAATAAGGTGAGAATCTTGTTGTTTTTTCTTTTTTTAATCTTCAACATAACCTGAATGTTTAGTTGATGTGGTCAGCCTAGAAAAACTTGCATAATTTTCTTTCTTTTTTTTCCTTCCTAAAAACAAATAGAAGGACATGGCTGTGAAAAAAGGCCGCTACCAGATTAACATGGACGTTCTCCTGTTTCCATGGAAATTGACCTACAAGAATCATGGGTCTGGCCTCGTGCCTAAGGGCTCATTTGGGAAAGTCCACTTGGCTCAGGACACCACCACCAGGAAGAGAATGGCCTGCAAACTGGTGAGTCTTCCTAATCGGTGACTAGAAATCCCGCCTGTGCTTGACTTCTCGACAGCTCTTGACCTGCGTGCCAAATATTTAACCTGCCAAATACTGCTTGTTCACAGTCCAATTACTCCTCTGTTTGTACAAAGATTGTTGGTGCCAGCGTGACATTTGCTATGTTTACTGAGTGAAAGAGGAACAGGGTTGCTGAATGAAGAACTATTTGTTCTTGTAACAAACTTACAACATGGGCTGGGATTAATGTAAGACTGGAATTTCAACAATAACTTCCCGCAGCTCCTCTGGATGTTTGTGACAGAGTCAGATTCATTAAAGACACATGTAAAAACCACACATGCTGCTTCTATCTGGGCAGACCTATGCTTGAGAAAGAGGAGGGAGGGAGGGAGGGAGGCAGCGTGCTTACGCTGTTGTATGGAAAATATTGACAAATGAGGAAGGAGTACTTTCCTCTCTAGTCAGGTGTTATCGTCAGAATACTATGTTGACACAGTGTTGTTTTTTTCACGCTGCTGTGAAGGATTTACTGGAAATAGTTTGCAATAAGGGCTTGGAGTTAGGATGTCCTTATCTGCTTAAAACAATGCCATCATCAGATAATAATTACTGAGAAATTATTTCTTTAAAGAAACAACTTTAAAATTATCACTGACAAACTAATAACAACAGATTTCTTAAAGCACAAAAAACAGGATAACAGTATGTTACTATGTCAGCTAATCTGTTAAATACAGAAAGAGTCAGTGTCCTTGTGAAGTATGTATTAAATGTATATTTTATTTGCAGAACTAACTGAGCTGAACTACCCGATTAGGCTGTCAGGGTAAAAAAAACAATAATTATAATAAAAATGAACCATTAATTGTAGTTCCTTAAATCGCCACTTGAGGCAGGGTCCAAAACTTCAGCATTTTATATGTAAGTAGGACATTTTGCTCTCACACTGTGTGGTGGTTAGCACTGTGGATTCCTGGGTTCAAATCCACCGGCCGGCTGGGGCCTTTCTGTGTGGAGTTGGGATGGGCTCCAGATAAACCACAATACAGAAGTGGAAGAAAATATATGGACAGATCTAAGTATGCATTTTACCGAGCTAGCTAGCTCTACCAATAACTGATAAATCCTCTGTGCACTGTCAAATAAAGCCACCCTTCCCAATAAAAATGCAAAATGTGAAAAGTCAGTTTGTTGTCACTGTAAGCAAACACGGATCCATTTGGCCAGCAGTCCCCAGGATGTCTCATTTAGCTCATTTGCTTCATATTTAACAGTCAAATGCAATGGTGTCACCGAGCCTTTTAACTCACTCCAAGAAATAAGATGAACATGTTTCCCAAAACGGTGGGCTATTTGTGATCATGTGTCTTATCTCCCTCGCTAGATCCCCATGGAGAACTTCAAAGCCGCTGATGTAGAGTTTCAGGCCCGCTTTCACCATGAGAACATCGCCGAGCTGTACGGCGTTCTGCTCTGGAACCAGAGCATCCACCTGTTCATGGAGGCCGGCGAAGGCGGCTCTGTGCTGGAGAAACTGGACAGCTGCGGACCAATGAGAGAGTTCGAAATCATCTGGGTGACCAAGCAAGTCCTGCGGGGCTTGGAGTACCTGCACTCACACAACGTCATTCACCATGACATCAAACGTAAGCACAAAAGATGTGTGTCACTTATTCTTGATGGATGTGCTCCATGGTATTGAACAAGTACATAGGTTACAGGAAATTATGCAATTACAGTTTGTATCTTCTATGCGTCAAATTCAAGCCACAGACGGATATTGCTCTTGTAAATAACCCAATTCGCTGAAAAGAATGAATCAGTGAACAGCCACAAACCAAGCAGATCATAGGAATCTGATAGATTGACTAATGCTTTTTCAGTAATTCTTCAAAGGTAGCCTGGTCACAGTGACTGGTAGCTATCATGACAGATCACACAAATACGCCCTGGTTACTGCAGGTGGAGCTCAGCTGAGGAACCACAGCAGTGCTGCTGGGATCAAAGCATTCTGCAGAGCTGTCTGTCAGCCTCACTGCTTAAAGGCTCGCTGGCAGTCTGGAAATTCCAGCCTGCTTCTCATGCTCAGTCAGGGTTACAATTATGGTCCAGAGAGGCAAGTGACTTATTAAAATGACCATTCAGGCCCTCTGACAAGCTGTGGTTCTTAGCATTTCCTGCCTGCAGTCAAAATATGTAATTAAACCTTGGTGACATTTTAGGGACAAGGATGAGTCTCTTCGTGGCAATTTCCTTCGTCAAAGCCTGTGACCTACTTATCGTTTTCATGCTTAAGATCAATACAGACTCAGTGGACCTGAAACTGAAATCTTATCAGTTCAAGCACCAACTTGAATCACACCTCCTTCCTTTTCATCTCTCCACAGCCAGCAACATTGTCCTGATGTCAGACAAAGCAGTCCTAGTGGACTTTGGGCTGACAGTGCAGATGACAGATGATGTATACATTCCCAGAGATCTGAGAGGAACAGAGGTAAGGAAATAAGCCGCTCCGCCTTAAAAGATGTAAGTGTAGCCCTGTAATGAATGCGGGGCTTCTGTTTTGAGTAATTGCTCTCTCCAATCAATGCTTGCTTTTCTTTTGCTGATCTGGAGCGTGTGTTGACACGTGACTCACACTAGACTTCCCTAGGGATTTTAGCAAATTAGTCCCACGACTTGTCAGCACTTGTGTGCTTTTCCAAAATGATTACAGAGTCAGTGACTGGCAAGCATTAATTTAGAGCAGTCAGTGCACTCATTGGCCTCACAGCCACTATTAATAGCTTGCTGATGCTCAGGGCTTTCAGCTCTTTAAGTTGTTTTTTTTTTTAGGATGAAGATTTTGCACACACCTTCTCACCCACTGGTCCTTGCTTTCCCATGCTTGTGTGACAGTCTATATAGTTCTGTGTACATGCACCCCCGGGCCTCTCAAGTGCTTGTGGAAAGTCCCAGGGCAGACACCCAGGAGTAATAATAAGAGAGGCACAGCCCAGCGTATTTACAGGCACAGCCTGTAAATACGCTGGGCTGCTCAGGGTTACATGAACATGGGAGTGCAAGCTGGAATTTCCAGCAGAAAGACACAAAGAGATGAACTCTGGTGTGTTTACCTTTCACCCTCCAAAGGCCAACACACTTCTGCACTTCCCTTACCTTTTTTCATGCGCAGCGTGGGTCTGCAGGTTGCTTGTTTGGTTGCAGGCAGAAAACCCCTTTTACACTAACAACAGGTCACTTCCTGTTTGTTGTGTCTCGCTGACACGGAGAATTTGACTGTCGCACTGAATAAAAAGGGAACTTGTTTCTCTCTCTCTCTCTCTCTGCCATTCTGATCTGCAGCCATGTTAAAAGTCACCCATTAAACATCCCCCGTCTTTCTTTCAGATGTATATGAGTCCAGAGTTGGTTCTGTGTCGAGGACACAGCACCAAGACAGACATCTACAGCCTGGGCACCACCATCATTCACATGCAGACCGGTAGTCCTCCCTGGGTCAGGAGATACCCACGCACTGCATATCCATCCTACCTGTACATTGTAAGTACTGCACATGAAAATCACATCATAGGGAAATGAACGCAACCAGAATGGTTGGTGCAGATATTTGTGGTCCTCACAGGATGAATTTGTGATATTGGGAGGAAAAGGGCATGTTTGAATTTGCGCACCAGAGACGTCTGATGACCCTAAAGTTGGATGCTGATGTTTGCCTTATTTGGAAACGTCGGTATCTCTTAAGTTTCAGTGCTCTGATTTATGACCAAGTACTTTCCCATCAGCATGAGCTGACCTTTATGCTTAATGCTAGATTGCATGATAGTAAATCAGTTTGTAGATAAGCTGTGAAAGGTTTCCCATGAAATAGTTATTACACAGCAAATTAGTACATCACTTAATTTTGTTTTTGTTTGTTTTCATTTCTTGATTTTTCTTTTTTCCTAAAATTGCTCTTAAAAAAACAACAACAACCCCACTGTATGCTACCTGCACCTCAGTGGCTGGTGCACACTGAATAGCACTGAGTATGTTGGGCCAACACAGACCTAAAAGGAAAGAGACAATTAGGAAAAACAAGTCCTTTAGTGTTAATGTTGCTCTTTCCTAGCTGCAGGTATAAATCCTCCTTGGTTACCAATTACCATTGGAGACATATGCCTCTGTTACATGCCTCAGCAGAGACAGTCCTGTGTTGTTAGTATCCTGCGAGTCAAATAGTGACACAGTTACCGCACACAACATGCTCACGCCCTTCGCAGTCAAGATTGCCAGGCGATAAAGAGGATGTTTGCAGTGGGTGACCTGTGGCTTATTTAGTCATTCACCACTGTTTCGTCTAAAAGCGTTCCATTACATGGGCTCTTTCCATTTTAGCTAGTCCCATTTCTGTTTTTAAAATGATTATCAGCTTCTTTGCTCTGGCCGTTTACTCACTTCCACTTGAAACTGCCGTCATGGAGAAGTAGCATTACAGGGCCAAGTCACTTGTACGGGCTGAGCTTTGCAGCTGCTCCTTGTTCCTGTTTATTGTAACCATACTGCTTTTACAAACCACTGCTCACATGGCCACTGAAAAAAAAGGGCAGCTTCGGTTCTGCATAGCTGTTTTTTTCTTGAGTTATTTGGAAGTACTAGCTTTGTTTTTCTCTTCTTTAATGACAGTCTTGTATTATCTGTCTCCAAACAGATCCACAAGCAGGCCCCTCCTTTGGAGGACATTGCGGAGGACTGCAGCCCAGTTATGCGGTCCTTCCTGGAGCGAGCCCTAGAGAGGAACCCTGCGCTGCGGAGCTCGGCATCTGAGCTACTAAAGGATGACGCCATCAACCCTCCTAGAGAGGATCAGCCGCGTTGCTGGAGTCTTGACTCGGCCCTGGAAGAGGCCACCCACACCTTGCTACGGCAGCAGAGTCAGCACCACGACACCACGCAGGGTAAAGCCGAGTTCAGTTTGTTCTCTGTTATTAATAATAAGCTGGCTACTTAATGTTCACATGTACCTCGTCTTCTCTGCAGAATCCTCTCTGTACTCTGAAGGTTCTGGACACATCAGGAGGAAGGGCTCGCTGTACATTGACCTAGGGGCCTTGTCGGGTTACTCTAAACTGGTGACGGGACCGCCTTCCTCAGAGTATGGCTAACAAATGACCAGACAACACCATTTATAAGGCTGAACTGTTCTTAAAGCCACATAAATGGCTGAGACTCGTGGACAGCTATAGCCAACATGACTCGTAATGATGTAAAACAGCAAGTGTGACTTGGAATGAATGGGTCCAGTTCGGCCTGAAATAGAAAACGCTGCAGGACAGTGTTTGGATGCATTGTGAATAAATAAGCATTATACTCTACATATAATTTCCCACACTTCTTTTGTGGGATGTTTGTACTTTATTTCAGTTTGGGTTCATGGTGATAAATGCACGCTGTTTTCTTTTCTCCTAAAACCTTCTGAAAAAAGTTCTTGTATCATTTGAGTTACTTAAAGTGTAAGCTGTGTCTTAAAGTATGTGTGTAAACATGTATGATGTGTAGTTCTTTTCGAACGTCCTCCTGTTAATTCCCGTGGAATATTCTTGGCAACACTGTGCTTTGCAAAATGAAGCTTCTGTGGAATGAATGCGATGAGTGATTTTGTTTTATGTTCTGTACATCCACTGAGATGAAGCATGCGCTGCTTTATACTGAAAGGGAAAAAAAGCAAGTGATTTATTTCTGTTTTCTTTTGTAATAAGTGTAAAAGTTACCCAGAGTTTTTTAAGTGTCATTCTGCAATAAATGCAATAAACTCAAAAATCCTATGGTCTGTGTGTATGTCACTGCAGCCTTAGCTTTAGCAGCTATTCGTTTTTGAAATTGCTTGGGGAGATTCCTGGAAAGGAAACTGAAAACTTGAGTATATCACTATGTTTCAAAAACATGCAATAAATTATACAGTTAAACATTCAACAATATGTGCAATACTAGTCCAGCCTTTTCAGTCTGGACCAAAATTGAGGTCAGGACTCTGTGCAGGCCAGTCAAGTTCTTCCACACCAACCCTTCTCATACATGTCTTTATGGAGCTTGCTGTGTGCACTGAAACAGTAATGTTGGAACAGGAAGCAGCCATCCCCAAACTGTTCCCACAAAGTTGGGAAATTCTCCAAAATGTCTCAGTATGCTGAAGTATTAATAGTTCCTTTCACTGGAAGTAAGGGACTGAGCCCAACTCCTTAAAAACAACCCAACACCATTATTCCCCTCCACCAAACTCTACACTTGGTGTTCTCCTGGCAATTGCCAAATCCAGGCCAAACCCAGGTTGGATTGCCAGATGAAGAAGTACGATGAAGTATGAAGAAGTACGATGAAGTATGATGAAGTACGATGAAGTACGATGAAGTATGAAGAAGTACGATGAAGTATGAAGAAGTACGATGAAGTATGAAGAAGTACGATGAAGTATGAAGAAGTACGATTCATCACTCCAGAGAACACATCTCCGCTGTTCGAGTGGCAGCGTGCTTTACACCAATGTATTGCTTTGCATTGCTTGGTGATATAAGGCTTGGATGCAGCTTCACTTCTCTTTTGAGTTCCCAACTCTCAGAGAAAGCCCATATTTCATGCCTCGCTAAAACAAAAACATTATGCACCCTCAATGAACATGAAGCAGCAACTGAAATTTGTCAAATCAAAGATTTATTTAATTTAATAATTCATCATAAAAGAAAATGTGATCAGTACAAATCAAATTTATATCAAGTAAACCAGACCAGATTCCACTGAATTTAATATTTTACATTGTAATTATGAAACAAAATTTACATGTAATTAAATAAGATAAACTCAGCATTTTGGGCACTTTGCGAGTGTGTGTTTCTGCTGAAAGCAACAATAATTTACTTCTGTTTTCTTTAGTATTAAGTGTAGAAATTACCAAGAGTTTTCAAAATGTCATTCTGCAATAAATGCAATGAACTCAAAAATCCCAAATTGTCTGTGCATATGTCACTGCAGCCATAACTCGTTAGCTGCTATTCATTTTTGAACTCACTAAGGGAGATTCCTGGAAAGGTGAATGAAATTCAAAACTTGAGTATGTCAGTATGTTTCACATTCAGTCAGCTGACTGCCTCTACTTTCTTTTTCTTACAACCGTTAACCGTCACCACTCCCACGTCTGCAGGAGCTCCTGGTGCTGGGCTGACAGTTTTTTTTAGAATGAGCAACAGACGGGAGGCATTACTGAGAATCAGTTTATTAAAATCATGACTGTTAGCTCTAACATTTGATACCTGAATGTTACCTGTATGTTACATCTGTACTAATGGAAAAATGCAAATAATCTGCAGAAAAAACACAAGCATTTCATCAGAGATGCAACAAATGATACAATGAAACATTTAACATCCAATGACATATAGCCTTAGATCACTGTAATTAGTTCAGATATCAAGGTGGTCTACTGGAATCATGAATGTAATTCTGTTGCAACTTTTCTATTTGGCTTTTTGGGGTAAGACAACCCATTTACCAGTGAAACCTAGATTCTGATTATACAACAGAGTTTAAATGGGCTCTAACAAACAGAGCCCATTTAAAGAGACCTCTCTTTAAATGGTCTCTTTAAAAGAGACCTCCTGGTCTCTTTTCTGCCATAGATTCTTCATGACGTTAGCAAAGTTTCGAATAATGACATCAGCATAAGAACACATAACCCACGTGCAGAGAAGGGTAATAACTGATTACATTTACTTGTAACGTTTTAGAAAAAATAACTTTTAGGAGTAATTTTACTACACTGTGCTTTTAACTGTTACTTGAGTAATATTCTTACTTGAGAAAAAATTCTGACGACTCTACTCAGTGTGAGTAACTCCAGGGAATGAATGATAAACACGTTTTAACCAAAAATGCATGAGACACAGACACAAACCTACAATCGTACATAAGGTTTGTTGTTTTAATGTTATTCTATCTGCTGAGCCTATTGTGCCATTTGGAGAAGTAAAGTAGCACCATAGGTAATACCTACTCTAAATATTAGTTTAATAAGGATTTGGAAAAGTGTTTCCTCTGCTTAGATTTATTATTTTGTAATCATGTTATTTATAGTATTTAATAGTATTTTTTTTGCTTTTAAAATACCCAAACTTGCACAAAACTACATTTTTGTCTGTCTGATTATCTCATTTTTAAACATTAAATCAGATGCTATGATCAGTTACTCAAGTAGCCTTTTTTACAAAAAACGTTTTTACTCTTACTTAAGTAATTTCTTGGATGGCTGCTTTTTACTTTTACCTGAGTAAAACTACCATGAAGTAGTGCCACTATTACTTGATTACAATTTTGGCTACTCTACCCCCCCTCTGCTCATGTGAGATGAAAGGTCAGAGTTCATACTGCTCTTGTTGAGGTTCCTGTTTATTATCCTTAGCTTTTGCTTTTTCTGTGCCTTTATTGTGAATCGTACATTTTTCTTGTAAATCCTCAGTTCTTGATTTTCTGAGTGTTAGTCTTTATTCATGTGCCTCCTTTGTTCCCCGCTATCTGCTTCTTTCATTTTGAGTTTGCTCTTGGTCCCCCTTTAGGTTTACTTCCTGTTTTATTTTGAAGGTTATGTGGAGATATTACTACCTTTTCACCTGCCTTAGCAGAACGGCATTGAAAGACTGCCGACTCTACAGAACTCCCCGACCAGGCCTTTAACTAGAACAATTCCTGTTTCAGCATTTTGTACCAACTTCCAGCAAGTTTTAGACCAGATTTTAAGATCTTTTAAAATTACTTTGATGGTCCTTAATCACCTTGTTTCTAACTACAACTCTGCACTATCATTATCATTATTATGGCTTTTACACATTAGAAGGGTAGTGATTGATGGGGACTGCAAACCAGGAGGAGAAAGAAAATCCACCTGCAATTACAGACATGAGTGCAAATATGAACTTGCTGGACTTTATGAATGTCCAAATGCACAACAATCCATGCAATAGAGGTGGCTGGATCAATCCAAATATCAACACTTCTAACGTTTCTGTACTCTAAGTTCAGTATGTAGCCCTCTGAAGTGTGTTCACTAAATTATCCTTTTATAAAAAGAAAAAAACGAAATATGTAATACGCAATATGAAAAATGTCTGAACCTTTTTTGGTTGACTGTCGTGTCTATTTTATTTATCCCTCATGACTCATTTTTAAACAACAGAAGTGAAGCCGAAGGTCTTTATGAAGTCCCATGTTTGAAATACATGAACAACAAAACTCAGCTGGAAGGTGTGTTTTGTTCTATTACCTTATTATTGTGGAAAATAAAAACCAAAGTGATTTAGTGCTCTTTAAAATGTGTTCAGAATTAGCAAATTGGTGATCCCATAAATCATGACACAACGCTCTCCCTTATAAACACTACCTCTGTAGATCATCAGTATGGGTATCAGTGTTGGTATCAGCAATACTGACCTAGTATTTACTGGTTATCGGCTTGATACCAACATTTGCACTATCCCACAGCACTAACATGCAAAACTTGTCCAAACCTTTCAGTCTGGACCAAAATTAAAAGGTGATTACAGAGTATGAAACATCAGCTTTCTCTCACTGAAACAACTCTTTTGAATTCCCAGTTGACTTTCTAACTCTCAGTTTTCCCACATTTCAGCAAATCTGATCAGATTTACCCAGCACTAATCACTCTACATGAATCACAACTGCATGACTAGAAATGCTCATGCCGCATTTTCTACAATATTTCAGCAGTAAACAGCGATAAAAAAAAAAAAGTTAAAAAAACCCAAACTAGCTTTTTCATTGGAAGCCTCTTCATGTGGGTTTTCCTGAATTCCCCAATCTAGCAGCTAGATCACAGAGATCAAACGTGAATCAAGCTGTAGCAAAGTTCGCCACTAGACAACTTTTATTTGTTCATATTTAGTCATGGGCAGTATCTGCTACCGAATTTGCATCAGGGAAACCCGTGTGGTGTGAAGTGTTGTGTCCTATCTGCAGCCCGGGCCCACTCTTCCTCTTTCTATAAGCGTCACATGTGAGTGGGCGGTGAACTCAGCCCAGAGACGTGCCTGTCAAGCCGAAATGAAAGTTGCAGTATTTACTGTCACGGTCACGGTTTCCACTGAGCGTTGCAGACAGATACTGCCACCTGCCGGCAGCCTTCATAAGTACTAGAACGAGATCTCGACATGTGCTGCTGTAGGCTCACTGAACACTTAAAAAACTGAGGATTTCTTTCTCTCTGGTGCCCTCGTGTGCCTCCTGGTCTCGAGAACGTGAAATGCTGCAAGAAAGAAGCATAGACTTGATTTGCTGCCCTCTCCACGTCTGTTCCTCATGTAAACTGCAAAGCTTGCAGACTTATTAGAGTTCAGCGAGGGAGGAAAACTAGTCAGGACATGAAGTGGCAAAAAATATTATTGATCTGCACATAAGCATGGAAGCTTTTATGGCTTCTTCAAAGTTTTTAGAGAAAATGAAAACAAAAATACTTTAAAAAGTAGTTAAGACTGTGATTAGATCTAATGTTTGTCTTCAAATATTTTACCTACCAGCGTACAAAGACGGCAGCACGACTGACTGTGGATACGTTGTTTTTACCTCCACACACCACACGTTTCACGTCTACGTGTACTACCTTACTGAGAATCCGACATGCTGCAAAGCGGCACCAGGCTTTCAGGATTCAGCACTTCAAAAGTGTGGAGATGCCGGGGATTGAACCCGGGGCCTCATACATGCAAAGCATGCGCTCTACCACTGAGCTACATCCCCTATTGCAAAATG